>NC_141693.1:859225007-859692507 GCF_964263255.1 Lissotriton vulgaris | reverse complement strand
TTGCAAAGAATGTTTTTATGACCAGCAATTTTAGATGTTTTGTAAGATGGTGTATGGCTGTTCACACATCTATCAGGGCTTTCTCCCTTCAGAGTAGTGAACTGGGATTTACAATGTAAGCATGTAAAAGGCCCTTGTACAATAAGTTTAAGGTCTCCATGACAATCAACAATCTGTAGATCCTTAAGTACCTGGGCTGAGTAGGTAATCCTGGCAGGAAGCGGGACAAGCGGGGAGATAGGTGAGACCGCCATGGGCCCTGGCATATATATTCACTGAAAAAAACAGAGGTTTCACACCAGTTATAGTTAGGATTTAGCATTTAAAAAACCTATTAAATTCACTGAAAAAAACATAGGTTTCACACCAGTTATAGTTAGCTGGAAATTTTACTGACATAAAACCATTGAAATTCCCATGTTATAGTTAGTCGGACTCACTATAACTTGCACGTGCAATGCACTGCTGATGACATCACATATTACATCACTCATGACATGGTCAGTGACATCACTCATGACATCACTGATGACACCAGCCAGTGAATGTGTGTCTTTCTGAAAAATAAATATGTTTTATATATGTATATGTAAAGGTGGATGGAAGAATAAATGTTTAAATTATTGTCTTAATTAATGTTTTTTTTTAATTGATTGGTTAACTGGCTTATTAAGTGTATCTTAGTGAATACATATATTGACGAGTAATATTTAAATATTTAAATATATGTATCAGTGTTTCAGTTTGTGTATAAGTGGCTGTATGGGTTGGTGAGTAGCTACATGTGTGTGTAAATGGGTTATTATATGTTTTTTTAGTATCAGTATGAGTGTCTGTATAGTTTGGTGGGGGTGTTACTTACACATAGATGTATCAATGACTGACTCACTGTTTGTATGTTTTTTGAAAACAGCATATGTGCAGGACTGTATGAGTGGATGAGTGTGTATATGTGTGTGTTACTGATTGAATGCCTGTCTCACTAGTGTGTTTATCAGTAACAAGATATATTTTAATCTAGTATATGTGAGTATTGATGTATATAAGTCAGTATATGTGAGAGTGAGAGATTGTAAGAGTTTCTGTTTAAATAAGTATGTGTTTCTATAAGTGATTGTTTAAGAGAGTACATATGTGTAAGTTTCCTTAGAAGTAAGGTGGTCGTGTGTGTAAATCTGTATATGCAAATAAATGGATGTTTATTAGTTTATTTGCATGTGTGAGTATATGTGTGAGTAACTTTTGGATGACTGTCGGTGTGTAACAGGATGTATAGGTGTATCACTACATATGATGAGTGAGTATATGTATGAGTGACTATATAAAACTGTTGGTGAATGAGTGGATGTGTATATAGATGGTGAAATTACTGAATTGGTTGTTGTAACTGGTATGGGTATATCCACTTTTTTGAAAATGTTAGTTTTTATTTTTGAATATGTGTTTCAAAGGTTACTTTACAGTGAAAGGAGGTCTGTCACTGTGTCACAAGGATGGTGTCATCAGTTATGTCATGAGTGATGTCACTGACCATGTCATGAGTGATGTAATATGTGATGTCATCAGTAGTGCATTGCACGCGCAAGTTATAGTGAGTCCGACTAAATAAAACGTGGGAATTTCAATGGTTTTATCTCAGTAAAATTTCCAGCTAACTATAACTGGTGTGAAACCTATGGTTTTTTCAGTGAATTTAATAGGTTTTTTAAATGCTAATTCCTAACTATAACTGGTGTGAAACCTCTGGTTTTTTCAGTGAATTTCATAGATTTTTTTCATGCTAATTCCTAACTATAACTGGTGTGAAACCTTTGGTTTTTTCTGTGAATTTCATAGGTTTTTTAACTGCTAATTTTTAACTTTTTATAGGGCTTTATACCTATGTACTTTGTAGTGATTTTCTAAGCTTATTTTTTCGCGAATGTCTATAGTTGAGAAAGGTATGTTTTTCTATAAATAAACCCTATATTGTATATTAAGATAATATTTTTGTTTTAAAATAGTATTTTACTTTTTTTTTTATATTTGACTCTGGAGCGCTCCCGGTGCGCGTACCGGTGAACGCCCCGGTGCGCGTACCGGTCCGCGTCCCGTCAGCGCACCAACAAAAAAAAGAAAAAAATAATAATGAAGGAGTGAGCATGAGGAATGGGGACAGAGAGAGTGGTGTTAAGAGAAAGGGAGCTATAGGGAGGAACACAGAGGGATTGTGTAATAGATAGTAAGACAGAGAAAAGGTGTAAGAGGAAATAACTGAGAAAAAGAAAATGAATAAGAGAGCAAAAGAAGAGAAGAAAGAGGAAGAAGACTAAAGCAGAGGTTCTGGGAAAATGTGAATGGGTGATGAAAGTAAAAGGAAGGAGACTTAAGTATGGGGAATGACAGATAGTGACGGAACCAGGGAAAAAATACAGTAGAGACGAAGGGAAAGAAAATAGCAGTGAGTGTAAGTTAAGAGGAGTGAAAGAGGGTGGATATAAGTGAATAAGGGTAAGACATGGGGAGTGACAGAGAGAAAGAAGAGAGAGAGTAAAGGAAGGAGTGTCACAAAGGGACTAAGTGAACCAGTAAAAATGGTAAGTGAAGGAGTGTGGATAAGCATAGGTAATGAAAGAAGTTGAATGTGGTAGGAAGTAAACATGGAGGATAAGCTAAGAATAAGTGTTGGAAGCAAAGTAAGGAAACATGGGTGAGGTAGAGTGAGAGAAAAGTAGTGAGGTTAAAGCAAAGGGTGATAAGAAAGTACATTTTGTAAACACACTTAACATATAATTAATGAAAACTTGTTTCTGTGAAAAAAAAAAGAAAAAAACCGTTATAATTAGTTAAAAATATATATTAAAATAGAAGAAACAGTTCAAGAGGTTAAAAAATCTAAAAAAGTTTACTAAGAAATACATCAATAGTGAAGGATACAAAAACAGAAATAAAGTAATGTAGAAAGTAAAAAAAAGAAGGAATAAGAAATAGAAAGAGAACAAATTATTGAAGGTAAGTAAGATACTAAAAGAATGTGAGATACCAAAACGAAATCAGGAAAGATAAGAAAGTAAAAGGAAAATGAGTGAAAAGGAGAGGAGTCTGAATGAGGAACTATTAATAAAAAAGAGGAATAGAAGATGACTGAGAGTGAGTGAAGGGGAGTCACAGAGTGAAGGGATGAAGGGAATGAGGTTAATATAGAAAGATGAATGAAACAGGAGTGAGAGAGTAAGTACACAGAAAAACAAAGGGAAGGACTAACTGAACTACGGTACAATGAGTGCGAAAGAAAAAAAATGGAGAAAAAGAAAGAAAGAGAGGGGAAGAAAACTAAAGCAGTGTTACTGAGAGAATGTGAAAAATATAAAAAGTGGTGGAAGGAAGAGAGGAAATGCAGACAGTTCAAATTGGATTGAGAAGTTGTGAATGAAGTGCAGTAAAGGAACAGCGATGAAACAAAGTTAAAAAAGCAGTGTAAATGAGTAAAGAGAGGTAAATAAGGGTGAAAAAGTAAAATGAGTGTGAGACAATGTGAATACAATATAAATTACACAATGAAAACTATACAATAACTTCTACAATATGTTACATTATTTATTTTTGCTGTTCTCAGAATATATTGAATTTCACTTAAATTAGTGAGTTCAAAGTCTTCATCATATAACAGCGGGAAAAAAACACAATCTAAAAGATTGTGTTTAAAAAAAAACATTCAAACATACATCTCATATATGTACACTAATTTTTCATTCACTTACTTTTCCTTGAGGCCAAATAGAAGATAGTGAAGGTCCTTTTGGTGGAAAAAAGTCTGCTGTGCTCTATAACTTCCATTTCATCGACTTCCTATGAAAAAAGATCTAAGAACATCATACCTTACACTTTCCTCACGGCCAATTTGTGTCAGATATATCAGTATTTTTTACTTTGAGATCCACTTAAAGTATCTATATGAGATAAATAATTTAAAACATTAGATTAACTAACTAACTAACTAACTAACTTTTATTATCTATTCTCGTCTTCAAAGGCCAATTCCCTTTACTAAAACTTTGGTTTTAAAAACACTAGATAAGAATTTGTAGAGTCATAAGGCAAACGTTGTTTATAAGTTAAATGAGAATCATTGCAGTAACTCCATCCTTTTTCACATTTTAAGTAGCATGTATAATGTCCTGAGGTTGTCGAAGAACCGTCATGATAAATAATAGCTTCAGTTGTAAAGGTTCTTCCTGAAATTGATAACTGAGAAGCCACAAAATTTTTGATAGAAGTTGCCAATTTAGTTCCATCAGGTCTACATCGTTGGAAAACTAAAATGATATACTGCCCATAACTTTGTATAAATAATGTGGATAGCATTGTATAGTTACATTGAGTACACACCATATTATGATCTGCTGCTTTAACTAGATTTTTAAATGACACTGATTTACAGTCAGGTAAAGTCAAATATATAAATCTTTAGTGTCTATTCTAGTAGTACTTGATGAACTACAATTGTGGCAGTCATGCTGCCATTGATAAGAAAGGCTGAAAAGATTATTTATATCTACATCTTCATCTTCCAAAACACCAAACATATACATTAAAAATTCCTGACAATCCTGCTGAATGTTCTGTGAAAATTTATCTTGACCAGAACACATATCTAAAATATTTCGAATTTCTGTTACACTTTCTATTTTTGCTCTATCACTGCTATATTTCTGAAACACAGAATTCAATAAACCACACAATCTTTGATCCCGATTTTCAACAATCTGTTCTTGTAAAGTTTGAAGAAAAAAACAACATTAACAACTACATTAGCATAGCAGTTGACACCAGAACTATTTTCAAACTGAAATCCAACAACATTTTCTTCACAATTCTTTTTCTTCCTGTTTTCAATTACAGTGTTGTCTACTTTTTGTCTTTTTGCTACTGCCTCACTGCAATTATCCTCATTTCTTCTTTTTCGGCCTGCCACACGTTTTTCAAACAGAGGATATTGAGGCAAATGTGGAGCATACTCTCTTCTTAACCTATTGTATTCTTTAACACAATCTAGATCTGCACAATTTTTTCTCTCATCACACTCAATCAAGTACAATCCTGATAAAGTTCTGACTCGGGATAATGCCACATATGCCATACCCTCTTTAAACACAGATCTTCCAATGTTCACTAAAGCATTATCTACACCTAAACTTTGAGATTTATGAATTGTTACTGCATATGCCAAACAAACAGGAAACTGTTTTCGGCGAACATATAAGTCTTTTACAAGTAAAAATCTAGCAGAACAACAACTGATTTGTTGTACTTGCTCAATGCCATCAAATTTTATTTTTAAAAATTCAATTCCATCTCTATTTCTATAATTCACAAAATCAACAACATAACCCATTGCTCCATTTACCAGACCTCTTTCAACATTTAAATTCCTTCTCAAAATGATACGACAATTTAAACATACATTCAGAGTCTTTTCAAAACCAGCTGTTTTAGAAATACTTTTCTCTAATTATTCCAATTTAGTTTTCAAATTTTCAGACAAAACAATTGTTGCACCCATATGCTCTATTTTATCTATTGCTTCCAGTTTCACAATCTCTTCATTTTCTAACTCTAACATTTTGTTGTTGAAGGTGGAACATTCTTGCAGAGTTGGCATCAAACATATCCCAGATTTCTTCTCAGTCATTTTAAAAAAAATATTCTCTGGAAGAATGTTTTCATTTGGATACAAATTTGAAATTAATCGATCATGTAAAGCTTCTTTCCCAAGCTCGCTTACTTTTCCAATTCTTACATCTTGTAGAATATTTTTATAATCTTCATCCTTTGCCTGTCGCATATTTTGAAGCAGTTCAGCATATTTAAAATGTAACCATATATTAACGTTTCCAATGCTTCCAAGGGAATTCCTAGTATCTTCATGTGTGAGCATTTTAAACACTGGTTGTCCTTTTACTGGAGTCAACTGCAATAGATCTCCAAAAACAATAATGTGTTTTCCTCCAAATAACACATCATACTCTGTTCTAAGAATTTCTTGCATTCTCAAATGCACAAAAGCAAGCATTAGATTTGAGACCATGCTTACTTCATCAATAATAAGAAGTTTCATTTTCCTCAAGACTCTTGAAACTTCAGAACACGCATCTCCAGATAACTTTTTGTAATGCAATTTATTATCATGCTCAACTGGCAGCATCAGTAAACGATGTAGAGTAATCCCTTTAATGTTATATGCTGCCAGACCAGTTGGAGCAGTTACAACACAAGACAGCGGCGAATCAGTCCTTTTCTGCAGATAACTTGCAATAGCTTTAATCAGAAAACTTTTTCCTGTCCCCGCTTCTCCACTTACATACAGTCGGACAGGGTCAAATGATGTACATGAGCACTCTTTTTTCTCATGTCTGAATCCATGTTCAATCTGCTCTGTGACTTCATCATATATCTTTTTCTGCTCAACGTTTAGTTGCTTTACCAAATCTCCTAAGTTAACTCCATCCTCTTGAGCTTGTTCCATAGCTCTTTCCACCTCATCCATGGCAGTGGTAGCTTAATTTTGGATAATAGGTCCTCCTAGTGGATCCTGACTCAATGAAGTAGAACTCTGACTATCTTGAGAACTGTCTCTAGCTATCTCTTCAGCAATTGTGGTTTCTTGCTCTATTTCTTCGTTTAACATTTGCAGATAATTTAGAAAAATAGGACATTCTATGGTATCCTTAGTTGCATTAAAAGAGTCTTCATAACAGAGAAAATCTCCAAATAGTTCCTCTTCTGTACGCCATGGCTTAAAGAGTTGCAAAAGAGCTAAATAGTAAAATTCTCTTTTGTCTGGAGCTTCACAACTCAATTTTCGATGATTAATCAAATGGCATTTTTTCTGCTTCACTAGACATCCTTCATAGCCAATGACTGCATATTTTCCATTATTGATATCTTCTGTGATGTTCCTCTTATAACTGTAGTTTTGCAGAACTTCATACAAACAAGTGTTCTCAAGGTGAGTACTTCTATTTGGATAGTATGTATCCAACATATTTGTCTTCAAAATATCTGTACTGTTTGGTTCTTTCTCCGCCAAATATTCAATTTCTTGTACAGATTTCAAAACTTGGTTTCGTGTTGCAGCAAGACCTAGACTCACCCAAATGATTGTTCTTGATTTGGCATAGAGACTTGCTGATGATAACCGATCAGAACATTCATATGCTCCAATTTCTCGATGCGACAACATCTTCAGACTGAAACTGTATAATTTCTTGCTTAGACTCTTTTCATGTGAAATGTCCTCCCACATTTCCTTCAGTTCTGTCTTTTCTTTTTTAGTGATGTAAGATGTCACATATCGAGCCACAGCAATAGAATTGTCAGCAACGAACTGAATATCCATGTTAGCATTCCACATGGACAAAATCACTGGGTTGTAATCGTTGATGTACTTAGATTCTTCATTTCTTTTCAAATTGTATGTATTTTTGGGAGATTTCCTCATCACAGTATGTCGTAGAGATGACATCAAATTATTTACTCTTCCCTTAGCAATCACTGGTCGTGGAAACGCAAAACGACATTTCGTGTAGTACTTTTCCTTGTTTTTAAATTTTCGACGACAGTACTTTCCACAACGATGAGATTGAAAATGTAAAACTTGTTGCCTTAAACTGTTTTCTTCAGTAGATTTCGGAACAGCACATGTTGAATATTCTTCAATGAAACTCATCACTGTTTCATCCGAATCAGTTCCAAATTTGGGTGCATCTTTAATTTTGATATTCCTTCCTCCAAAAGAAATCCAAAACCTCTCCAAGGGGAGGATTTTTTTTGTTGGTAATAAAAGACATCATAGCTTCAAATCTATGATTAAAATATCTGCAAACATTCACTGGATACAAAGAACACAGTTCTCCAGGTGTTTTCAATTCTATATTTTGTATGTTTCCATTTGCCTCTCGTAGAAATTGAAGTAAGTCGTCCCATGCATACTCAGCACAGCTAAGAGTGAGGAACCATGTAGGAGTTCCTAAGTTTCTTAGCATACATTTCAATTCTCCATGATGACGGAACCAATACTCATTGGTTCCACGTTGACATGCCATGAGATTGACTAGCTGAGATTCCAAAATACTATCTTGCAGATTGACTTTCTCCATAAAGTCCCTTGCAGAAACATTTTGCAGATGAACTCCACTTTTCAGTATATGATTAACTGCATAAGAAAGACCAGACAAATCACTTTCATACAGTAGATGAAACAAATACGGAATACATTGACAAAACCTTGGATCTTCAGCATATAATCTTAAAGTCCGGTATTCAGCTGCAGGAATTTGAACTGGTCGATCGTCATATCGTCCACCATGACCTGTTGGAAATAACTGTGGAAAACAACGAGCTTCCAAACTTTCTTCCCATACACTAATAGGACTTCCTTTTGCTGCTTTCATTTGAAACAAGTCAATTGCATTCCCCATTACTTCTTTGGAATGCAAAGGATGAACAGTATAATGTTTATATATTTCTTCATTTCTAGACACATCAACTTTTTCAATTTGGCCAACTGAACAATCACTATCTTCTTCTGTAGCTGTTTCCTCTGCTCCAACACTTACATCTTTATAGTACTCATTGTTTTTGACCAAATACAACGTTGCCTTTTTGACTTTCCTAACATCCACTAAATCTTGCCAGATTTTCTTACTCTTTGTCGGAACCCCATTAACTAGAATAACCAGAGGATCCTCTTCTACTCTTTCTACACCAATTGTATCAATATTTTTCTTCACATCTAGAGGCAAATAAACAACTCTTCCCTTTAATCCTCTTTGTAAATCTGTAGGAGGTAATTTCCCTATCTTAGGCTCCATGCGAACAATAGCTTGAAAAGGATGGACACATTGAATCAAAATTGATTCATAAGTATTTAAATCCATCAATTCATAAGGAATATCTATCAACTGAAGATTATTATAAACTGCTCTAGCAGGCATTCTATTTTCATTTAATTTTTTCAAACAATAATTACAAATACGCTGATCAAAACTCAAATCAAAAGAATTCTCCACCAACAAATAACTTACAAAATCCTTCCATTCACTATTATTTTCAAATTCACATTTCGCATATAAATCAACTAACCTAGTCTGAATCTTATAATGAGTCCGTCGACAACACACACAAGTTAAATTAGGCCTTTCACTTGATTTCACCTTAAACTTGGTAATTTCCTTGTCAAACTTTTCTGTACTTGAAATCTGTCCATTATCTTCCACATTACCATCCATTACTACATCCATTTCTACACTGTCCTCTTTGTTCCCAAAATAACAAAACTCAATTTCTTAACAAATAGTCTTCACATCCACTTCAGATCCATGCAAAAGAGCACTGTTTAACTGTTTAAGCTTAAGTGCTGGACTTTTTGCATAATACAACTTTCTCACTAATTTCCTCACCTTATTATGTTGCACTGCTAACGTCCTAAAATGATGAAAAACACTCTGACATACTTTTCTAGAAAGACAAGCTAGTGAATGCCCATGCAAACCTGTGCTTTCTCTCACTCTGCAAGGATCTAACTCTTGCAAGATCTTCATTTTTTGTTTGAGACTTTTCTTACTATATGTACGTAAGAAATTTTGAAGCAAATCGATTGAATCCTGTCACACACTACAAATACTACTGCACTTCCATGTGTACACTGGACCCTTAGTACATCTCCTTAAAACTTCATGTGCTAACACCTCTTCTGCATCTCTAGACACAAGTTTCTCTTTTTCCATCACACAACCATCTTTCACCTCATATGCTCGACCACTGGTGTCAACTGCATGAACCAAATCATTTTCCTGAAAGTAACTCTCCTCATTAAACAATGGCTCAGAACTTGAACTATGCATCCATTCGCCAGAAAATACTTCACAAAAATTTGTCCGATTAATAATTCTTTTCCATCTACTGTTCGATTTGAAAACATCAATTGCCTTATTAAGTATCCTAATTCTATTAATTACTAAAATAAATAATTTTTTCTTAACTTCAAAAGCCTGATCCACAATCTTCTCTACACTTTTCTTTTTCTTGTAAAAAGCAGTTCTCTGTTTACCTTTCTTATCATTTTTTAGCAAATTTAAAACTACCCTATTGCGAAACATTCGCCTACGAATGTCCCTAAATTGATTTACCCTTCTATTGCTATCCATTCTCTTCTCTCCTGCTCCAATCGAGACATTTTTTGTGGGCCTTTCCTTCCTTTTTACATTTGCTGTCTCCTTCTGAATATTCACATTTCCAATATTATTTTTTTTTTGTACGACATATGTTGCGAAGAAAAGACTTAATTGGCGTACCAGGAGCTTTTCTGGTGTTTTTTGAAGTAGTTGTTGTAGAGGATTCTATAAATTCTGTTGCTGATATTCTCCTTTTACGTATGGTATTTTTGATACTTCTTTGCCTTGAAGGCATTTTTGCTTGCTTTTCAGTATTTGATTTGAATCTGTTGTTCTGAAAAAAACAAAACATGAAAGACCACTATTAGCAAACAACAAAGTAATGACAAAAAGCAAAAAATATAAACAATAAATTGCAACATATTTAAGTTTATGCAACATCAAATCAGGGTTTTATTTATGAAGGCCTTGCACCACCAGTGCAACACATGTTGCATTCCAAAAATACAAATCCTCTACCTTGCAAATATTGATATCAAGCATTATCAAAAAGCAGAACACAAACCAAGAGCAAAGAAACTCAAGGCGTTATTTATGAAAGCCTTGCGCCAGAAGAGCGTTACTTATTTCCCATGTATAAAGTGACATACCTGCGCCACAAGACAATCATAAATAACAGCCAAATATAAATTCCATTGATTTGCCCCCAAAATCGTTTTTTGATTAACATTTAAAAAACACAGGGCAGAACCTATGTACAAGCACAGAATTTCACTTTTAAACATCACTGTTTCCCAAAATACAAATCCTCTACCTTGCAAATGTTGATAGCAAGCATTATCAAAAAGCAGAACACAAACCAAGAGCAAAGAAACTCAAAGCCTTATTTATGAAGACCTTGCGCCAAAAGAGCGTCACTTATTTCCCATGTATAAAGTGATGCACCGGTTGCACAAGTCAATCATAAATAAGGGCCAAATGAAAATACCATTCATTTGCCCCTAAAATCGTTTTTTGAATAACATTTAAAAAACACTGTCCAGAACCTATGTATAACCACTCAATATCACTTTTAAAACGTCACTGTTTCCCAAAATACAAATCCTCTACTTTGCAAATGTTGATATCAAGCATTATCAAAAAGCAGAACACAAACCAAGAGCAAAGAAATTCAGGGCCTTATTTATGAAAGCCTTGCGCCACCAGTGCGTCACTTTCTTCCCATGTTAAAAGTGACATACCTACGCCACAAGACAATCATAAATTAGACCCAAATATAAATACCATTGATTGGCACCAAAAATCGTTTTTTGAATAATATTTAAAAAACACAGGGCAGAACCTATGTACAAGCACAGAATTTCACTTTTGAAACCTCACTGTTTCCCAAAATACAAATACTCTACCTTGCAAATGTTGATAGCAAACATTATAAAAAAACAGAACACAAACCAAGAGCAAAGAAACTCAGGGCCCTATTTATGAAGACCTTGCGCCAGAAGAGCGTCACTTATTTCCCATGTATAAAGTGATGCACCGGTTGCACAAGGCAATCATAAATAAGGGCCAAATGAAAATACCATTGATTTGCCCCCAAAATCGTTTTTTGAATAACATTTAAAAAACACTGCACAAAACCTATGTATAACCACTCAAAATCACTTTTGAAACGCCACTGTTTCCCAAAATACAAATCCTCTACTTTGCAAATGTTGATATCAAGCATTATAGAAAAGCAGAACACAAACCAAGAGCAAAGAAACTCAGGGCCTTATTTATGAAAGCCTTGCGCCACCAGTGCGTCACTTTCTTCCCATGTTAAAAGTGACATACCTACGCCACAAGACAATCATAAATAAGACCCAAATATAAATTCCAATGATTGGCACCAAAAATCATTTTTTGATTAACATTTAAAAAACTCAGGGCAGAACCTATATACAAGCACTAAATTTCACTTTTGAAATATCACTGTTTCCTAAAATACAAATCCTCTACCTTGCAAATGTTGATAGCAAGCATTACAAAAAGCAGAACACAAACCAGGAGCAAAGAAACTCAGGGCCTTATTTATGAAAGCCTTGCACCACCAGTGTGTCACTTTCTTCCCATGTTAAAAGTGACCTACCTACGCCACAAGACAATCATAAATAACAGCCAAATATAAATTCCATTGATTTGCTCCCAAAATCGTTTTTTGATTAACATTTAAAAAACACAGGGCAGAACCTATGTACAAGCACAAAATTTCACTTTTGAAACATCACTGTTTCCCAAAATACAAAATCGTCTACCTTGCAAATGTTGATATTAAGCATTATCAAAAAGCAGAACACAAACCAAGAGCAAAGAAACTCAAAGCCTTATTTATGAAGAACTTGCGCCAGAAGAGCGTCACTTATTTCCCATGTATAAAGTGATGCACCGGTTGCACAAGGCAATCATAAATAAGGGCCAAATGAAAATACCATTCATTTGCCCTCAAAATCGTTTTTTGAATAACATTTAAAAAACACTGCCCAGAACCTATGTATAGCCACTCAATATCACTTTTGAAACATCATTGTTTCCCAAAATACAAATCCTCTACTTTGCAAATGTTGATATCAAGCATTATCGAAAAGCAGAACACACACCAAGAGCAAAGAAACTCAGGGCCTTATTTATGAAAGCCTTGCGCCACCAGTGCGTCACTTTCTTCCCATGTTAAAAGTGACATACCTACGCCACAAGACAATCATAAATAAGACCCAAATATAAATACCAATGATTGGCACCAAAAATCGTTTTTTGAATAATATTTAAAAAACACAGGGCAGAACCTATGTACAAGCACAGAATTTCACTTTTGAAACCTCACTGTTTCCTAAAATACAAATCCTCTACCTTGCAAATGTTGATAGCAAACATTATAAAAAAGCAGAACACAAACCAAGAGCAAAGAAACTCAGGGACTTATTTATGAAGACCTTGCGCCAGAAGAGCGTCACTTATTTCCCATGTATAAAGTGATGCACCGGTTGCACAAGGCAATCATAAATAAGGACCAAATGAAAATACCATTGATTTGCCCCCAAATCGTTTTTTGAATAACATTTAAAAAAACACTGCACCAAACCTATGTATAACCACTCAAAATCACTTTTGAAACGTCACTGTTTCCCAAAATACAAATCCTCTACTTTGCAAATGTTGATATCAAGCATTATCGAAAAGCAGAACAAACACCAAGAGCAAAGAAACTCAGGGCCTTATTTATGAAAGCCTTGCGCCACCAGTGCGTCACTTTCTTCCCATGTTAAAAGTGACATACCTACGCCACAAGACAATCATAAATAAGACCCAAATATAAATACCAATGATTGGCACCAAAAATCATTTTTTGATTAACATTTAAAAAACTCAGGGCAGAACCTATGTACAAGCACTACATTTCACTTTTGAAATATCACTGTTTCCTAAAATACAAATCCTCTACCTTGCAAATGTTGATAGCAAGCATTATCAAAAAGCAGAACACAAACCAAGAGCAAAGAAACTCAGGGCCTTATTTATGAAAGCCTTGCGCCACCAGTGTGTCACTTTCTTTCCATGTTAAAAGTGACATACCTACGCCACAAGACAATCATAAATAACAGCCACATATAAATTCCATTGATTTGCTCCCTAAATCTTTTTTTGATTAACATTTAAAAAACACTGCCCAGAACCTATGTATAACCACTCAATACCACTTTTGAAACGTCACTGTTTCCCAAAATACAAATCCTCTACTTTGCAAATATTGATATCAAGCATTATCAAAAAACAGAACACTAACCAAGAGCAAAGAAACTCAAGGCCTTATTTATGAAAGCCTTGCGCCACCAGTGCGTCACTTTCTTCCCATGTTAAAAGTGACATACCTACGCCACAAGACAATCATAAATTAGACCCAAATATAAATACCATTGATTGGCACCAAAAATCGTTTTTTGAATAATATTTAAAAAACACAGGGCAGAACCTATGAACAAGCACTGAATTTCACTTTTGAAACCTCACTGTTTCCCAAAATACAAATCCTCTACCTTGCAAATGTTGATAGCAAGCATTATCAAAAAGCAGAACACAAACCAAGAGCAAAGAAACTCAGGGCCTTATTTATGAAGACCTTGCGCCAGAAGAGTGTTACTTATTTCCCATGTATAAAGTGATGCACCGGTTGCACAAGGCAATCATAAATAAGGGCCAAATGAAAATACCATTGATTTGCCCCCCAAATCGTTTTTTGAATAACATTTAAAAACACTGCACAGAACCTATGTATAACCACTTAAAATCACTTTTGAAATGTCACTGTTTCCCAAAATACAAATCCTCTACTTTGCAAATGTTGATATCAAGCATTATCAAAAAGCAGAACACAAACCAAGAGCAAAGAAACTCAGGGCCTTATTTATGAAAGCCTTGTGCCACCAGTGTGTCACTTTCTTCCCATGTTAAAAGTAACATACCTACGCCACAAGACAATCATAAATAAGACCCAAATATAAATACCAATGATTGGCACCAAAAATCGTTTTTTGATTAACATTTAAAAAACACAGGGCAGAACATATGTACAAGCACTGAATTTCACTTTTAAAACCTCACTGTTTCCCAAAATACAAATCCTCTACCTTGCAAATGTTGATATCAAGCATTATCAAAACGCAGAACACAAACCAAGAGCAAAGAAACTCAGGGCCTTATTTATGAAGACCTTGCGCCAGAAGAGCGTCACTTATTTCCCATGTATAAAGTGATGCACCAGTTACACAAGGCAATCATAAATAAGGGCCAAATAAAAATACCATTGATTTGCCCCCAAAATCGTTTTTTGAATAACATTTAAGAAACACTGCGCAGAACCTATGTTCAGGCATTCAATTTCACTACTAAAACTTAACTATCTGCTTCCGAATGTTCTCCATACAGCAAACAAGTCTCTATCTAAATTAAATAAATCATTACTTACCTTTACAAATGCTTTGGGAGATTGAAAACAGTGTCAGACAAACACACCAATTTTTCTTTAGCAGAGCAAAAGGTGTGCACTCAATACACTGAAACCAAGACTGGCATAGAAAATCTCTATCTTTACACACAAATGCCTTTTTTTAACCAATCAAAAGTCTTCCCTCACTATTTTCAAACCAACACCCTTCCCCCTCTCTGATCTTTCTATCTGTTACCATAGCAACTCCCTCCTAACTGAACTCTCAGGTTCAAAAGTTTATTCTAAAATGTTGCAAATTAAGTCAGCAAGGATGTTTGACCTCTCAATACACCAGCATATCCAGGGCCTTATTGCTTTTAGTGACTTTTTCTTAACCATTCAAATTGCTTCTTTCACACAACACAACCATGCACCCTAACTTTCAGTTTTCAACTAACTGAATCCACCAATCATTGTTTGTGATTCAAGAGCAGGGAAACTCCACACTTATTTTTTTGTAAACTCCTACTGTTCCAACTGCCATTTCATTCCCACACTTCATCTGACTGCACCAGAACCTTCTCACATCATGTATTCTGTATGGATTATTGGACATAGCTACATCCACTGGGCTCAAAGGTATGCAGCTAACAGAAATTATCACAACCTTGATTTATCAAATCTGGAAATCAAGTGGATTGGCCAAAGAGGATTGAGATGTCATCAATTGATACCATTGGTGAAAACCTTTTTGCATCTACCAAACCCTGACCTCCTAATAGTGCACGGTGGTGGAAATGATTTGGGCACTATGACTGGGGTTGGTCTGGAAATGCTTTTAAAGGACACCTTTGATCAATTGATGACACTTTTTCCACAAACTGCCTTGGTATATTCCAATATATGCCAAAGACAGAAATGGAACTGGTCCAACCAATTTTGTCCACAATTTGAAAAAGCACGGAAACATGTGAATAAATCTGTTTCTGCTTACATGAGAGACTGTGGAATAGGTTCAATATACAATAATAACTTGCGTTACAACATGCAAGACATCTACAGAGGAGACGGTGTGCACTTCTCAGATGAGGGAAATAGAATTTTCCTCCTGAATTTAAGACTTTGCATTGGAACCTACTTGTAGGTACCTAAATCAATCACAGAACCCAAAAGCTCTTTTCAGAGCTACCCTACCTCTGATCATTCAAAACGTTTATCTTTTTCTAACTTTTTTCACTATTTTTCACCAAAGTACGCTTTCCGGTACGTGCACCGGTGCGCGTACCGGGCGCTTACCCCGCGGAAAATTCAAGATTTTTTTTTTTTTTTAGCCTTTATGAGCCTCCTAAGCCCTCCTCAGAAAACCTAGAGGGTCAGGAAGTGTCTACTGTGCCCCCTTCTACCCATTCGGAGCATTGTTTGTCCTCCATCCTGTGTCTCGATTGTACCGAAACACAAAATGGAGGACTCCCGTAACGCTGCCGATGCGCGTACCGGGGCGCGCACCGGTAAGCGCTCCATAAAAAAAGGTGGGAAAGTAACTTACAGAAAAACCACTGGAGACACTTTCATCAAATATAGAATAGGCCCTACTACATAGCAGTCCCTACTATTTGCCCAAATTTGGTGGAATTCCACTGAGACATTTAGGCTACAGGCCTGTCTAAATATACTGAGGTAAATTACATGACCAAAACACATATGAAGTGTGAGAATTTACAACCAATTAAAAAGTTTCTTTCATTTTCTACGATTATTTCCTGACATTTGATTGGTTATGTACATGAATAAATAAAAAAAAAGAGAAGGAAACACAGCCATTTTGACTACTACTTCCTGAAGTACATTTGAAAAGAAATTACACTGACAACTTCAACTGCTTTCTCAATGGTAAGTTGTTATTTTGGAAAGTGAAGTATGTTGTGCACTTTAAGTTAATTTGAGAAAAAATATTCTGTTCGTTATATACTATCCCTCTGTAATAGTTATAGATTGAGAAAGGCTTCTCTGTTATAGTTATGGATTGAGTTAGGCTTCCCTTGTATTATTATAAATTTACTTAGGCTTCATCACATACTCTTTGTTATATTTCTAATTCCAGCCTGATACCATACACTGCCCAAAGATAACTTCACCGTTAAAAAATCCAAACAACATGTCTGAACTTAAACCCAACAGTGCCCTATCTCTACTGATATAATTATTTTTTATGCAATTTACAGCAACAAAATGGAAGGAGAAAATAATATATCTTTTGAAATTGTTTTGAACAACAACCAGAATGGAAAAAATGCTGAAAATGATAACATTGACTTTATGGATGAGTCTCTGGACCTTGAATTACTTGAGTGTGTGGAATCAATGGAAACACAGAATGTAAATGAAGAGATTCCAGACAACATTTTATTAGAAGTTTTATTAAATTATGAAAAAGAATCAGAAGAATAAATGTATATTTAATAATCAAAAATTGTTCGAGCCATTATTCATTTTTATATGTAATTCATCAAGTAGATCAAAAATGTTTAAAATATAAAGTGAGACATAATATACTGTGCAACTTTATTGTGTTACATAGAAAGTTTGCTCATAGTTACTTCCTTTCTCCCACTATATTATCTCCAATGTGTATTTAACATCTCTTTATCATCTCCTGCCTCCATGTTGTTTCTGCTTTCCTGACAGACTATGTTATGAATTCCATATACCACAATAACTTCTGAAACAACATGCAAGATATCTACAAAGGAGACGGTGTATATTAAATTAGAGACTCTGCATTGATACCTACATGTTGGTACTTAAATAAAAAAAAAAACAACAAAAAGAAGAATTAATAAACATACAATTTTTAAAAGTGATTCTTTTTTCCCCATAGTACGCTCTCAGGAGCGCTCCTAGGAGCGCTCCCCAGTGCGCGTACCGGGCGCTCCCCCTGCGAAAATCGAAGTTTTTTTTTTTTGAGACCCCGCGGGGCCCTTCAATGGCCCCCATATCAAACCTAGGGGGTCAGGGGGGTCTACCCTGCCCCCTTATAGTCAATTCCCCCTTTGGTTTGCCACCTCTTGTGTCTCGATTTTACCGAGACACAAGATGGCGGCCGCTCCGGACTGTTTAAAATGTTTACAGACACCCAAAAGCCAATCAGCTTTCTGCGCGCAAGTCGCGTGGCGCGCCCGGTGCGCGTACCGGGGCGCTGCCATAGATATATATATTTTTTTGAACCTAAATTACTCAAAATCCACTGGAGCACATATCTTGAGACATAGCAAAGGCACATCCGGCTACCAGTCCCTACAATTTTGCCAAGTTTGGTGGAAATCCATTCAGCCGTTCGGGCTAAAAGTGAAATCGACCGTCCTACGGAAATTAACATGGGGAAAACGCGTTTTGGGACCCCCTTTTATCTTGGCCCCCGCTTGACGAATCCCCCCAAACTTTCAGGGAAGGACCGGAGCTCGACGAGGCCATTTTGAGGAAATTTTCAAGCAGATTCGTCAACCGGTGCAAAAGTTATTCAAAATAGAATTTTGAGATTTAACATTGAAAAAAATCCTAACTATAACTACCTACTGGCGACCGCCAGTAGGTAATATATATATATATATATATATATATATATATATATATATATATATATTGTATAAATATAAGTACTAAAATATTATCAGGTTTAATTTTTTTAACCTAAGGTAAATTGTAGTGCAATGAATAAATCATGTATAATTAGAGATTAGAGATTTCTCTACTAAGATGGCGTTTGTCAATAGTTGACAGCGCGTACATCCCTTGTTTGTCTTAATTAACTGATATGTTTTTCTTTTAAAATGGCGAATGCCCGTGAAAATCTGTAAACACTGATGAAGGAAATTTATCCGAAACGTGTTTGGTTTTCTGGAATAAAACTGCAGCTGTAAAATGAAGCCCTGAGAGCGCTGTCTTCTTTTCTGCATGGAATGCTCAGAGATTTGGAGCTCGATATATATATATACATACATCAATATCTATGGACAACTTCCGGTTTCTCTCCTCCTTTGTTGCTAAATAGGTGGCACCACAGTCCCAGGTAGTGTACTTATTTTTCTTTATTTTCTCACCAACAGTGCATAGTAAAAAGTATGGCCTATGCGTTTTGGTGTGTACTTTCAACAGGACCATAGAATCAAAACACCTAGATAGTCCCTTCAAAGTGTCCATTCAACAATAGCCCATCATCACTTTTTATCAAAAAAGAACTGGAATGTGCATTTAACTTGTATGGTGTTGTCAAATGTACCCGCCATTTTAAATCTCCATCTTTGAGCATTACTGTAAAGTACATTAATGTTGCAATTATATTTCCTTTGCAGGAACCAATTTGACAGCAATTCAAATATGGACAGACAGTTTCATTATAGACATGATAAATCTTAGTATTTTCTAATGCCCCATAATAATCAATTTTAAACACAGTCATAATTTATGTCTTCAAAACGTGTTCCGCATGAATGCACAGAAACAAATTAAACCAAACTATTTGATGAAGCATATCAGGCAAATTAAAGCCAGTTAGCTTTTCCTACTTTATCATTTTATCATATTCCAATTGTGGGATTTATTGAGAGGAGAGTGCAAATAGTGCTGTTTGTAAACATTTGGTTGTACAAAACTGTTCATAAAGTGCTAATGGCTAAGAAGTTGAATGATTGTTGGAGAACAAATAAGGAACATGTTAAGAGAAAAGTGCAAATCATGCTGTTTATAAAATGTGATTGTGCAAAGCTGATCATAAAGTGCTGAGAGGATATATGAGTATTTATCCAGGTAGAAGAACAGATAATTCTCCTTATTAAGACCCAAATGAGTAAGGATCATCGTAAAGTATCAGTGCATAGGGTATAAGAACAAATGCAGTTCCAAACTTGAATGAAATTCCTATGATTAAAATTCATGGACTCTTCTTTCAATCTTGCAGAGGCAAATAAAATAGGGGTAACCCTGTAACCTCCATTGTTGCCTAAGGTACAGAAACAATAATTCCATGATTCAAAATGGATTGTACTGTTGGAAAATATCCGTGTACATAGAAAGTGTTGGTGCTGATAAAGTGCTTGCACTGAAAGGCCTTGAATATATATATATCTTACAATGTATTGTGCATTGTCTTATTCTTATTGGGAAATTGACTCAATTCCCAAACCACTGTAATTGCAAAATCTGCTTGTCCCAACAGACATGGTCATATCACCTATTAAAACGGATAATCAACGTACAAAATGTAAACAGCCTCACATCATTCAGAATAATCTTCTATAGAATGTTCCCATTATGTATACCTGTAACATCTCCAGGAAAGTAAAAGCTCTGTGTGTGCCCAATGAAATGGAATTTCATACAGCTATTAATCAATCAACGAGAGAAAAAAAAGAAAACTCTATAAAAATGGTTAAATATCAGAAAAGTAGTAAATCACTGAATGATACGAAACAAACATTTAAATTCAAATTGAAGTCTTGAACTTTTCTTAAATAACCCTATAAAATGTTGCGATATATAAACCATAATCTCTTAGATCGACACAGGGAAAAACTTAAATTCATATTCATGCTAACAGAGAAACATAAAAATATTTCATAAGTGTATGTGTAATTCGGCATCCAAATTATGTCCCAGGGGAGTTTCTTTTTGAATCAAGATGATTAGTTGTGACCCCATTCGTCTTAATGTTAACTTTTGATTACCTCCACTGTCTCTTATTCTGATGTGTTTCATTCCGAAGTATCTCAGCTCCTTACTGTTACCTTCTTGATCTTCTCAAAAATGTTTGGATATGGAAAAAAAGAAGTCTTGGTTCTTTATAGCTCGAAGATTTTGTAGAATTCTCATTTTCATTTTATTTACAGTGCTTCTCACATACTGCTTGCCACATAGGCATTCTAAAACATAGACCACAAAATTTGAACTGCATGTAATGTGTTCCTTGATTTTTCCCTGCTTTCCATTGCACAGCTTATAATTGGTTCTATTTGTTCCATGCTCACATACCCTGCACTTGGCACATTGCTAGAAGCCAAGGCGATTAGGCAAGTTTATGTTGGTTGGTTTCTCTTGTTGAAAATGGCTTTATGTCAATAGATCTCATAGTGATGCAACCCTTCTGTAGGTTATATTTGGGTGATCTGTAAGTACCTCCTTGAGAGTTTCATTCAGCTTCAGTATTTTACAGTTCCTCTGAAAAATTAGTTTAAATTGTTTAAAAACTATGTTGCAATTGAAGTCTAAGATTATAAAGATCGCCCACTCTCCTTGTTGATCTTTTTTGAGTGGCACTAACAGTTCGTCTCTAGGTCGAATCATGGCTTTTTCTGTGGCATTTCAATGTACTTCAACTGGGTAGCCTCTTGATAGGAACTCATTTCCAGTTCTTATATTTGTTCTTCAAAATATTCTGGTTCAGAGCAGTTACATTTTGCCCTTAACATGTCCCTAAAGTGGATGCTCCACTTTCGGTTCTTGGGATGTCTGCTGTTGGCATGGAGAATACCATTACATGGTGTAGCTCTCTGATGTATTTTTGTACATATTCTCATGTTCTTAACAAATATTTCAATATCCAAGAAGGTTATTCGTTCTGGACTAATATTTTGAGTGAAGCTTAAATTGTAGGTATTGTTATTCAGAGACAGAATGAAATGTTCCAGGTTTTTGATATCTTTCTCCCATATTAAAAAGAGGTTGTCTATAAACCTGGTCCATAATTTCAGAGGATCTGCTACATTCTGATACTCCTCGGTCCAGACTACTTCCACAAGTTGGAGCAAATGAAGTCCCCATAGCTGTGCCATGTTTCTGTAGATATTTGTTTCCATTGAACATAAACACATTATGGGTCAGGCAAATAATCAGCATGTCTATTAGCATGTTAGAATATTCCATGTACCTGATTGATCTCGCTCAAAGAAAGTATTTTTTACAGCTGTAACACCATCTTCATGTCAAATAGATATATAGAGCAACGTCACATCTATTGCAGCCATTAAATAGATCCCCTTTCAGGGGATTCACTGAACCTTTATAAATGAATATATATGAATAAGGGTCAGTAAATCCCCTGAAACAGGATCTATTTAAGGGCTATGATAGATATAGGAATAAGTGTCAGTGAAACGCCCGAACACACAAAATTCACTGTTACCAATGAACAAGGTCCCACGCACTCAGGGATAGGTTTCAAGGGTGTTTCATCAAACATAGACACCAGTATAGCTGCAACATGTTTTGGCCCTCCTGGTCTTGATCATGCATCAGGATTGTGACAAAATACATCAATATAAGTATTCATACATGGTCATAGAAACAGGACTATACATAGTATATATAGCAAAATGTATGAAACTGTGGCAACCATTTTAGAGTGTATACCAAAGAGGCCATTAGATTTGACATATATGTAAAAACATTAGTAATGCTGGAGGGAATGCACCAAATACACCAGATAACATATAATATTGAAATATGACATAGCAATCCCATGACATAGGATATTACAAAATTTGGGCTATATACGGTGCAGAATTAGGTACAACTGGAGACCTACATGGAACGTGATTCATTTACAGCACGGAGTAAAAATGCCTCAACATAAAAATAGAATATAACAGGAATGGGGCATCACTCAAATTAGGGTTAACATTGGCAGTAACTGGCCTTCGATCAGGGCTGCTCCCATTGTGTATAAGTGTATCTGCATGTGGACAGCGAGTTAGTAACAACTCTAGTCAAATGTATGCTCCTAATTTGCAATACAGCACAAAACGGGCGATGTCAGTGTGCACCTGCCAGCTGTAAAAATATTCAGCGTTAGCTAACAGAAGGAGGTAGTGCCCAAGTGGGCAAAGACACATTACACAAGAGGATAATACAAGGTACATCTTCCCGTTGTCTATAAAGAATACACGCTATGAGATATTGCCCAAATGGGCTGAAACATGGTTTATAGACAGTGATACATAGAACTCACCCTAAGCAGTAATATGATATGTGTGTGTCACTAAAATGAATGACGACCTTTCCACATAATTAATGCAACAGGTTTGAGAGATAAAGCATGTGCATTAAACATGAACCTGGAATTGAGGTAACACCCATAACTCATGGAATGTTATTGATAATGCAACAAAATAGGCTTAGGTAGATTCTCAAATACACCCACACCTTGGGCAGAAAATAAACACCACTGCTACTCATAATTACAGGCATTTTGTAAAGGGTCAAGTACTCTAGGACAACTGTCAGTTGCTGGCTTCCACAGTGACGTGAATAATTATCTAAATGTCCTGCAGAGATCAAAGGTCCTGTCTAAGATCCCATGCACATACACATGATAGTGTACAAAAAAACTGAGAAACAAAAAAGTAAACTCAAACCCTCCAAAAGTGAATCACCAAATTCTTTGTGAAAGAGTTGGATAGGTGTCTAAGCCTGGACTGCCTCTCCTCACCCAGTCAGTCACGAAGAGTCCCATCCTCTCCTCCTGAAACAAAAAACAAACATGTAAAATTATGTGAACCCACATATCACTTCTGTTAAAAACAAGTTAATATAGACATGCAAGGGCTAACAACGAGACAGCCATAATAAAGTCAGTTAAGATGGACATGCAATTCTTCATCAAAGTTGAGGCTGAAAGGGGCTTTGGTGTTGGGATCTATAATGTGACAGGATTCCCACTGTCTTAGTTTGAGTACTCTGTCTCCCCCTCTGGTGTATGCAACCATATGATCAATGCCATAAAATCTGAGCTGATTTGTTCAAAATCTCTTGCTACTGGATAGTGTTTGTCTTTGTTGGGGATGGCACAATCATGTTCTAGGATTCTTTTGCAGACTTGGTGTACCATGCTGCCTACATATCTCAGGCTGTAGGGGCTTTCTATGTCATAAATGACATAGTTGGTATGGGAGACATCCATTACCATGCGGGCATTGCATCGCAATCCCTTTACATTGTGGGTATTTCAGCACAAGTCGTTACAACGACTTGCGCTGGATGGCACTATAACCTGAGGAATAGTATGATTTACTATTCCAACACCTTCTCTACTGTACGTAGACTGGTGTTGGAATAGTAAATCATACTGTTCCTAAGTCCAGCGCCCTCCAGTGCAAGTCATTGTAACGACTTGCGTTGCAAAAACTGCAATGTAACGTACCGCGATCTTTCTGATCGCATTGTAACATCACATATTCAGTTGGTGCTGCAACTTATGAATTGTGTGATATTCTTGTGTGTCTTAGAGTACGGTACTGCATAGTCGGTCTGATTGTTTAAGGTGTAACATACTTTGCAATTACCACAGACAAAAGACCCAGTAAGTTTGTGATTGGGTTCAGACCTAACATCAGTGGTTATATCACTCCAGATAAGTTCATTCCTTAAGGATCTGCTTCTGCGGCACGTTATAGCTGGACTGTTACCAACATAACTACCAATAGTTGGTTCACAGTTCAACATATTCCAGTTTTTGGTAAGTATTCTATTGACCCTTGTAGATTCACAGATTAAAGTGGTCCTTCCTCATCTGTGGATTTACCTGATTGACCAAACAAAATATCATCCAGAGATCTGGCTTCCACCTTCTGTGCAGCCAGGGAAGGGACCCACTAAGGATATCCCGATCCTTGAACCTTTGAATCAAAGTTTTCTGCTCTTGATGTTAATCTGCTGCAATTGTGTTCGGCTCAAATGAGCTCCCCATAGGATATGCTCCATTTTAAGCAGTTGTGGTGGCTGCTTAAATCATGCAGCAGGCTGTTGTCAACTGTGTGCTTTCTGTATAGTTTGGACTTGAGTGTATCTCCAGTTACCATTACATCAACATATTGGAAAACTATACTGGTTCCACTCACAGTGCTGCTGAACTCCAAGTTATAGGTGTTGTTCAGCCGATCCACAAAGAGTTTGGCTTGCTTCTCATCACTGTGCCGAATTAGGAACCCGTCATCAATGAAGCACACCCACATGATCACCCTCTCCATGTCCTCTTTGAACCTCAGGGCTGTGGATACCTGCTCCTCCCACCAGACAATCAACACGTTGGTATAGCTGGGAGTAAAGCAGGTGCCTATACCAGTCCCCTGTAGCTGTTGGTAAAGTACTCCATTGAAGAGAAAGATCTATTTAAGGCAGAAGTTCATCTTGTGAGGATCATTTTTGTGCATTAAGGCTGATCGGCCTGGCTGTGAGGAAGTGCTCACATGCTGGAATGTCATCAGAGTGATTTATGCTGGTATACAGCGATTTGACATCCAGTGTTATTAAAAGGAAGTCATTCTGCCAGTGTACCCTTAATTTTTCCTTGAGAAAATCCATAGTGTCTTCTATATGTAAGGGGAGGGTACTGACAAAGGACCTGAGAAAGAAGTTGATGTGGAAGGATACATTCTACAGTGGACTATTCGTGGGAGACAATGGGTCTCCCAGGAGGATTTACTAAACATTTGTGCACCTTGGGAAATAGATACTGTACAGGTAAGTGAGGGTGGGTGCTTTTGAGAAACATGTATTCTTCCATCTCAATCAGACCTTTACCTTTCCCTGTCGATAATAACTCCCAAAACTTAATGCAAGCATTCTTGCAATCAGCCTGGCTGATCTTGGCATAGCAATTGGTGTCTTTCAGCTGCCTTGCAGCTTCTGCAATATACTTCTCAATAGGAAGAATAACCATCTTGCCCCCGTTGTCTACTGGTCTGACCACAGTACTGTTATCCCCGCCAAACATTCTATGGCTTTATGCTGGCACCAAGTGATGTTTCCTCTTACCCTTGAACTCATGTGTC
The DNA here is from genome assembly GCF_964263255.1 of Lissotriton vulgaris. Taxonomy (NCBI): domain Eukaryota; kingdom Metazoa; phylum Chordata; class Amphibia; order Caudata; family Salamandridae; genus Lissotriton; species Lissotriton vulgaris. Next base: position 859,666,573 of record NC_141693.1, on the reverse strand, counting down.
TGATCTTACACAGGTCTGCTACCAGACACTTGTGATATGTATCTATCATATCAAAAGATAATGTCAGTGTGTACTTTGATTTAGGTTTAAAGTTACTAACAACATTGAGCACATACACCATATCCATTTCACTCAATTTCTGTTTAATATCCTTAGGTTCCATGATGTGTGACTGGGCGCATGAGTCTCTGAGTGGGTCTGTGACTGGGTGCATGAGCGTCTAAGTGGGTCTGTGAGTGGGTGTGTGAGTGTCTGAGTGGTTTTGAGAGTGGGTACATGAGTCTCTGAGTGGGTCTGTGAGTGGAAGCATGAGTGTCTAACTGGGTCTGTCAGTGGGTGCATGAGTGTCTCAGTATGTCTGTCAGTGGGTGCATGAGTCTCTGAGTGGGTCTGCGAGAGGGTGGGTGAGTGGGTCTCTGACTGGGTCTGAGAGTGGATGTGTTAGTGTCTGAGTGGGTCTGTTACTATGTGTGTGAGTGTCTGAGTGTCTGATTGGGACTGTGAGTGGGTTCATGTGTTTCTCAATGGGTCTGTGAGTGGATGTGTGAGTCTCTGAGTAGGTCTGGGAGTGGGGGCATGAGTTTCTGAGTGGGTCTATGAGTGGGTTTATGAGTGCCAGAGTGGATTACCAGCTGAGATGTGAAGTGTGTGCTTTTTAAAGTCAGATCCAAACGCATATTTTTCTGAGATTTCTTTTTTTTTAAATGCTTTTTTAATGGGACTTAGGTTCATGCTAAGTCCCAAGATGGCTGCCAACACTTTCTGGTTGTAGTGTTGCCAGGCAATCAGATTTCAGTATGGATCCGTGAATTCTATGCAGGAATCCTCATCCATAGATGTCTATTTATTTTGCTCTTTAATATTTCTGAAACTACCAAAAAGATTTACACCAAATCACAAAAATGGTGATCTGTGTAACCAAATCTATCTTTCTGCCAAATTTGGTGTTATTCCATACAGCGGTTTAGGCTGTAGTCGTGTTCAAATGTCCTATGGGAATTAAGATTGGGAAAACACGTTTGGGGACCCCTTTTTGTCAACCCCTGCTTGATGGATTACCCTAAAGCTTTTAACAAAGCAGCTTGACCTACTAAAGTATACGTTTTATCAAGTCTGTCAAGATTAATCAAGCGGCGCCAAAGTTATTGGTAAAACAAAAGTTAGTACTATGGAAACTTTGGTCCGAACTATAACTAGTAGTTATATTTAAGAGCTACCTTACCATAGTAAAAGCATTTTTTATCATGCCAATAACTTTGGCGCCACTTGACAAATTTTCACAAAAGTTTTAACAAACGTCCCCTTTATGGTTCAGCTTCTGTGTTGAAAGTTTCAGGGTGATCCGTCAATTGGGGGCTGAGAATATATAGGGGTTCCAAAATGCCTTTTCCCCATGTTATGTCTATTGGAATTTTTCATTTTGTCAAATGCTGAACAGAATTACACCAAATTTGCAGGCAGCTAGATGTGGGTCTAGAAAGCGTGCTTTTTGTGATTTGGTGTAAATCAATTCAGTAGTTTCAAAGATATTTAAGTTTTAAAAATATAGTTATCTGGGGACGCGAGTTCTTGCAGTTGACTCGCGGATCATACTAAAATTTGATTGGCTGCCAACACTTCAACCAGGAAGTCTTGACAGCCATATTGGAATTCAACTTGAATCTGAGTCCCACAAAAAAAGTGAAAAATAAAGAAAAGGGGGCAATGTAGGAATACCCCATCAAGAATTGAAAAGAGATTTGCTTTCAATTTTGCCATAAATCATGAATAGATATGCGGAATCGCAGCAAAATTGAAAATAAAAAAACAATGCAGGCTCCTGTGCTTCTTTGAAAGGAAGCCTCTGGGTGGGTCAAATCCCGGGGGCATATAAAAAATAAAGGAGGGGTGCATGGGGCTCACCTCCTAGTGTTTAATCAAGCCCCGGGGACCACCACCTCCCTGGGGTTCTTGATTTAAATATTGCAGGGGATGCCCACATGTCACCCCCCCAGGGACCACCACCTACCCAGAGTTACTTTAATTATTAAATGGGGGCCTCTCAACCCCCCCATCTCCGGGGACCGCCATCTCCCCGGGGACTTTACAGGTAAAAATCCTGGTGGTGCCAGCCTCCCTGGGGCTTTAAATTTCATTAATGGGGGGACTATGCGGACTGCCCCCAACCCCGATGACCGCCCCAACCTTGGGGCTTTTTGTTTAAAGACTCTGGGAAGGGGGGCCACGTGGTCCATTTCCTAAAAGACAAAAAAATGACTGGCAAGTTGATGAAGGCACCGTCCCGTTTCTCCACCACTCTGCAAACGCTCTTCCTAGGGCACTGCTGGTGGGGGGATGAAGTCCCCTTGGTTGCAGAGTATCCTTGGGGGCCAACAAGCCCTCCTGTTACTTCCAGTGAGTCCCACATAGCGGGATTGCTGAGAGGTCTTCAGAGGCAATGCCCCCTTTCTCCACCACTCTGCAAACATGCCTCCTGGTGCACTGGGGGTTGGGAGGATTAAGTCTTCTTAGCTACAGAAGTGGAGAAGTGTGGCTCAATGGTTAGAGCGGCAGACCCTGATGCAGAGGTCTAGCCCGGGACCAGGGTTCAATTCCCCGCCTCGGCGGGTCTTGGGTTCAAAAATTCCACGGACCTGATAAATCTTGCCTCGTGCCTATTCCAATCATGGAGTCCCACTCTGCAACTTTGGGCAATAGCTTGCTTAATTTCCACAATGGCCCCCACAACGCTTAGAATGCATGGCCTCCACCTTGGGGGTACCTAGGAGTGGACGCCTCAGAGGGAATGCCAGGATGGGTTCCACAGCGGTATTCGTACAAGCGCCTTGAGACCCTTGCGGGTGAGTAGTGCGCTATACAAGTATCAATTTACATTTTTACAGAAGGTCCTTGGGGGCCAACTACCCCTCCTGTTACCTCCAATAAGTCCTACACTGTGGGATTGCTGAGAGGTCTTCAGAGGCCATGCCCACTTTCCCTACTCCTCTGAAAACGTGCCTCCTGGTGCAATGCTGGTGGGGGGATGAAGTCCACTCTGCTGCTGAGGGTCATTGGGGGTCAACTACCTTTACTGTTACCTCCAGAAAATCCCGCACAGCAGGTATGCTGAGAGGTTCATCAGAGGCCATGCCCCCTTTCTTCACCACTCTGCAAATGCGCCTCCTGGTGCACTGGTGGTTGGGGGATGAAATCCCCTTGGCTCCAGAGGGTCCTCTGGGGCCAACTACCCCTCTTGTTACCTCCATTAAGTTCTACAGAGAGTAAATCTCACACCCCCACCCACTACGCCGGCCACACGCTTGACCCAGTCTTCTCATCCAGCAAGCACATCTCCTTCAGCCACGCCACCGGACTCCACTGGACCGACCACAGCTGCGTCCACTTCAGCTTCAGAAAAACTACGACCCACCACCACCCGCAACAGGTCCCCCGCTGAAGCTGGAGAAGATCACCTCCGAGCAGCTCACCGCCTCCCTCAGCCAGAACACTCCGACCAGCACAACGGACCCCAACGAAGCAGCCAACAACCTCACCAAGTGGATGACCGCCTGCGCCGATGACCTCGCACCACTGAAGAATCCTCCCAGCAGACCCGGCAGCAAGAAAACCCCCTGGTTCACCGACGAACTCAAGGAATCCAAGAAGAACTGCCGCTCCCTCGAGAAAGCCTGGCGACTCGACCACACCACAGACAACAGGGCCGCCCTCAAGCACGCCATCCGCAAACACCATCAGCTGATCCGCGCCACCAAGAAGACGGCACTCAAAGAACGACTGAACAACAACACCCAAGACAGCAAGGTACTCTTCAGCATCGTCAAAGAGTTCACCAACCCCAGCGCCAGAAACAACGACATCACTCCCTCGCAAGACCTCTGCAACTCAATCGCCTCATTCTTCCACCGCAAGATCGCCGACATACACAACAGCTTCGGCGCACAGACCACGCACCCCACCACCGAACCAGCGCCCGCCACCACCACCCTCTGCAAATGGACCCCGATCAACACCGAAGACACCACCCGCACGATGAACTCCATCCACTCCGGATCACCAACCGACCCGTGCCCACACCACGTCTTCAGCAAAGCCGGCGCCACCATCGCACCCCATCTTCGAGACACCATCAACTCCTCCTTCCACACCGCCACCTTCCCGGAGAGCTGGAAGCACGCCGAGCTGACCGCCCTCCTGAAGAAACCGACGGCGGACCCCACCGACCTCAAGAACTACCGCCCCATCTCACTCCTTCCTTTTCCGGCCAAAGTCATCGAGAAGACCGTCAACAAACAGCTTGCCGCCTTCCTCGAGACAAACGGATCCCGCGACCCCTCGCAGTCCGGGTTTCGAGCCAACCACAGCACCGAGACCGCCCTAATCGCAGCCACCGACGACATCAGAACCCTGATCGACAACGGGGAAACAGCGGCCCTCATCCTCCTGGACCTCTCTGCAGCATTCGACACCGTAGGCCACCGCACCCTAGTGAAGCGCCTCAGCAACGTCAGAATCCGAGAAAAAGCGCTGGAGTGGATCATCTCGTTCCTCACCGGAAGAACCCAGAGAGTCCGCCTCCCTCCGTTCAGATCCGGGGCCACCGAAGTCATCTGCGGCATACCACAAGGATCTTCACTCAGCCCAACCCTCTTCAACGTCTGCATGAGCCCCCTCGCTGCTATCGCACGCCAGCACAACCTCAACATCATCTCCTACGCCAACGACACCCAGCTCATCCTCTCCCTCACCAACGACCCCACCACCGCCAGCGCCACCCTACACAAAGGGATGAAAGACGTCTCCAACTGGATGAGAAACAGCCGCCTTAAACTGAACTCAGACAAGACGGAAGTCCTCATCCTGGGATCATCACCCTCCACCTGGGACGACTCCTGGTGGCCCCCGGCACTGGGCATCGCTCCCAAACCAACGGACCACGCACGAAACCTGGGCTTCATCCTGGACTCCTCCCTGTCAATGACCAGACAAGTCAAAGCCGTCTCAGCCTCGTGCTTCAACACCCTGCGCATGCTCCGCAAGATCTTCAGATGGATCCCCACGGAACCCAGGAAGACCGTCACCCAGGCACTCGTCACCAGCCGACTAGACTACGGGAACACCCTCTACGCCGGAACCACAGCCAAACTTCAAAAAAGACTCCAACGCATCCAGAACGCCTCCGCACGACTCATCCTCGACATCCCCCGACACATCCACATCTCCGGACACCTGAGAAACCTGCACTGGCTCCCCGTCAGCAAGAGAATCACGTTCAGACTCCTCATCCATGCACACAAGGCTCTCCACAACCTGGGCCCCAAGTACCTCAACGACCGCATGACCTTCTACATGCCCACCCGCCAGCTACGATCGACCAGCCATGCACTCGCCACCGTTCCACGCATCCGCAAAGCCACCGCCGGAGGAAGATCCTTCTCCTACCTGGCAGCCAAGACTTGGAACTCCCTCCCCACCCACCTTCGGCGAACCCAAGACCATCTCTCCTTCAGGAAGCAGCTCAAGACCTGGCTGTTCGAGCAGTAACCTACCCCTCCCCCAGCGCCTTGAGACCCTCCCGGGTGAGTAGCGCGCTTTACAAATGCCATGATTGATTGATTGATTGATTGACAGAGGGTTGGCTGTGAGGACTTCAGAGGCCATGCCCCTTTCTCCACTACTCTGCAAATGCACCTCCTGGTGCAATACTGGTTGGGGTATGAAGTCCTCTTGGATGCTGAGGGACTTTTGGGGCCAAGAAGCCCTCCTTTTACATCCTGTAAGTCCCTTACAGCAAGATTCCTAAGAGCTCATCAGAGGCCCCGCCCCCTTTTCTCCACCAATCTGCACACGCAGCTACCAGTTTCAAAAACATAGAAATTCACTTGAAAGCTCAAATGACATCACTGATGACATCGTCCACAGAACCACTCACATCCCCACTCACACCCCATATAACCTCTCATACGCCCACTCACACACCCCTACATCACTTACATACCATTCACAGACCCATACCATTACTCACCTAGCCTCACACTCTTCCCCACTCACACCCCATACAACCTCTCATACGCCCACTCACACACCCATACATCACTTACATACCATTCACAGACCCATACCATTACTCACCTAGCCTCACACTCTTCCACAGAGGCACTCATGAACCCACTCACTCACTGGTACAGCCACTCACACAAGCATTCACTCACCCATACACCACTTTTACAACCAGTTGCTCACCTGATAAGCCACTCACATAGCCTCACGATCACCCATACAGCTACTCACACACTCACTTATTTACCTACACAGTCACGCACACACCCAGTCATTCATCCAAACAGCCTTTCAACACAGCCACTCACTTACCCATACAAGCACTCACACACTCACTCACACATTCACACAACCACTTACATACCCATTCACACATCATTACAAGCACTCACACATCTGCCCACTCACCCATAGAGTCCTTCACACAGATACTTACTCTCCTACAGCCACTCAGACAGCAACTCACTTAACCAAACACCCACTCAAATAGCCACTCACTCACCCATAAGTAACTTAAACACTGAGTCACTCACTCATACAACCAATCAGACACCCACTCACTTGCACATACAGCCACTGACACACCCACTCACCAACCAATAGCCACTCAGACAGCATCTCAATCACTCACACAGCTACTCACACATCCACTTATACACCCATACTGCCACTCACACACCCATACACACAAGGATACAGTCATACAGTCACTCACATAATATATGTTATAAGTAGTGTCACTCTGTAGTAGTGCACCTAGTATACTAATTTAACTTTTGTAGTAGGTTAATATAAACGTTTAACACCAATAAACTCTTAAAAACAGTTGCACTCACTTAACCATGTCATCAGTGATGTAATTTGAGATGTAATCCATGATGCCATCAGTGATGTCACTGACCATGTCATGAGTGGTGTAATATGTGAGGTCATAAGCAGTGCATTGTGGGGGCATAAGTTATAGTTAGCTTGGGTAACTATAACTGCTGAATTTCACTGGTTTTGTAATGATGGAAATCTGAGCCTAACTATAATGTACCTGTGCTCTTTGGTTTTGCCAGTGATTATCTATATATCTGTCCATCTATCTATGTGTATGTAGATAGATAGATAGATAGATAGATAGATAGATAGATAGATAGATAGATAGATAGATAGATAGATAGATAGATAGATAGACAGATAGATAGACAGACGGATAGATAGATAGATAGATAGATAGATAGATAGATAGATAGATAGATAGATAGATAGATAGATAGATAGATAGATAGATAGATAGATAGATAGATAGATAGATAGATAGATAGATAGATAGATAGATAGATAGATAGATAGATAGATAGATATTTTAAATATCATAGCGAAATAGCTTCTTTAGCCAGCACATAGTATCCTGGCAAGAAGGAGACTGTGACAAGTTTATTGTACTTGTGACTGTTTGGTGGCTACAAAGGGCATCATGGATAAAGTAGTGAGGCAACAAATGTCCCTTCAGCTACCATTTTGTTGATGTTAATAGTGCATTCGAGATGGTGCACCGAGAGAATTTATTGGCAAAACTGAAGGCCTGGGGTCACTGAGTGACTTAGAGACTGGGAGTCATTCAAAGAGTACGTCCCATTACGTGTTCACATTCAAACAGGGAGAAAGCAATGTTTTACAAGAAATGTGGAACCACAAGAAGCCTAAAAAAGTGTGGTATATTAGCTTTTGGTTTATTTGTTATCTATACCACTGACCTATTCGCCTCTTTCAAGAAGGCTATTTTTTTCCTCCAAACTTAAGGAGATTGAGCACATCGATAATAGTTTACAGTAATAATTGCTATTAATCAGTAGAACACAAATTGGGCTCCAAACGCTGTTGAACTCCATGGAGATCCATCGTGATTAATCATTTAAGAAAGAACTTGAAAAAAAAGAAAATAATGATATTTGTTTCCCACATGTTCTTACGCATGGAAAGAAAAATGGGCACCAATTGAGGTTGCTAGACCTTATTGGGATAAGAATCGCATCCACTTTATTGTGGTCAGCACGGATACAAGATTTGGGGAAGTAGTGTACCAATGCAAGTCAGGGAGTGCCATTGTTTTACTTCAATTATGGTGCAGTATCTTACGTCCTGTTCTAAATATTATTTTTTTTAACAGATTTTATTTGTCAGAGGTCACATATAATGCAAGGCTCCAGACACCGGAGCTTCTGCACACATCAATACATCAGCAGTATAATCCTAGACATTTTACATCTAAACAACCCTGTTCTAAATAGTTTTAACAGCAAGATTGGATCCATTTGTCTACCACAGCTGTGTCTTGGACACCCTTCCTTCTCTATGACCTGCTGGTAGTTCCCCTAGACTGACTACAAGGGTGGTCCACTGCACTAGTACAAATTTGTGCACGTTGAAGCGCAAACCCCCCAAGCACCTAGACCGTCATGGTGCGGAGAGGAGAAGAGGGGAGGAAGGGAGAGGAAAGAGGAGATAGAGGGAGAGACGGTGGGGAGGAGAGGAGAAGAGAGGAGAGGAAAGGAAAGGGGAAGGTAAAGTAAGGAGGGGAGGGGGAGGAGAGTAGTGAAGGGGAGGGGTAAAGGAGGATAGGACAGGGCATGAGAGGAGAGGAGAAGAGAAGAAATGAAAGGAAACAGAAAAAAGGAAGGGAAGGCGGGTGAGGAGAGGAGGGGAGCGGGGGACGGGAAGGGATGGGGAAGGGGGGAGAAGAGAGGGGAGGGGAGGGGAGGGGAGGGGAGAGGAGAGGAGAGGAGGGGAGGGGAGGGGAGGGGAGAGGAGGGGAGAGGAGGGGAGGTGAGGTGAAGTGAGGTGAGGTGCGGTGCGGTCTATTGGCCCAATCTTTAAAATGTGTGACAAAAGCAATTCCAAAATAATATGCCAACAACCCCAGTAAATATTGCTAGTGAGATATACACCCCATTAATACTTTGTTTCACAAAGCAATGGGTGGAAGATAAAACGTGATTCCCACTTTGCATGCAGGATTCAGGATGGACTGTTCATTGGTGAACCATGTGGAGTGCTTGCTTACCTTGCAAAAAAAACATTTACTCAGTGAGCAACCGGAATTTGTACATATGCTTCGCTGAATTGAATCAGACATTTGACACAATTAGGAGAGATGTACCAAGGATTAAACTAAATGGATTTTGTCCTGGGCCAGTATTTATACAGTAATCATACCAGGAATTGGAGTCCGTGTTAAGCTGGAGGGGCAGCAGAGACTCCTTCGGATTTCAGAGCAATGATGCCCTTATTACAAAAACACATCTTGTCTCCTGTCTCGTTATCTCTGAATTTGGAAAACATGGATGATGGACCACTAACTCCCCAAGAATTGGTGGATGGTGCAAAACAATTTCAGTATAATGAGAACAAAACTATCCTGCTGGACTGTAGAAATGTGAGAGTACTTCTGTATGTTTAAAAGTGAAGCTCCTCTGCATAGACACATATAATAAAGAGTATGAGCTTTGAACAGGGAATTTAACAGAAGAGATGAGGCAATAAAGCTGGTATGTCCTTGGAACAGTTCAGAGAATATCGCTGATTACGAATTATTTTCTCATCCAGCAAGTGGTGGTAGGAGCACAGCTGTCAGTACTGCAGCAGGGGCAGGGGCTGGGGCAGTGGTACTGGGACTGGGACTGCGACTGGGACTGCCAAGTGTGAGAGGCCCTACTGCACTGTATTATGGCAATTTTTTACAGCTTAATTTTATACATTCCAAATCTACTGATTTAGGATGTAGGGTGCTGCACTGCAGCTGCTTTTGTTACAGGGGGGCGATATTGCAGCACTGCTGAACCCCAGCCCCCAGTAATAACAAGCATTTGCAATGCAATAGGTCTTACAAGACTTTGAGCCATTGGCACTGTAAATTACTTCTGTCCAGCCGGACAGAGTTGTTTATTTTCAGATATAAGGTTAAATGTGTCAGTATAACATTTATACAAAAGTGGGCACAACCTGTGACCCACAAAGGACAAGACAAGACATATGACAAACCAATTACGTAAAAGCGCACAAAGGCGGTCTGTACTAATAATCCATTTTACAGACTGGAATTAAACCATAGCAACCCATTGTTTAACGCAATATGTAAATTGAAATAAAACATATGGTGCAATAAGGTCCTTATTGTGTGTCACAGGTTGTGCCCACTTTTGTATAAATGTTATACTGACACATTTAACCTTATATCTGAAAATAAACAACTCTGTCCGGCTGGACAGAAGTCATATATACTATTTAGTATATGTCTATCATTCGGTTGATCGTTGATTACTAGGGTCCTCTGTTCCGTAAAATATACTACTGCCCAAGGACCCCAGTGGCATTCCTTTTGGGTTTCCCTTGTCTTTTGAAAATATTGGCACTGTAAATGTCACCTGCTTAAATTCTCCCAAATGCAAGACCTATGGCATTCCAAAGAAGCAGCCGCCATTGTCCCGGCTGCTTGAAAAGTGAAAGTGCGCATGGCGTGCTGAGTGTTGCAGGAAAGCATGTTGTGCGTGCAGTAAGACAAAACTCACTAAAGAAATAGTGCTTACAGACTGAATAACAGATGGTGGTAACAACAGAAGTAAAAGGGCCAGTCCTCACGGGAGGTTACAAATGAAGACAAGGCGGTATTAAGGAAGGACTAACAAGCCGATTACGGAATCAGAAGCTAGCATTTACAAAGGACAAAGACACAAGCCAATGAAAAATATGGCGGGAGGGGCGGAGCTTCAAATGTATTTTCTAATACTGCATGCCTTGCAGAGCAGCCCATGCGCTGCCCAGGCTTGACCTAAAAACTGCCCCCTACAGTCTAAAACTGCCACCACCCATCTGGCCTACGGGGAAATGCCCGGTTCCCGCTATTGCCAGTCCGGCCCTAAGTAGACAACCACTTCTGAGTAGCTCTCTCGCCTAACGATTTTTCACAGTAACACTACCGCTTTTAATAAGACCCTCCACGGTAGGGTGCAGAGATTCCAGCTCACATTGAATGGAATATAAAAAACATGCCCCAGTGCATGCATGTACTTTAATTGATAGATTTAATGCTGAAATTAAATGCTTTAAAAAAACATTATTTGCTTTGGAATTAGTGTTTGACATGAAATGGTTTGTGTTCATAAAGCATTTGTTGATAATGGAAAGTTTATGTCAATCTGGCACTTTTTCATAAACAGCTACTTGCAATAAGAAAGCATTTGAGATAGTGCGCAATATAAGGTGAAGGAGAACTCCTGTGAGCATTTTGGGGGAAGGTCATAAGCTTCTGCTTAAACTACAAGGGAGAGGGTGAGCGAATGATCTGTGGAGAGGTGTTATTCGAGATTCTACAATGCAGTCTTGAGAAGTGAGTGACCATAAGTAAGAATCTATGCAAGTTTATGCAAAAAACACCCTATTCGAGTCTAGTCTAACTTCTTAAAAACATTATGGGGCAGATTTACAAGCCCCTTGCACAACTTTTGCGTAATTTTTAACATAGGAAAATTTACCCAAAAGTGGCGCAAGGGGCTTGTAAATCTACCCCTATATATGCTGTGTAACCCAATGGCCGTGAGAAGCTAATGTCCTTTCTATGCTTGTGCAAGCATTACAACCTTTTTTTACTCAGTGCTGAGCTGAATCACAGAGTGGGTTATTAAGGAAGAAAAGTGGTTTCATACTGAATAATGTGAGGCATTACCCCGATTAAGTCATCCTCACCCGAGACTCACTTGGCAATATTTGGATATTTGGATATTTGGATATGTATTTATAGAGCGCAAACGTTCGCTCCGGAGGGAGCATCTTGGCGCTGACAAACCAGGGACCAAATCACAAGGAAGGTAGTGGGGGGCTAGATGGCTGCTTTAGTCCAGTCATCAGAGAGATTAAAAATCCACGTTTTGAGGTGTTTCCTAAACGGCTTCTCGAGCGTCTGAAGTCTAAGATGCCTTGGCATGCTGTTCCAGGCTCTGATAGCCAGGGTACTGAGTGTTTTACCGCCTTTAGACTTCAGATTGAATTTGGAGGGGGTCATGAGGTTTTCTTGCGAGGATCTGAGAGAGCGGGCCGGGGTGTAGTGGGGGAAGCGGCTTGACAAGTAGGAAGGACCGGATTTATTGAAGGCTCGGAAAGCTACAGTGAGCATTTTAAAGAGTATTCTTTTATGCAGGGGGAGCCAATGTAAGGATTTAAGAGCATTGGTGATTGAGGATTTGCGTGGGAGTTTAAGGACAAGACGCGCCGCAGTGTGCAAGACACTTTGAAGTTTCAATCGGGTGGACTTTTTGGTCCCTGCCAGAAGGCCGTTACAGTAGTCCACTCGAGAGAGTATGAGGGCTACCGCGATGGTCTTTCTGGAATCGAGCGGGAGGAAGTCAAAGAACTTTCTCAGGGACTTTATGATGCCGAAGCATTTGCCTGCTACGGTCGTGGCGTGGGTATCGAAAGAGAGATCGGAATCAAAAATAACTCCGAGGTTTCTGGCTGATGAAACTGTCTGAGGTGGGGCAGCGGAATTATCAGGCCACCACAGGGCGGAGCAAAAAGAAGCATTCTTACCAATGGGCAGGATCTCGGTTTTATTCGAGTTGCAGCGAAGGTGGTTGGCGTCCATCCATTGAAAGACCGCTGTGAGACAGTGCTTAAGGTTGAGTTCGGCCGTGTTTGAATTGTCGTCGATAGGGATGACAAGCTGGGTATCGTCGGCATAAGACGTGACGGTTATGCCGAACGATTCTATAAGGGTAAGCAGAGGGATGAGATATACATTAAAAAGGAGGGGACTCAGAATGGAGCCCTGGGGAACTCCACAAGAGACCTTTTTTTCTTTCGAATGGAAAGGACCCAGTGTGACAGTTTGAGACCTGTCACTGAGGAAGGAACTAATCCAGGCTAGGGCTGAGTCTGTAACGCTGATGTCTTTGAGTCTGTTAAGCAGAATGGAGTGAGAAATGGTATCGAATGCTGCCGTGAGGTCAAGAAGGATCAGGATGGCCTTCTTCCTTTGATCTTGGAGGATTTTGATGGTATCGGTCAGCTCGATCAGGGCGGTCTCGGTAGAATGTTTAGACCGGAAACCTGACTGTTGTGGGTGAAGAAGGTTGTGGGTGTCGAGAATGGACTTGAGCTCCTTGTGGACTAACTGTTCAGTTATTTTGCCTAGTGCAGGTAACAAGGTGATGGGCCGGAGGTTAGTTAGGTCAGAGGGGGGTTTGTTTGCCTTTTTCATGAGAGGTTTAACCACCCCTTTTTTCCAGGAGAGGGGAACAGAGCCAGTTTTGAGGGAGAGGTTGATTATTTGATTAATGGTAGGATTGACTTCATCAATGATGATGTGGAGGATCTTGGGGGTACAAGGGTCAGAAGGGGAGCCAGATTTGCATGAAAGGATCGCTTCTCTGATCTGAGTCAAGGTCACCGGGGTAAAGTGATTGAGACTGTTTGCAATTGGGCGAGGTTTGTCTAGATCCAAGATTGAGTGCACAGGGGGGGGAGGGGGGAAGTTTTTGTGGATGGAGGAGATTTTTTTCATCAAAGTAGTCAGAAATCTTATCACACAGCTCTTGGGAAGGGGGGATTTCTGGTTGAAGAGCTTTTGGTTTGGTGAAAGATTTTACTATGGAAAAGAGGGTTTTTTGTTTTTGACTGGCCTCTTTAATGGCGTTTACATAGTAGGTTCTTTTTGCTGTTTTGATGGTTGAGTGATAATATTTCCTCTGTAGGATGTAGTAGTTACGATCGTCATTATCGTAGGTTCTATGCCATTTACGTTCCGCTTTCCTGCAGAGTAGGTGTGCGGCTGTTAGGTCAGGCGTGTACCAGGGGGCTTTAATTTTCGCTTTCTTTAGGGTATTGTCTTCAATAGATAATGGAGGACGCTGTGAAGCAACCCGGAAGTAAACTCGCATGCCCACTGGCACTCAAAATTAAGCAAGGGAGGTAAAAGGGTTAAAAGGTTGCTTGGGGGTAAGCAGGTTTTTGTGGACCACAGGGGAAGGGAACTGTCACTCGAAACCTTCAAAAACATTCTTCTTTTGTAGGAAGTGGAGAATGAGAGGGATTCAAAATAGTGGATTCAATTGCAAGAACTATTTTACATCGAAAGTCACACATTGAATTTATGAGATGAATACCTTGAGGTCTAAAGAGGTGGGCAGAAGTGGGAGAATTCGAGGTCAAAGTGGTATAAGTGGCATTTTGTATTTAATGCATCGCCTAAGTAAATACAACTGGATAACAATATGCATACTTATGTTCTTTTAGCAGACAAATCGCCTACAGAAAGTAGTTTGCAATTGTGAGGAAACAAAACGTGTGTGCCGTTGTGTAGTAGCAAGCTTATTCGGGTATGACCTGCACTATGAGAAGGATGAGAGGTGATTTCATGGTATTGAGGGTGAAGTGGAATTACTTGAAAGAAATTGTATAACTCTGTTTTGGCCTGGTGAAAAATTAAGGGGCATATTATCAAGAAACAGCGTTAAAAATATTGCCGATTTAGCCGCAGAAAACTGCCGCTAAAGCGGCCTTAATGGGCTTGATACTATGCCCTTGAGAGTTCCAATAGAAGCCCATGTTCTGGTGTCAACATGGGCTTCTATTGGAATTCTCAAGGGCATATTATCAAGCCCATTATCGCCGCTTTAGCAGCAGTTTTCTGCCGCTAAAGCAGATATAATTTTAACGCTGTGCTTGATAATATGCCCCTTAGAAGGTTGCCATTTACTATAAGTATTATGAGAAACGGTATTTGCTGCAGTATTTGTCCCTGTCAAATGTGGTTCTGACCCAGCATGAAATGCTTGCACAAGCCGAGCCTACGACATTTCACCTACAGGCTTCCATGTGGCTGTGACAAGTCCCTGTACCAGTTGTGCTAATTGGGCTGCCAAATGTTGCATGCAGACCAAAAGGTGAAATGAAAGGTAGAAATGTCACACTGGGTGTATATGGGTTTCACAATGCAGCTGCTCTGCTGTTCAGCGTCATGAGTCAACGAAGCAGGCCCAGAGACCAGCAGCATCCATTTTACATGCAGACCGCCTTCCAGTGGCAAGGAATGGTTAGAGAGGGTAGGCTGAAGGAAACCATAAGACTTTTGTTTTGTTTTTCCACCATGGAACCTGTCCACTGTTCATCTTGTAGGTGACATGGTAAGGGATTGGGACAAAGCCTCCCTGATCTATAAAAACTATAACCTAGTGTAGGATTATAGTAGCTACTTTTGAAAATGGATATTGACATATTGATGCACCAAAACGTATGACATTGTTGTTATTCGATGAAATATCCAGATTTGTTAAAAAAGAACAATTGATTGACGGAATGCTGAACAATGTCAAACATTCACCCCAGTACACAGATCTGGGCCTAAATCCATTGTTTTTTTGCTCCCCATGCCATTCAAGTTTAAACAGATCCAAATCAGTCTTGACCGTGTTCCCCATGGTAATCGCCCAGCCCGAACTGCCAGGCCAGGTCCTCCCTGGACCGGAAACAAGCACCGAAAGTTAGGTTTTGGGGTATCACCCCTCATCAGACCGGATACAGCCGCGTAGCTAGGGGGGGGCGGTCCGCCCCAGGCGGCACCTTTTCTGAGGCGGCACCTTTTCTGAGGCGGCCGCGGCCGCACGGGCCGGCACTGACTGTCATAGGCCGAGGCCCGTTGCGGCCGCGGAGGTCTCTGTGAGTGACACACACTAGTGACTGTAGGTAGGGTGGGCGGCGGCGCTCTTTAGTTTACGAAGTTGAATACTATCACACACTGTCTTAGTTGCTGTCACGTCATGGTCGGCCCGGGTTCAAAATGAAATGAAAATTCTCAACATTCACGTGATGACCGTCACCGTTGTTGGCCCGCCCCTCCTCCTCCCAGCCTCGCTCAGTCACGCTAGTAGTCCAGTCCTCCTCCAGGGCCGTCAATCCAGTGGTAGCGTGCGCAACCAATGACGGCCCTGTAAGGACTTTGGCCAGCCCTCGCCGCGCCGTAGCAAGCAGTGTGACATCACACGTTACGTGCTCACTGCCCGCCCCGCGCCTACGCTCGCCCCTCGTGGTCGTGTCGAGCCTGGGAAGTCAGAGGAGTGCGTCACTACCACTCTATTCTAGTTTCATCTTGCCTGCCTGCAGCCTGCATACGACCAGGGGCAGCGGCACCCACACAACAAGTACAACTATCAAATAATTCAGGTGAGGAAAGCAATGCATTAAGATGACCGTCCGTCCGTCCAATTACGCTGCAATCATTGCACTGTGCACGACCGGCACGCACCAACAAGTGTTTCACTACTTCTACACACTTTAAGTGCCCAGATTCGTTTTGCACTTTGCCGTTCGTTAGGATCTATGGCTATGCACTTCATTGAAAATCCATGCATGAGTATGAGTTTGCATCTTGTGCCCCCTCCCTCCCCACAGCCTATGTTTCTTGATCAATAAAGTACTTATTTTATCGACCTTGGATGGATGGAAGGCTGAGTGGCCGCCTTGCCGTAGTCTTTGCCTGTGTACTCGAAGTCACATGCTGGTGGTGGCAGTAGAAGCTTTAACGCAGTGAGCGACGAGGCCTTGTTAAGAGTGGGGGCATGAGAATGGGATATGGGTTGGGATTTCTGACGGGCTAGTGCCTGAGCCAGCCACATGTCAAGCATGCCAGCCTGGCTAGTTAGTAAATCCCTCTCTTACTTTAATTGTACGTTATCCCTACATGCATTCTCTCTTCCCTCTCTGCACTAATTCTTGAGGAAGTAGCTAGACCAGTACATGTTAACTCATAAACACCCGTTCTGAAAACTTTGAGAATTGCAGAAAGAAATCAACTCCGCACAGTAGAAAATTGTATTATGCGCTAGCTTTAACTAAATTATGTGGCAAGAAAAGTTCAAATATGCAGCTTTATGCAGAGTGTGTATTAGCCGTGCGTTCCTCGTGTTAACGCGCATTGATAAAAAGGGGATTTTGATTTCTAGACTAAGTCCAAAGGATTCTTAAGAAACAGAACTGAACACGTGCACCGATTCTATTGCAAAATTTGTCCACAAAGGGCGATTTTATCTCGCTGGGAGCACTGGATCACAATGTTATTAGCGCTGTCCCGCCTATACCTAGAGGAAGATATTTTGGGTAAAATGTACAGTGTTGCATGCAGCAGAACCTATGCCTGCGCGTGCACACTTCATGTAATAAAGGAGCTGGTCTTCACTTTAGCTTTTTATGTGCTTCCAGCACATCCTATTTCCTTTACGAAAGTGCCCTGCAGAGCAGAAGTTTACATTCCATATCTATAATTGATGTTTTTTTGTTGGGAGGCATTCAAATATGCAATTCCTCAGCCCCTTGCAAAGAGATGTATAATGTTTGAGATTTTCTGTACTCTGGTGGCGACTTGAAATAACTGCTGTTGTGATAACAGCATGGTGTAACGCAAATTTGCTTGAATAATGAAGCAAATGGTTTTCATGACAAAGAAGGAATAAGTAATTACACACTGTCTGATTACTTTAAAGACGTCAAGATTTATTTCATGCTGCAGAAAAAAGCCATCTCCAGTACTATCATTGTGGATTAATTCCAGCAGAGCACTTGAATACAGAAAATTGGAAAGTGACCTGTTACCTTTTGTAGAATGTATGCCACTGCATTTAACTAAATGTGTCATGTTGTATTTACTAAACTTTTGCGCCATTTGAGCTATATTTTTTGTTAGCAACTGCACATTATAAAGCAGAGATGAAATACACTGTGACTTTGGCAAATCTGTATTTCTGCAAAGAAAATGCCACAGTTTTGCATTCACATTTTTCCAGTGGCCCCGCGCTGGTTAAAGGGGCTACACTATTCTATAAACATAAGGCAAATCATCAAAAGGAGTAGAGCCAAAATTACAAAACTTCATTTGGTAATTAAAAAATAGCAATTTTTAGCAAATAACTGTTTCTGAATTTGCAGATATTAGGATCTAAGGCTCATCATTACCAAATAGCCATTTCTTAATACCAATTTCCAATTTGCGATTTTGTAAGCATCACAAATTGTAAACCTTTATTTTAAATTGGGAAACTCGCACCGACTGATGACATTACCGTTATTGGTCTTGTGTTAAGTCTATGCATAAAGATACGTATTTTTTATAACTACTTGTATGGTGTCCCTTTGTAGTGTTCTTCACTGTGTTACTATGTATGATCATAAATGCTTTACACACTGCCTCTGAGATAAGCCTAGCTGCTCGTGCTACGTTACCACAGGGTTGAGCAGGGGTTATCAAGGGGTGTAGTGCCCTTAATCTGACTTAGGAAGACGGGTCCCCACTGGGACAGTGGCCAGCCATTGCCAACTAGAGACCCCCATTTCTAACAAACAACTATTCCGATTTTGAGAGGAGTAAACATCTCAATGCCCATTAGATTCCCCATGTTAGACTAATGTTCTGTTCTAATGATTTGTTACCTTTGCCTCAAATTGTAAAGCGCTCTGATATCCTTCGGGTTCAAGTTCGTGCTATATAAAACTTTATAAATAACTAAATGTAACTTTCATGATCAAGGTAACCGTTAGCAGCAATACTACGCGAGTCTCCTCGGAGACTCGGACATCCTTCAAGTGCTCACCGTCCTCCCCCCCCCCCCAAGGGGCGGCAATCTGAGGGGTAGCCCCGGGCGCCACAAGCTCTAGCTACGCCCTTGACTGGATAGCTTGACTCCAGTGGCATGGAGAACACAAGACCCACGTCTGGGCATACCGTCCCGCTCGGGGTGACAAATGCAAAAAGAACAATTAATAGACAGAATGCTGAACAATGTCAAACATTCACCCCAGTACAGAGGATCCACGCCTAAAGCCATTTTTATTTTGCTCTCCATGTCATTCCAGTTTAATACAGCCATGTTTGTTCACCAGAGAAGGTTTTACCATCATGTTTGGCAGAGGTATTCTAATGACATTGCTAGATACGTTTGTCTATATCAGATCAAAGCTGTAAGTGTCTTGGAAAAGCACACTCCACCAGGAATTCACCTGTTTTTTCCAATGGGCCTACATCAGCCTTCCGGCCACAAACAAGACCAGCCAAGTACTGAGTTGGGTAGAGTATGCACTGTGCAGCAACGGGTGATATGAAAAATGTGTTTTCTCTGTTTCAGGATGCGGCTCCAGCAGTTCACGGAAGTCTTAAAGTTGACCAACCCAAATCCAGACGTCTTCTTTCTCTGGACACATTTCGAGGGTAAATATATTTCTTAAATTACTCATTTAAGAAATTCAACAGTGTGTATTTCAAGGGTTGTTCACTCAGCCCCTTTTTGGCAGAAAAGATCAGTAAAAAAGATGTAAGCCCCCATCGATTCCACTGTTACTGTTCCATCCTTCGAGGTGGGCATTCCCAATTTCCTCTCAGGGACACACAATCCATGTCATGGAAATGGAAGCCCACGAAGCTCGTTTTTCAATTATATCTCAATTCCCTTGTAAATAGGTGTCATGGTGTAATATTCCCACCAGCCACCCCAGACACCTTAAGTAGATTCCTTTTAATTCACATCTTGTCCATAGTATTGACACTGCCCGGACCCTAAACTTTGTGTCAGTTGTTGGTGACTCTCATGTGGTGGAAGTAGATGCAGTCCTCGTGGGTGGTCACTGGCAGTGGTGGACTGTGAGCTAAAAGCAGCCCTGGATAGTATGTTCTAACCAGCTTTGAGTGAGTGTAGCAAGTGAAACCAAGCGTCTGAGGAGGATTTTAGAGGGTGGGGAAAATTGTGTCCTTGAGTACACCAATATTAGGGCTTATTTACAAGCCCCTTGCACCACTGGTGCATCACTTTTAACATTGGAAAAAGTGACGCACCTGCGGCGCAAGGAGCTTGTAAATAACCCCCATGTGTGCACTTCCTTAAAGGACGTTTATTAGGCTAGAGGGTGGATTATCCAACCCACCCACTGCTTGAACCAATCCCCTGGTCGTCAGCCTACCAGGGCCTTCACTGTTTCCAATATGGCCAGTCCAGGCCCTGGCAGCAAGTGATTTGAGTCGGTGGATAGTAATAACAACCATGGCGTGTTAGTGTTTAGCGACAGGTAACCATGAAGCTGTGCGATAAATGATACATCTGTAACTGTCATGCGGGGTGAGTACCCGGAGATCTGTAACACTGTTCCGATGAGAGTGTCTGATTTGTGACAATCACTGCATGTGAGTACCTGGGAGACCAGTAGCCCTGGTATGCTGTGAATAGTTGAATATTCACCATCAGAGTGCGGTGAATATGTGACGTTACAACGCATGCCATTACAACGCATGCCATTGCAATGCCAACCTTTACCCCAAATTTCTGTCGGGGAGCGCTGGAAGTTGGAATTGATTTATTTTCTATTCCAACTCCAGTGTGTGCAACAGTAGGGGAGGTGTTGGAGTTAAATCCAACACCTTCTTCCCACTGCTGCACACCTTTTCGTTGCAACGGCATGCGATGTAATGGCATGCGTTGTAATGGTTGCATAGTAAAGGCTGTTTCCCGAGTGTGGCAGTTGTCTATGGCCATGTTGCATCCTGGCCATGCCTGTCCTTACGCCCTCCTCTTCATCTGCCTTCAGTGTAGTCAACCATTCTTAGTTCCTGAATCTGCACTGGCTTGTGTTTAAAATCAAAGAGAGAGAGGTGCAATCACATTGTTTTTGTGGTTTGTGTATGAGTGCAGAAGTGTCTGTCTGGTGCCAGAAAGTGGGCCTGTCTAAGGATTAAAATTAAGTGTAGTCCATTACAGAGAAACTAGGCCTAGGAGAGGCCAGTTCAGGAGGAGTAAGAGGCGATACCCTTCTCCCCTCATGCAGCTAGCTAATTAATGCATGGTCATGTGGGACTCACAGCAGGCTGTCTTAAAAACACAAAACCTTAATTTTTTTAAAACAGTAATGATCTGACCATAGCCTTCGACACAACCGCAACATGTTCTTTCATCACATAGTTTTAGTGGGTCCTTGAACTATCTCCAGTGGCGACTCTTCCGCTAAGGCGGAGGAGCCTTTCCCCACTGCCTCGGAGCAGCAAAAGAAAGGAAAAAATAAAATGATAGTAACTAATGTTATAATTTTATTTTGTCCTCCTGCTGTGGCAGCTTGCGTGAGGGGGCAGGGCAGGTTGAAGTTTAGGGGAGAAGGGTACAACCCTCCTAAGTGTCCAATGAATGTTTGGTTGGACTTCTCGGGCCACCCAAACCAATCATGAGCACTTTTCCCCTTTTCCATGCAGGCTGCATTACAGCCTGCATGGAGAACATGCCCACCTCTAAAACCCCTGGCTGAGTACCTTGTTACCACGCTCAGACTAATCACAATGCTGCATTGCAGCATTGTGATTGGTTGCGGGGAGCGTGGGAGTCCTGGTGCTTCCTGTTTCTTACAAGAAGCCAGGATGAGGACGCAAAAGAGGTGGCGACAGCAGCCGGCCAGTCGGCCGGCCGGGAGGTAAGTGTTTTTTATTTATAAGTGATCCCCCACCACTCGCTCCTTCCCCCCACCCTCCCCACTGCTGCTTCCAGACAGCAGCTGTGATTGGCGGCCTTGCTATACACTTGATAGCAAAATACTCACTTCCATATGCACTGTCGACCCAAATTCAATCTTCAACAGATCCCTGGGCTGAACAAGGAGATTGAAGTTATAAAGCTGCACCTGTATAACTTAATTTGTATTTACTATGAAACATATAGACATGTAACATTATTTGAATACATATTGCGAATAATTTTAGAGTCTGTTTGACAGAATCTTGCTTGCTTTGGTGTGTTATGGTTGGGATGTGTTCTGTGTTATCTTTTCTAAACACTATGGGCCGCATTTATTGAAAGTGTTGCATCACTGCGGGAAAACAGCGATGCAACACTTTTAATAGCCCCATCCTTGCGATTTACAGATATGTCTGTATTCCTGACTTGTCTGTAAGCGCAAAATTGGAGCATTGCTGGAGTGTGTCTGAAAACAGATGCAACTCCAGCAATATTCCTTTTCACATGGGTCAAGCCCCATGTGAAAAGCCCTGTGTCACTCCTTACGCATGCTTCAAGTCGGGGTAAGGATTTGACATAGTCACGCCCTAGAAGTGGTGCAGTGAAATGTCATAGATTTCTCTGCGTCACTTCTATGTGGCTTTCCTGCAACGGAATGTCCACCCTGCATACATTATATCTGATGCGGGTATAATGTAGCGAATGGGTTTACAAAGTGACTCATCTGCCTAGATGCATCACTTTGTGAATATGATGGAGTGTGGCGCATTTTTTGTGCTGCCGCAGCGTCACAAACAGTGACATAACAGCGGCACGAGTGCCTCATAAATAAGGCCCCATGTGGGAAGGTGCAACCTTCCTGTATATAGGCAATGGACTTGACATCATTCGCTCTACTCAAAAGATGACTCAGTCACCTCTTTTCCTGATATCCACTTCCGGCACAGTCTATAACTGGATGTCATGTTGATATCACAACAGGACAGCCTTCATGGTGTGTGTGCCCAGAATCTCACCTGTCATACTGCTCTACTGGAGATGGGCCCAGAAAGCCCAAGAAAGGCAACGAAGGGAGAAGCTCTGTCTTCCACTTTTCAAACTATATGCACTTTGCGGGTACCACGACGCCCTCAGGTGTCGATGCTCTCAGTACTGTGCCAAAGCTCTAAATAGGCAGATATCTCCACCACCTCGCAGCAACAGGGCATTCAGTGACGAAGATGTTCCTCAGCGAGATGTTTATCGAGGGCGCTGCCCACACTGTCCCCCACCTCACTCCCCGAGCCAGGCCATTACCTCCTTTCACTATCTCCTGATTCAATAAGCTCGCTGCTAGCTCTCTGCTATCTCCTCGCTGGATGCTGTGGCATGGCTGTGCACATAAATAGGTTTTTAATAAATTAGGTTTGCTGAGCTAAACAGAAAAACAGTCTGTGGTGAGGGCTCTCAGTTAACTCTTAGCGCGCCCTCTAACAATGGGTGATGGAGTTTATCAATGACTGGCACTGGGAAGTCTGGCTGAGGTTCATTTGGCGGGCAACCAGGGCAGACTGAGGAACCAAAAACAGCCCTGGCAGAAATGCCCAAACAAGCCCCGCCCCCTCATTCGTCTCGCTCTATATTTCTCTTTTCATCCATCCATTATCTCTCTTCCCTTCTCTCCCTCTCTGGTCTCTCCTTCTCCCCATCTCTCCCTCTCTCTGTTTAAGTCCCCTGGATCTGCTGCTTTTAACCCCTGGGAGCTGGGAAAGTGACAGAGCCACCAGCAGTGACCCTGCGCTTTCAAAACCTGCCTCAAAGAGGTGCAGCCGGCAGGGAAATGCCCGATGGAATAACCTGCCAGTCCGGCCATTAACGCCTGTTGCACTTTCTTGTTCAGGCCTTGCAAGGACTGAACATGAAAGAGTTGGGGGTGTAGGGCTGGTGAAAGAGTAAATGTGGGAAATGAGCTTCTGTCGCAAAAAGAAACTGCCCAATAGGGATGTCGAGAACTGTTTTGACAGGCTGGTGCCTTCGAAAAGACGGTAGAGCTGGGGGAGTGAGTCATGTTTCAGAGAGACAGTCAGCTTCATTACTGAGTGACCGCGAGCAGCCTAAACAGTCACAAGCTGTGGTCCAGAGAATGACTGTGCCATACTTTTGTTATGAAAAGGACTGAGCTAAACTGGACTCAGGATGTGAGTAGAACTCAGTCTGTGATCACTAGTCACAAAGAGCGCTTGTCTTGAGGCTCAGTGCCTTGCAATTTAATATATCCGTAAATGATGTCACAATATCTGTCAAAACACAAGCTGACCCAAGGTGACGGCATCAAACAAAGGAATGCCTGTTGTTGGTGACTGTTAGCAATGCAAGAATGGGTAAAGGGAATTGCTTTTTGCTCCTCACACTGTCATACACCGACTATGCTAACGTGTACAGTACATGAGTTAGCTCTATGCTTATTGGACTTCATTAAGGGACATTCCCCAGCCCGTGGCAAGAGTGCTATTTGGTGTCAAACGCTTGGATATATAAAATGAGGTGCCAAAAATGAAGCACAGAATCTCTTTGCATTTTAATAAATAAAATCCAAGCCAAAAATGAAGACTTCCCCATGGTTGGATATTAAACCACTAATGAGGCGAACAGTCAGTGTGTAGTATCTTGTATGTGTATTTTTGCATCTCCCCTGTTGCTTTGGTCCTTGCTGCTTAGCCAGTGCGAATGTTCTGCGTGGAATGTTGGTGTGGTAATGATGAATGGAATGTTTGGGTGCCTGTGTGGTGAGGTGTGACAGTTGGAGTACCACCAATGAGGCGAACAGTCAGTGTGTAGTATCTTGTATGTGTATTTTTGCATCTCCCCTGTTGCTTTGGTCCTTGCTGCTTAGCCAGTGCGAATGTTCTGCGTGGAATGTTGGTGTGGTAATGATGAATGGAATGTTTGGGTGCCTGTGTGGTGAGGTGTGACAGTTGGAGTACCACCAATGAGGCGAACAGTCAGTGTGTAGTATCTTGTATGTGTATTTTTGCATCTCCCCTGTTGCTTTGGTCCTTGCTGCTTAGCCAGTGCGAATGTTCTGCGTGGAATGTTGGTGTGGTAATGATGAATGGAATGTTTGGGTGCCTGTGTGGTGAGGTGTGACAGTTGGAGTACCACCAATGAGGCGAACAGTCAGTGTGTAGTATCTTGTATGTGTATTTTTGCATCTCCCCTGTTGCTTTGGTCCTTGCTGCTTAGCCAGTGCGAATGTTCTGCGTGGAATGTTGGTGTGGTAATGGTGAATGGAATGTTTGGGTGCCTGTGTGGTGAGGTGTGACAGTTGGAGTACCACCAATGAGGCGAACAGTCAGTGTGTAGTATCTTGTATGTGTATTTTTGCATCTCCCCTGTTGCTTTGGTCCTTGCTGCTTAGCCAGTGCGAATGTTCTGCGTGGAATGTTGGTGTGGTAATGATGAATGGAATGTTTGGGTGCCTGTGTGGTGAGGTGTGACAGTTGGAGTACCACCAATGAGGCGAACAGTCAGTGTGTAGCATCTTGTATGTGTATTTTTGCATCTCCCCTGTTGCTTTGGTCCTTGTTGCTCAGCCAGTGTGAATCTTCTGCGTGAAATGTTGGTGTGGTAATGATGAATGGAATGTTTGGGTGCCTGTGTGGTGAGGTGTGACAGTTGGAGTATGGGCTGTGCAGCAGACAGACTGCTTCTGGTTGGGCTGCTGTACACGGATTTACCAACTTGCAGCTAAGACTTAATAGATCATCTTAAACTACATCTCGGCTACTAGACCATCATTACTACACTCTGCTTGAAAAGATTGGCTAGACTTGCAGACACTCTGTCACAGTAAGTTTTTCTGTGTTCCTGGCTGAAAATCATAGTATCCCATCATTAAGTGTTTTGCACCACCTCAAAGAAGTACTGATACCCTAGGAATGTGTGATGCTGCAAGTCAAAGGATTCTCAACTTGCAAAATATTTTTATACTTTTCACTTACAAATCATTGATTTCATGTGTGTCAATCTAATTAGTTCAATGGAAGCAAAATAAGTTTGCACCGCCCAGAAAGCATTAGGATATCACACAAATGTCCAGGACTAGAAACAATGTTCATAATGACCTTGAGGAAGGAGGTCACCCTACCAGATTCACACTTTATGATCCTTAGAAAGTTAACAAAATAAGCTGTGAGGCCTAAGTGAAAAGAAGAAAACATCCCAAGGGCCACTCAGGGTGCAAGCTGCCGCCCACCGGCACTCACTATAGGTTTTCTGTCCTGTGACAGTGCAGCTTACTAGGGTGAGACTTTTAGCACTGGGGGAACGTATGTTGTGCAGCTTTATTCCTCACTCGCTGGGCATCCTGGCGCTTAGTGTGGCACTTCTAGTAGGGCGAGAATGGCCTATGCATGGGAACTGCCACGTTTCCACGCTGCCACTCAGAACCAATTGCAGCTGTGCGTGGTAAAGAGAACAATAAACCCATTGCCCAACCAATGGATTTGAGCCTGACGACAATCAGGGGGGGCGGGGGGAGGGGGGGGGGGTGTACCCCTGCATGAGAAGCTAAGTCTCATCAGATAAAGTCTTGAAACTGTGCTTGTCGTGGTGAAACCAAAAACAGGGACATTTCACAAACACAGAAGTAGAACTACAATTTTACATTCACCAAATGGCCCGAACGATTTACTCGCCAGCGCTCCCCAATATAGAAAACACAGACAACGAGGGACAAATGGGAATTAAATGCAACTTTAGCCACAGTATCACCTGTGTTAACTAGATTACTTTCTGCTAGAGAGCCGCTAACAAATTGTTTCACACCACGCACTCCCTGTTAATAAAATGGTGTAGCCATGTCATTCTGCCAACCAGCCGCGGTCTGTAGTGGGAGTACCTGCCGGGCGGTGACGTGGGGAGGGGGAGGGGCAGGGTGGTGGGTAGTAATCTATGGATTACGGAGCTTTACAGGTAAGTAAGCATATAAATAAATAAAACGAATTTGTTGCGCGCACTGCATCACATTTGGGGATGCAGTGCGCGCAACGAAATTCATTACATTTATTTATTTGTTTACTTATCTGCAGCGTCGGATTGGTAACGTGGGCACTCAGGCAATGCCCGAGGGGCCGGCGTCTGACATGCAGCTGTGGGCTGCATTTTTAGGCAGCCTGGGGTCGATTTAGGCGGTTTCTGTGTTGTTAGGATGCCGCCAGTGGCCTTTGTGGAGGCAGATGGATGTGCATTCCATTACCTCCCTTGCATCAACGGGCAGAGGTGTCACTCCCTTTCTATACCTGGGCCGGCCGATTAATATATGCTGATTGAGCAGGGGCAGGGGGTCTGAGGAATAGTAGCCTCACTTGTTTCAGGTGTGGTTCAACAGTGTAAACTAAACAGTGCTTTTTTTGTAACCCCTCCCTTCCCCCCCGTTTTATTCAATTTCGCCAAAGCAGTGTTGTGGTGAAAGGCAATATGTAAATGTGGGCCACTTTTTTTGCGTGCCCGGGCCGATTTTGAATCCTAATCCAACCCTGCTTATCTGTAAAGCTCAGTAATCCATAGATTACTACCCCCCCACCCTGCACCTCCCCTTCCCACATCACTGCCCGGCAGGTACTCCACTACCGACCGCGGCTGCTGCCAACTGCGATAGGGTTGAGTGTGAGCACACCTTTCTTTTGGCCATCTTAAGAGTATATGAATGATGTGTGGTGCACAGATAGAGAATGGGTGCAGTTTTTTTTTTAACACAGTGATAGGGTCGATTGCCAGAGACACTGCACGGGCAAAACTGAAGGATTCAGCATAGAGCACATGGGGACCTCATGGCGGTTGCTGCATGTCCATGTAGAATGTCTTTTGGGGTGTTGTAGGCAGTGATATAAATTGGGGGAGAGGGCACAGGGGCGGTTGCCCAGGTGTAAAATTCCAAGGGGTGCAATATTTTAAAAGAAAGTATTGCACCCCCTTACGCATGGAACGTTGGCATTTTCTGCGCTAACGGTCCACTGGTTAGGGGGGTGCAATACTTTCTTTTCAAATTTTGCGCCAGGTGCTGGCAACCCACACCACTGGGAGTAGAAGACCTGATGGAGAGTATAATGTCATCTGTGTTCTGATTTGAGAAAGTGTGTGAATTGGCTGTAGATTAGGACCCTCCCGCCTCCCTTATTACCTGCTGACACCTGATGTGACTCAATGTGTTATTTGTCAGAGGGCCAGATATTAAGTGCTCTGTCCTAGACAGTGTTCCAGTCGGACTTTAAAGTACATCATGATATAGTTGTTGCCTTCCTGTGTGATCCTTTACCCTGACAACTTGTCCTGACAATCAATGTGTCATGTCTTGGCACTAAATGTATGTGGGTGCTTTATTTCAGTCCGGGCCCTGCTTCAAAGTAAAGTCAAAGCTTTTGTATAGGTAAGGAGCATCTATAGGTCTGGTATTTATACTTTGAGCAGCAAGGTCTGCTTTTATGCACTGTCACTTTTATGAAATCATTTTTTTCAATTATGGGTAAGTTATTTTATTGCAAGTGATAGTGCATAAGGCGTCCCAACCATGCACCTATTGCCTCTGTTGAGGAGAATCGACTACGAGAGGACAGTGCACAGTGTGGTCTGAAAATAGACACACACCTCCCCATGACCTTTTTTTTTATCTATTGGCCTGCCTTGACCTACAGGGGCAGAAAGGACAGTGTTGCAAAAGTCCTGCAGTGCAACAGCAATGACTGCCCTCTACCCTCCATGTGGTGCAAGTTGCATTTACAATCTTGCCTACACTGTCCCTCCATCCCTGGTTTGTGTGTATGCATATTGTTATGAATAAAATACAACACAGCAGGATCTTCAAGCCTAACTTGCTTTTAATGCAAACTAGCAAGCAGCATAGCAAAATAATTCATAGCCATTAGAGACAGAGCTCTCACTAGAACAATGTCCATAGGTCAGTGGTTCCCAAACTTTTTTGACCTGTGGCTCCCTTGACCTAATTGGCAGTGGGCCGTGGCTCCCCACCATTTTTTTTACCGGTGGGGGGGGTGTAAGCCCGACCTCGGGAGTACTTCCAGTTGTCTTCCTGAAATTAATTGGGATGCAATTAATGTATTCTGATCATATTTGTAACAACATACAAATATAACAGTTGTTCAATAGGAACTCATTAAGTGAGAAACAATACAATCACCTGTTGACTTTATTTCATTTTTCAAATTGTTGTCGAATATGTTCTTTCTTAATTTGGAAACAGGGTAAAATCAGTAATAAAATAATCATTTATTTCAAGGAAAGACTAGGAAATAGAGAGCACTAACTTTTTTGTTCAGCTGGCAACTGAATATTTCTGTGAGTACGCTTTTGGATTTTCCAATTGATGACAAGCAGAGGAAGTCATGTTTTGGGGCATTTTATGATCGTTAAAGGTTCCCTGGCAAGCCAAAACAGCGCATGCCATGTCACTGTGCACGGGCAGAGTCAGTCACCTAGTAAAGTTAGTACAGTAGGGATGGGGCAGTCAGTTGGATGGCAGACTGGGAGGGCTGGTGAACAGCAAGTAATATACTGTCAGTGGGGTCAGGTCAGCACGCATTGGCAGAGCTAGTAGGCACACTGTAGGTCACAGGGGCTGAGGCAGAGCAGGACAGTGAGGTTGGGGGCAGAACAAGATGAATGGCAGAAGGCAGGGCTGCATAAGATCCAGCCAGCTCAGTGGGGCTGGGGTAGAGCCAGTCTCATGGCAGGAAGAATGGACGGGCAAGAGGCAGTTTTGCAGCATGTTGGTATGGATACGGTAGAGTCAGTTGCACATGGTGGAGGTGGTAGACCCAGTTACATCCCAGGTCAGTGGTGGCCAGGTTAAGATATGCATGGAATGCCAGTTGGACTGAGACTGAGACTGAGACCGATTGCATGACAAGCAAGAAGGATTTGGCCAAAGTCAGTTGGAAGGCGAATAAGGGGGACCAAGCTAATTCTGTTTACAGGTCAGACATGTAGGTCTGGGTTACAGCCAGGCACAAAGCAGGTTCATGTGGCAAGCAAGTTACATGCCAAGTCTGCTGGATGGTGGGAGAGAAAGTCACTTTGCACACCGTCCAGTACATCTTAACCGAGCAAGTCACATGGCAAGACAGCAGGGCAGCAGAAGAACAAGTGGCACGAGAGGCTAGTACAGTAGTAGTGGATGCAAGCCTGGGGTTCTGCCAGTTGCTTCCGGGAGAAGAACCAGCCTAATTGTGCATTATATCAAGCAATGCAAGGGCCCTAATTAAAGAATATTCATTACACTCCACATCCACATCTCTGGATTGCTCTGTATTCATGTGCATTGGATACGGAGGGCACTGATATATCCCTGTCTTTTTAATCAGAGAGGCGTGTGTCCTTCAATTCTGAGTCACAGGCTGCTCCGATACATACAAGACACAGTGCGTGCCTGATCACAGCAAGGAAACAATCCCTTTACCCTCCTTGAGTGGGGAGAATGATTGTCTCTAGGTTAGTCAAGTGTAAGAAATAGGGACATGTAGAACCAGTCTTAGAAAAAGTTTCGAAGCATGGAAAAATGTATGGAGGGTCAGACTGGGGCCAGGAGTGGGGCTGGGAAATTAATCCTGGCACAATGTGGCGTATTTCCACAGCCACGAGTTTGCCCACTGGAATTTTGGATTTATAAAATGAGGCGTAGTGTTTTAAGTTTACATAAAGTGCGGGAACAGCAGAAAGCATATAATTATACATGAGCCGTGTGAAGTAGCAATATTTGAAATCTTTAAAGTTTATCTTGCTCTGCGAGAAGCCTGCCTGTTCTTTAAATGTTGTCTTGTTTCCCTACGAGACTGTGGGCCACTGCGGGCCACTGCACAGACATTTATTTCTCGTCACTTTCAAACTTGACTTGACATTAGTTAACCCTGAGCGAGCCGTGACTCCCGCTTATGTCGCGGTGAGGCTAGAATAACTTTCAATTGCTGGCTGCATTCAGGCCCTGGTAGAGAGTCTTGCTCGGGACATGGCCAGACACTATTTTCCCACATCGTGCGTGGCGCCCCTGGCAACTCATCACGGCACACCGGGGCGCCGCGGCGCACAGTTTGGGAACTGCTGCCATAGGTGTATCCTGCTAATATACATAGCATTAGGACACCCAGGTACTCGTCACCAGCCGACTGGACTACGGAAACACCCTCTACACCGGAACCACAACCAAACTACAGCAAAGACTCCAACGCATCAAGAACGCCTCCACACGACTCATCCTGGACATCCCCCGACACAGCCACATCTCCGGACACCTGAGAGACCTGCACTGGCTCCCCGTCAGCAAGAGAATCACGTTCCGACTCCTCACCCACACACACAAGGCCCTCCACGACCTGGGCCCCAGGTACCTCAACAACCGCCTGACCTTCTACACTCCCACCCGCCAGCTACGATCGACCAGCCATGCCCTCACCACCGTTCCACGCATTCGAAGAGCCACCATGGGAGGAAGATACTCCTCCTACCAGGCAGACAAGACTTGGAACTCCCTCCCCATCCAACTCCGCCTGACCCAAGACCACCTCTCCTTCAGGAAGCAACTCAAGACCTGGCTGTTCGAGCAGTAGCAGACCACCCCCCCC
This sequence comes from Lissotriton vulgaris, assembly GCF_964263255.1. Classification (NCBI taxonomy): domain Eukaryota; kingdom Metazoa; phylum Chordata; class Amphibia; order Caudata; family Salamandridae; genus Lissotriton; species Lissotriton vulgaris. The sequence continues at coordinate 859,635,396 of NC_141693.1, read as the reverse complement.
CCTACCCCCAAGCGCCTTGAGACCCTCCGGGTGAGTAGCGCGCTATACAAATACCTTGATTGATTGATTGATTGATTATACAGGTTATTTCTCAATACAAGTCTAGAGAGCCTAATCATCTGTCAAAAATTCAGCAAATAGTTCTCGAAAGAGCATGTGGCAGGATCTTTCCCAGAGGACGCACAAGATGTTCTTGAGGAGAAGATATAATTCGTGAATAAAATACTTAGCTCATTTTTCTCCCAAAATCGGGCTTCCAGTTGCCAGGACTGAATGTGAGGCTATGCTTTGCAGAGATGTGCAAATGTACATCCTTTAATAACATGGCTACTGGACGTCCTATAGCCCAAAATAATTAGCCAGCATGTCTGAGGCTAATCGATAATTCAAACCAATAAGAAACTACACCTATATTTGTTTATAAAATAAATTGCTACACACGCCGTCATACATAAATATATAAAATCAATCAACCAAGCAATCAATGGACTTGTAAAGCGCAGCTTCTCACCTGTGAGGGTCTCAATGTGCTATAAAACAATAATACTGTAATATAAAGGAATGTATGATTATGTTTTCACAATACCCAAGATATTGATTGAGGATAGGCATGAAGTTTGGCTCGCAGAGTGAGAAGTGATTGAAGTTTGCCCGCATAGTCAGATCTGCGTAATTGCCTCAGTAACAGGGATGTCCATATAGAGCCAACACTTTCCCTTCCAATCACTCCTGAGAGGGTACAGGTGCTAGCACTGTTTTATTTATTGTAGTGGTTGTTCTCCCAGTCTGAGATCAACTCTAGAGCTGATCAGAGAGTTGGATGTGGAGAAGGCACTACTCTACTCTGAGATCTGGTGGAAACCAGGCTTCCTTTGGACCGGCCTGGTGCTGGAGCTGTTCATCTCTCTAATGACAGATCTATGCACTCCTGTATCTCCTCACCATATATTACTGATTGCGGTCATTCGCTTAAGTAGACGTAGGTTCTTGGGGAATTCCATCAAAAAACCATTCTGGTGGTCAGGGTTTAGGGTGGTAGTTATTATATTAGTTATAGAGACAAGGACCCGCATCCCCACGACTGTACGGCTGTGCAAAATGATTGAAGTAAATGGTGATGCTTCAGACCCAGTTCTGTGGTGCATCCTTGTCAGCCAGTTTGCTACCTTGTTGCCTCGCAGTAATAACAGCATGGCATATCACCCAGAGCCCTGCTGAACATGTGTGCCGTAACGGGCCCAGAATCATGGAACTGCATGCGAGAATGGACCTGGTACCTCTGAGACTTGCATATCTCTCCTAGTTCTGTGCTCTGTAATTTTTGATGGCTGGTAACCGAAGTGGAAATAGAAGTCTATATCAATAAATCTGGACATGGTATCTCCCCCTCCAGTTACCACCATCTCAGAATGATGCCCCTTGAGGGAAGGTGCTATATAATTTTCCATGATTCTCCAGCAGACAACCCCTGTTACAGAGGCAAACCCTCTTACTGCAAGGGAACATCCTACATCATTGACTAAGGCGAGGACTTAGGGGACAACACTGTCCACTGCGCATCAATGCATAGACCTGCATGGTATTGAGATGCAGACCGGGCATTCAATGTCACTCACTGCACCCAGTTATCCCCATACAGGCCAGACTACAAATAACCAGCATCAATTAAACAGCACACATGAAGGTTCCCCAAGAACCCAATGAACATCAGTGTGCTGCATGACCCAGTCAGGTCTACGCAGCAGGCCCAGCTCCAGGACTTGGGATCTGGGTGGGCCATGAAGAAGAAATGGGTAGGCCATAAAGATGAGTGGGGTGTCCAGAGACTCCCAGGTGTGTTAAAATCTAGATTGTGGCGTAAACATTATCGGCGCCATCTTGTCCCTTTTCCGGGCTCATATGTGCGCGTAAGTAGCAGCCATTTTGAATGCCATGGCCTCTCTGCCCACTGCCGATAGTCAGCGCGTCTCTCTCTCTCTCTCTCCCTGACCTCGCAAGCATCCCCCGCGCACTGACACCCCCCGCTCTCACATGCTTGGGCCATAAACCACCCCTTCAGCGCGGCCCTGCCTCTGAGCCACACCCGGTTAACGGTACACAGTCAAAATATCGAGTAGTAAATATCGACCTACCAAAATATCGTGTTAGAAATTTCGAAGGTGCAGAATATTGATGTCAAGAATATCGTTGGACAGAATATCGACCCTAAGGTAAGTAATATTGAAATTCTTTATATCGATGTAAGTAATATCGAAGTTAGTAAAATCGATAGCATATATATCGATGTTACTAATTTAGATGATACTAATATCGATATTTGTATTATTTTTTTGTTTTTAATTATGTATGTGTTATATGTTTTACTTAAGTATTTAAAATAATTAATATTATAAGTGTATTAATTTTATATATTAATAATTTTATTTATAAGCAAATTATATGTTTTAGTACCGGAGCGGGTTGTGGGTTTATAGGGGAATAGGGTGGGAAGTAATTTAATTATGTTAAATTGATTATTAATTAGTAGGATTTATTAATAAATTGTAATTAATTGGTAATTCATTTTAATGAATTGATTAATTGATAAATATGTTCTGTAGCGGGTTGTGGGTTTATAGAAGAATAGGGTGGGAAATAATTTAATTATGTTAAAATAAAAATTAATTAGTAGTTATTATTAAATAATTTTAAATAATTGGTAAATACATTTAATTAATTCGTATTTAATTTTAATAAATTGATTAATAGATATATATGTTCTGTAGCGGGTTGTGAGTTTATAGGGGAATAGGGTGGGAAGTTATTTAATTATGTTAAAATAAAAATTAATTAGTAGTTATTATTAAATAATTCAAATAATTGGTAAATAAATTTAATTAATTCGTATTTAATTTTAATGAATTGATTAATAGATATATATGTTCTGTAGCGGGTTGTGAGTTTATAGGGGAATAGGGTGGGAAGTTATTTAATTATGTTTAATTAATTATTAATTAGTAGGAAGTATAAAATAATTTAAATTATTTATAATAAATTTGAATTAATTGGTAATTAATTTTAGTTGATTGGTAAACAATTTTAATTAATTCATAAATAGATAAATGTGTTCTGTTGTGGGTATTGGGTTTATAGGGGAATAGGGTGGGAAGTAATTTTAATTTAATTAAGTGATAATGTATTTAAATTAATTTTTTTGTTAATAATATATTTGTTTATTGATTATTAATTGGTAGTTAAATATTATAAAATGGTATTTTTTTATATTTATTTTTGGTTAAATACATTAAGCTAATCATATCTTTTATAATTATGTATAGGTATTGTATATGGTTTATATTTATTTAATAGTTTATATTTTTATAATTAAAAAAAACTTTTATTCATAAGTATGTGATTTTAACCCCTACGCTATCCAACACTTTCCCTACTGTTGCACTCTCTGGAGTTGGAATAGTAATTGTTACCCCTACGCTATCCAACGCTTTCCCTACTGTTGCACTCTCTGGAGTGGGAATAGTAATTTTTACTCCTACGCTATCCAACGCTTTCCCTACTGTTGCATTCTCTGGAGTGGGAATAGTAATTTTTACTCCTACGCTATCCAACGCTTTCCCTACTGTTGCATTCTCTGGAGTGGGAATAGTAATTTTTACCCCTACGCTATCCAACGCTTTCCCTACTGTTGCATTCTCTGGAGTGGGAATAGTAATTTTCACTCCTACGCTATCCAATGCTTTCTCTACTGTTGCACTCTGTGGAGTGGGAATAGTAATTTTTACTCCTATGTTATCCAACGCTTTCCCTACTGTTGCACTCTCTGGTGCGCTATCCAAAGCTTTCCCTACTTTTGCACTCTCTGGAGTGGGAATAGTAATTTTTACCCCTACGCTATCCAACGCTTTCCCTACTGTTGCACTCTCTGGAGTTGGAATAGTAATTTTTACTCCTACGCTATTCAACGCTTTCCCTACTGTTGCACTCTCTGGAGTGGGAATAGTAATTTTTACCCCTACGCTATCCAAAGCTTTCCCTACTGTTGCACTCTCTGGAGTGGGAATAGTAATTTTTACTCCTACGCTATCCAACGCTTTCCCTACTGTTGCACTCTCAGGAGTGGAAATAGTAATTTTTACCCCTATGCTATCCAACGCTTTCCCTACTGTTGCACTCTCTGGAGTGGGAATAGTAATTTTTACTCCTGCGCTATCCAACGCTTTCCCTACTGTTGCACTCTCTGGAGTGGGAATAGTAATTTTTACTCCTACGCTATCCAACGCTTTCCCTACTGTTGCAGTCTCTGGAGTGGGAATAGTAATTTATACTCCTACGCTATCCAATGCTTTCCCTACTGTTGCACTCTCTGGAGTGGGAATAGTAATTTTTACCCTTACGCTATCCAACGTTTTATATAATTAATTGTAAAAATATTAAAAGTATATTTAATTTTTTATATTGTTTACATTTTATTTATGTTATTGTTTTATGTTTGTAAATGTATTTGTAATTTAGAATATACTTTATTAATTTATAAATTAGTAAAATAATTATTACACCTTATTGTTCAGTACATATATATTATATATTTACTGTATATATTTAATTAATTTATTATTAATATATATATTATTTATTAATTTTAAACATTATTAGATACTTTTAACTATGTAGATTTTATTTATTAGTGTTATATACTTTATTTTACATTTATATTTTAAAAGAAAAAAAAACAATATTTTTAACATCGATATTTTTAACATCTATATTATTTTTTCGATATTTTTGTACTTACCATGTTGTAGATAGGATGTCGATATTCTTGCCTTCGATATTTTTGACTCGATATTCCTGTAGGTCGATATTTTGGAGGTCGATATTCTGTCAGTGATCCCAGTCTAACACCTCCCTCCATCCCTTTCATGATCACACATCCTTTGATGAACCCCCTTCCTCTGTGCCCGATTGTCCAACCCGATCCCAGGCCATCACCTAGTCCTGCGGATGCAGTTTATTGCCCCCTACAGTAGGAAGCTGCCTCTCTTCAAAGGATCTATGACTGATCAAAGCCCCCACCCCATGAGATCCGATCAGCCTCACACATTCCGGGAACCGGCGGAATGTCCAGCTGCGCGACAGTCATCACCTACTGAGATCGGGGAGAGGACTTCTACTGTAGATATGTGTGGGAACGGGCTGGAAGCGGGGATTACGAGGATGTCTTTTCGTACATCAAAGTATTAACAAGAACACGTTTCATGCAATAAAGCAATAAACCTGTGTATAAGAGGCCAGGCCTCAGAGATGCGGTTAGAGCACCTCGAGACGATACCCTGTTGTCTGATTTGATGTGTTCTGCTCCGACGGAATAAACTTCTGTTTCCTGCCTTCCAGTCTCCAGCGCCTGCCTCTTTGTTTGATAATTTCGAGTGGTATGAGAGGCGACTAACGCAGGGCAATACTTAAAGGTTATCGATTGAATCTAACTTACCTTTTTACAGGTGTGTGAGAACTGGGTCCGGGCAGGCTAGGTGGTGTAGTATGGGTGTGAGCTGCATACCATACTTACTGTTGGGTTCTGTCGACAAGATTCACTGTGTATTTCTAGAGGTTTAAACCTATGGCCGGGGTCTCTTCTGCTCTCTCCACTTCACCCTCTGCTTCATCCCACATCTCTTCTCTCTTTACATCATCATACTCTCTCTCTCCTCCTTACCTATGTTTCCATGGTCCCTTCACTTTCTCCACTGCACTCTTATATTTCTCTCACCTCACCCTCCTCTCTTTCCACCTTAACCTCCTTTCTCTCTCTCATGACCTTGCCATCCGCTCACTGTGCATCAACTTACTCTCACTACATTCCACCCTTCAATTTCCACCTCACCCTTCTCTCTCCACCTCACCCTTGTCTCTCCACCTCGCTATTCTCTTTCCACCTCACCCTATTCTCACCACCCCACTCTTCTCTCTTCACCTCACTTTTCTATATCCACATCTCCATTTCTCTCTCTTTCTCGCCCCTTTCTCTGTTCTTCTACCTCCTCTCACTTTTACTCGCCCTCCTCTATCATTCCGACTCGCCCTGCTTCTCTCCCCATCTCCATCCTCATTGTGTCCTCAATATCCTCCCTCCTGCCTCTCTACTCCCTCTTCCCTTCTCTCCACCTTAACCCTCTCTCTCTTATCAGAATAGGACCCGAGGAGCAGCAGTGTTATAATCCAGTGCCTCTGATATTACTCACTGGGGAGGACCAAATTGTGCGGCAGGGTTGACAAAATTATGCAGCATGTGGGATAGTATTACTTTAATATTTTGTCATTTTTGCACCTGCTGACACTGAGTGGAAAAAAGTTTCACCTCATTAGTACCAGTTTAAAATGCAACTACAGCAATAAGCAGCTGAAAGGTGAGGAATAAACCTTTGCGAACGACCTTCCATGTGCAGCAACATATCAATGCATTTTTAGTAACATTTAATCCATTTAAGACGCCTTTTATTGAAATCTGCAAATAATGCACCAGATGATGGATTATACACTCAGGGCCTGATTCCGATCCTGGATTTTTTTTCCATACAAATAGGATTTGTAGTTTTTTTCTATACAAATTGTACAAGTCCCTTCCAAACCGTGTAGTACGATTCGTACGGGAAAAATACATACAGATCGGCCCAATCCTTACAAATCGGATCGGGAAAAGCTGTACGACACGGACTTGTAAAAAAGACCATACAAATTGTAAAAAGGCTGTCCAACCCGTCAAGTACGATTCGTACCAGTTTGTCAGCATACGATTTGTATGGAAAATGGCCTATATACGGGGAATGACTCGTACCGGGCAACAAAGCGAACCCCTATACGCCTCATACCCTGGTATGACTCGTTCTGGGGGTATGACTCATACCGGGGTACGGGTCGTATAGAGGTATGAGGCGTACAGGGGTCTCCCCACATGCGAGGCATGTGTATGGTGCGTACACCAAAATCGCATATGTGCGCACCGTACCCCAAAATCGCCCGTGTACGCACTGTACCCGAACATCGCGCATTTACACACCGTACATACGTGATTTTGGGGTACGGTGCGTACACGGGCGATTTTGGGGTACGGTGCGTACACGGGCGATTTTGGGGTACGGTGCGCACATATGCGATTTTGGGGTATGGTGCGCACATATGCGATTTTGGGGTACGGTGCGTACACGGGCGATTTTGGGGTACGGTGCGTATATACGCGATTTTGGGGTACGGTTCATACACAGGTGATTTTGGGGTACGGTGCTTGTACGGTGCGTACACGACCAGTACCCCTTCATCGCGTATGTACGCACCGTACCCCACTTTCCGTGTCATCCGTATGCACTGTGCATACGCACCGTACCCCTGTATTCATGGGGTGTACGACGCGTACACGGGGGGGTCTGTCTCGTACTGTTGTACGGGCGTACAGGCTTTTCCCGCACTTTTTGGCTCTTGTAAAAAAAGAGCCGTACCGCATGCCGTTTGTACGAATCGTACTTGCCGGGTTGTAAACTGCTGCTGGGAATACATGGGAACGTCGCATACAGAGCAATCCGAATCGGAATCGCTTGTATATACGAGTTGTATGGTCTTTTTTACAATTTGTATGGAGTGCGTCTATTTGTACGGATCGTACTTCCTAGGTAGTAGGGGCCTCCTTACAAGTACGAATGGTATGGAGAAACCGCTCCATACCACGGTTTGTACAGAGTTTTTCCAGGATCGGAATCAGCCCCTCAATGTGGAAAATCCATAAATAAGTGCAAAACTCTGCGGCTGCTGAATTGCATAATTGTAGTGGCCTCGACTACAACCCATTTCGGTCTATTCATGTGTCAAGATGTACTATGTTGCTGGGAGAAAATGTATGCACAGTCACCGATGCGCAAAATGGGGTGTGTGTTCTTTATGTTCCTTCTATTTCTATTAGCTTGCTCCACTTTCGCGAGTACCTCTGGAGAATGAGAGTAGGTGGGACCGCTGCAGCACATATTGCCAGTGCTGCCATGGAATGGTTCCCAGTGTTTCTCTTTTTATAGTAGGCACTTGCACTGCTCCTTCCATTCTGTATTTGTGTTGTAATAGTGAAACTTGACAAGTCTTTTCACTTTAGAAGGGTCAAAAAATGTATATTGTCAGAGTTTTTACTTAATATAGTATGTAGGACCACTAGTATTATGCAATTCTGCCGCAATTTCCTCATAATTATGGGGTTGCCACATTTGTCACATAAATCGGAATTCAGAAAAAATATTGAGTTAAAAATATTGAGTTACAGAAATATTGAGTTTTTCAATATCGTGACAGAAATATTGCATGCAAAAATATCGTTGACAAAAATATCAATTTGTTTCATTGTAGAAAATATCGTTTTTATGTTTCTTTATGTGTTTAAATAATATTTTAACTGTATATGTTTTATATTGTTTGTGTAATTGTTAATGTTTTTACATATAGTTTGCAATTTTAAGTTATTTAGATTGGTAATGTTATTGTAAAATATAATTTATAGTGTTGTGGGTTGTGAGGTTTGTAGGGATCCAGGATGGGAAGTTAATTAAATATAATTAATATATAATTTTCTAAAAATGTATATTAATTATTTCTTTGACTATTAAGTATGTAAATTGTGTAAATAACACTTTTTAAGTGATGTTTTGGGTGTGGGTTGTTGGGTTTGTAGAGGTATGGAGTTGGAAGTTAATTAAATAATAATTGATGATAAGTTATTGATAAATTATTAATTAATTCATTGTTAATTACGTAAATTGTGTAGTTATTATATTGTTTCAATTTATATTTTTGGTGCTGTAATTGGGTGTTTAGGGTATGGGGTTGGAAGTTACTTAAATAATAGTTGATTCATTATTAATTATTGATATATTACTAATTAATTCATGTGTTCATTATTTATGTACATTTTGTAATCATTATAATTTTTTATTTACATTTTAGGTATTGGTTGTTGAGCTTTTTGGGGTATAGGGTGGGCATTGAATTAAATAATAATTGTTTAATTATTAAATATTAATTCATTGCTAATTATTAATTGTAAATTAATTATGTAAATTGTATATAATTATTACACTGTTTTAATATATATTGTAGGTGTGCATTGTTGGGCTTGTAGGAGTATAGGGTGGGAAGTTAGTTAAATAATATTTGATTAATTATAAATTATTTAATATTATTGATTAATTGTAATTAATTATGTAAATTTCGTACTTATTATAATTATTTAATTTAGATATATTTTAAATGTGCAGCTCTAGGTATGTGGGATTATAGTTTGGAAATGTATTTAAATAATTATTAAATAAAAATAAATCTTATATTAATTAGATAAAAAATATATAATAATTGTAAAAAAAAGTAATGTATATATTTCATTTTAAGTTAATAGCTTTCTGATTTTATGAAATTAAAACTTGGAGCCGGAATAGTGAATGCTACCCCTTCTGAGTCCAACACTTTCCCTACTGTTGCATAGACTGGAGCGAGAATAATAAATGTTACCCCTTCTGAGTCCATCCCTTTCCCTACTGTTGCACCCACTGGAGTGGGAATAGTACACTTTACCCCTCCTGAGTCCAACGCTTTCTCTACTGCTGCACAGACTGGAGTGGGAATAGTTATATGTATTATTTCTTTTACTTTGTTAGTAATATATAATATATTTTTAGTAAATGTATCCTTTTATATTGCTTGCTTTTTATGTGCAATTAAATTGGTAGTTTCTTTTTTTTAAATTCCAGTTTATTTGTTACAGTTTTCAATTTATTGTGTATATATATGTATGTATATAACTATATATATATATATATATATATATATATATATATATATATATATATATATATATATATAAATATCTACTTGTTATATTTTTCAATTAGAAAAGTACATTATAATATAAATTAAAATTATTATTTTGATAATAGTTTTACGTTTTACATGTGAAAGTAAACCATACACCCCACCTATGTTTGTGTGTGTTTGTTTAAATAGTATATATATATATATATATATATATATATATATATATATATATATATATATATATATATAGATATATATATATATATATATATATATATATATATATATATATATATATATATATATATATATATATATATATATAGATATATATAGATATATATAGATATATATATAGATATATATATAGATATATAGATATATATATTTATATTACTTATATATATTTAATTTACATTATATGCTGTTACATGTTAAAATATTTAGTTTCCTATATTTAACTATATATATCTTAAAAAACAATATTTTTGTTTAATTTTCGATATTAGTGTAACACCATTTTTTCCCTAATATTTTTCTCATTTACATTATAGGTATAGCAAAAACAACCTTTCTCTGCTCTATATTTTTGACACAATATTATTTACCACGATATTTAGGGTTTCGATATTTTGTCAGTGAACCGCTCGCATCTCATAATTACTGTGTGGCCAGAGCTGGCGGTCTCGAAATAGTAGAGGTGTCTAAAGTACCCTTCCACTTACATGTGCACATTAACAGCAACCATTCCCTGTCTCTTCACTCCTGCCCCCAGGCACATAAATTGGCCCAAGGCCTTGGTGCTATATTTTCAAATTGCACAATTAGGCTTTAATAACGAGGCTGCAGGTGCTGTGAATATTTCATTATGAAAAATAACAAAACGTGTTTTCTGCTTGTGAATGGGCATTGGGTTGGTCATGGACCCAGGGGCGTAGCTTGTTCAGTAACTTTGGGGGGGTGAACTTCAGATTGTCTAACAATCACGCTGGCATAGTAGAATGTTAAAATACAGTGTACAACAAGCAGGGCATATAAAAGGGGCTAAAGGGGCAGTGAAAAGAGAGACGAATGTGGATTGGCAGGGGTAGTAAGTGAAATAAAATATAATATTTTGCAAAATAACCAACATTTTTGAAGATTTTCAAAGCAGAGGGGGGAGAGCGTGTGTGCGTTTTTGCATGTGTTTATGCAAAGAAAACTGGTGAAATCCGACAGGCACCTCACCAAACCTGACTGAAAGCACATGTGCCTAACTATTTGCGAGAAAATATATTTATTGGGGGGGTGACAGCCTAAACACCCTCCCCCTCCTCCCGAAGCTACGCCCCTGCATGGAGCCGTCTTGGGAGGGCCAGGCCCACCCTCTAGAACTGGGACCACTACAAAGAGCTGTATAACTGATTCAAGGGGAGTAACTATTTACTCGACAATTCAGACAGGTGTGGAAAGCACTTATATCCAGGGCATATTATCAAGGACAGCGTTAAAAATATCACCGGTTTAAAGCAGCTATAATGGGCTTGATAATATGCCCTGGAGAATTCCAATAGAAACCCATGTTCACACCAGAACATGGACTTCCATTGGAATTCTCAAGGGCATATTATCAAGCCTATTATCGTCGCTTTAGCGGCAGTTTTCTGCCGCTAAACCAGCGATAATTTTTAACACCGTTCTTGAAAATATGCCCCTATATACATATTAGAATAGACGTCCATCTTCTGGCATTGTTTTCACAAGGGGGGCTTGGGGGAGGGAGCCGACCGAAGGGAGGTCTCCTCCCCCGGGCGGTTTGGGAGGGCTGCGAGGGGTTATTTCCAGAAGTTGCCAGAATGTTCTAGTTTTGGGCTGGTCTAGTAGGACCAGCCAGCCCAAGTATAAATTCCGCCTTTCCCGCTACCCGCCACCATTTTAGGTTTGGTGACCTGGTGGCTAGGTGCTTTAACTTTTTGTGAGAGTATCTTGTGTGTGTGCGTTTCTTTGTCATTCTTTGCCTGTAGAGATATACTTTGAGCTTAGTAATGGAAGACGCACGAGTTCTGGAGGCGATGCGCTTATTGGCTGATGCCGGTCGATTGGACTTGCTCGCGGGAGGTGGACAGGATAGGCCGCACCGCCAGGCCTCTGACGGCGTAGTGGCCGCAGTAATGGCGTGTTCGTCGCCGAAGAGGAGACGGCCGAGTCAGGTAAGCGAGAGGGGCCGCTCCCGGTCCCGGAAGCCGGTCCCGCAACGGTCGTCCCGGGGGGAGCCAGGTGTTTCGGAGGCTCCGGTGGCCCCGGGCATGTTAAGTGGGGGGACGGGTGTTCCTTCTGGTACTGGAGACTTTCCGTTAAAGGCGGGACGGGGTCAGGGGTCGAAGAAAGGGGGCAAGAGTGGACGGGGAGGTAGCAAGAAACGCTCCGCCTCGGATCCGCTTTTTGAGCGGCAGGGACAGTCTGAGGACGGTGTTCCCGTGCGCGGAGGTCGTAGGAGCTCGGTGCAATTTGTGTTGCAGGACTCCGCCCGGGACCAGGTTGCCCTTGGGGCTCAGGAGGACAGTTTGGTTGTTGGTGAAACTCAGTTCGCCCCTGACGATGGTCAGCGATTGTTAACTCCTTTAGGTCGTTTTCCGCTCAATGTTCGAGTTGGGGAGGGCCATGAGGGGGGTTTGGTGGGATCCAGTACTGTTTTATCGTCTGGTGTACAGGTGGTGGCTCCAGAGGCTGGCGCGGGAGCGGTTGATTTTGGAGGCAATGTGGGGAGTCCGTTATTGTTTTCTACCCCGGGATCGGCGGTTGGTGAGGTGGTTTCTGGGGGCGGTGGCTCTCGAGGTGAGGGTGAATGGGCCCAAATGGGTGTCAATGTTTCCTTTAGTGGTGCGAGGTATGGTTTGGACCAGGGTGAAGGTTTAAGAGCTGAAGGTGGGGGTGTTCCATGTTTGAGGGGTGGCCCATTTCAATCGGGATTACAGAATCGTCAGATGGCTTTTGTTGGGGGTCCTGCGGTTGTTGGTACGTCCGGAATGGGTATGGGTGGTTTTCCGGCTCCTCGGGCCATGAATGCGGGGGGGTTTAGCTTCCAGGGCACTTTGTTGGGGCCCGATAGAGGTTTTGGTCAGGTGAGTGGCGGGCCTATACAAGGACCCAGGAGTACAGCTCCGCACTTATCTGGGGCCTCTGGGGGTCCGTTTTTCATGTGTGGTTCCCCAGGCTGGGAACATTTTGGCGCGGCGGGCCTGGCACATCGTACTTTTCAGAGGGATTTAGCAGGCCAGGACTCAGCCCCTAGAGCTGTTAGTCGCGCTTCCTTTTCGGCACTTGATAATTTGGATCATAGTGACGACGACGAGGTGGTAGGCGGTTCTCCGATTCCGGTGGTTCCATTGAGGCATGACGCGCGAGGCCGTTCTTTGGAGAGAGGTCAGAAAGGGGTTGTCGATTCGACTCGTAGGGAAATGGTGTATGGTTGGTCTGTGGATGGTAGGAACCCTAGCACACCAGTCCAAACTTTTTCTTTTCAGGATGAGGTTAGGCGCGGCGTTCCAGACTTGGCAGGGCGCAGTCCAGTCCATTTTCGCCAAGGGGAAGTGAGGAGAGTGCCTAGCGCGGCCCTCTCTGTTCCACCGAGGGAACCCGACGCGGCCAGCACACGAGGGTCTGGCGTGATCCCGCTGGCCCCAACGAGTAGCAGGTATAGGTGGCAGGCCTTGCCGGCGGCTATGGAGCAACAGAGTCAGCGCCCAGGGAGGTACAGGCGTGTACAGTCTGCTCCCCCTCCTGGAGTTTCGAAATCTTTAAAATGTACTGTGGTTGATACCGGGTTATGTAAGACCCGTGGTGATATGATGCATACTAGTGCGGACTCAGTGGTGTTGGACTATGACGAAGAGAGTCCCGAAGAAGGTGAACTGCGGGATCTTGAGGGGGGGGTGCCCTCTCATTCCTCTCATAGTGTTTTACAGGCTCCAGTGGTCCAGAGGCAACTGCAAGGGAGAAGAGAGCGCGGCCCATCGGGTAGGGCACCTCGGAGACCGGATGCATTGTCTTCGGCGCCACGGGCGGAGCCATCGAGAGCTGTCTCTCTGTTACAAGGTGAGAAAACGGTCCCACAGGCCAAACCTATGAGGGTGTCAGTGGGTACCGGTGGTGATCTTGATGTGGTCATTACGGATGGCCGGTTGGTTAAAGGTCGTTATGTCAAAGACACTGCAGTGGGTACTGACGATATGTTTTTACAAAGTAAAGGGGACTGTGGTATAGCTGGTGCTTCCAGCAAAGTTACACAACAAGGGGACAGTGGTGTTATAGCTGGTGCTTCCAGCAAAGTTACTCATCAAGGGGACAGTGGCGTTATAGCTGGTGCTTCCAGCAAAGTTCCTTATCAAGGGGACAGTGGTGTCATAGCTGGTGCTTCCAGCAACGTTACAGACAAAGTAGACAGTGGAGTTATGGCTGGTGCTTCCAGCAATGTTACAGTAACGATGGACAGTGGTGTTATGGCTGGTGCTTCCAGCAAGATTTCAGACAAATCAGTCAGTGGTGTTATAGCTGGTGCTTCCAGCACTGTTAAAGAGCCTGTGGCTAGTAAAGAGCTAAAAATCAAAAAATTACCATATATGGGGGTGACGAAGCCCCTGGGTGCCCACTTGATGCTTAGTACTAAAGAAAGAATTTGGAATGGTGAGTATGTGGAGCTCCTGAAGCTTCTCCATCGAGAAGTCCGGTCTAAGGAGGGCTCTAAAGAGGAAGAATTCGAGTTGGCTAAACGCCCGAAGGTCCCTTTAAATATTGAAAATTGGACGGCTGCTTTTTTGATTTATGCCAGTGTGTACTGTGAAAAGTTCCCTGAGCGCAGCGTTTCCATGTTTAAGTACATGGATGTGATTCGTAAAGCTCAGATTACAGGGGGTGGTTTTGCCTGGTCTCAATACGACGAGGAATTTAGGGCCAGGATGGCGTGGGACCCTGAGGCAAAATGGGGTGAACTTGATAATGATTTATGGCAACACACAATGGGGTCATCAGCTGGGGGGAAGACTGTGTTCACGGCCAGTGGTTTACCTCTAGTGTACCGGCCCTTTCAGGGGAAGCCCACCCGGGGAGGGGTGGGGTCCAGCTCTAACACCCACTCAGAGTCAGGTTTCTGTTGGGAATTCAATAGGGGTTCCTGTATTAGGGAATACTGTAAATTCAGGCATGAGTGTTCAGGCTGCGGGAGGAAACACCCGTTATCTAAATGTTGGGACAACGAGCCTTCGGGCAGCCACCAGGGGAAACAGTCAGGTTCAGGTACTTCCAACTCAAGGGGTCGGGGATCCAGAGGTAATAAGGGTTCTGGGGCCAAAGGCTCGTACTCCGGTTAAACTGGACAAGCTACGGATTGCCTTACAGGGTTATGACGACGAGTCTGCGAAAATCAAGTTATTAGATGGTTTTCAGTTTGGTTTCCGACTGGGTTACCTAGGGTCCAGGGAGCGGAGGTGGTCTGCCAATTTAAAATCGGCTTTGGAACATCCCGCAGTTGTACAGAACAAACTTACTAAGGAAGTTCAGGAGGGTAGGATGGCTGGCCCGTTCACAGAGTGGCCGTTACTCAATTTGATTGTCTCTCCAATCGGAGTCGTTCCTAAGAAAGAGGCAGGTCAGTTCAGACTCATTCAACATCTCTCATGGCCGGAGGGATCCTCAGTTAACGATTTTATTGCCCCGGAGGATGTGTCGGTATCATACTCTTCTGTGGATGTGGCCATGTCACTAGTTGTGACAGCGGGGGCAGCCGCTGAAATGGCCAAGTGTGACATAAAATCTGCTTTCCGACTGTTGCCGGTACACCCTGACGATTGGTGCCTTCTTGGTATCCAATTCGGTGGTCAATGGTATGTGGACAAGGCTTTACCTATGGGCTGTTCAATCTCATGTGCGCTGTTTGAATGTTTTAGCACTTTCTTACAGTGGTATTTCTCGAATCAGACTGGTCATTCCCTAGTGACACATTACCTTGACGACTTTTTCTTTGTTGGATCCCCGGGCTCCGCGGAGTGCCAGGCAGCTCTGGACACATTCCATGGGCTCATGGAGGATCTAGGAGTTCCTTTAGCTCCGGAAAAGACAGTGGGCCCCAGTACGGTCCTTTCCTTCTTGGGTATCGAAATTGATTCTATACTCATGTCTGCTCGCTTGCCTGAGGATAAAAGGAGCAATATGGTGCAACTACTAGAGACAATGTTGGCCAAAAGGAAAGTTTTGGTAAAAGAAATCCAAGTGCTATTGGGTCATTTGAATTTCGCTTGTAGGGTGGTGAGGGCAGGTAGGACTTTTTGTAGGAGACTAGGTAGGGCTTTAGCAGGACACCACTTGCCTCATCATCGTGTGCGCCTGTCTGCCGGTGTAAAGGAAGATT
Source organism: Lissotriton vulgaris (assembly GCF_964263255.1). Classification (NCBI taxonomy): domain Eukaryota; kingdom Metazoa; phylum Chordata; class Amphibia; order Caudata; family Salamandridae; genus Lissotriton; species Lissotriton vulgaris. The sequence goes on along the minus strand of NC_141693.1, from coordinate 859,619,180 downwards.
TGAGAATGTGGAAGTTCTTTTTGATCTCTTTCAATGGTGTTCCCTTGGTCAGGGATGTGGATTTCCAGTGGGACGTACAGATGTTCTCTGACGCGGCTGGTAGTGATGGTTTTGGCCTTTTCTGGAACGGCAGATGGTGTGCGGAACGTTGGCCGGATGAATGGTTGAATGGTGGTCGCAGCATCACCTTCTTGGAATTGTTCCCTCTTTTGGTGGCCTTGACACTGTGGGGGGAGGAATTGGCACACAAGAAGGTTTTGTTTCGTGTGGATAACATGGCTGTTGTGGAGATTGTGAACCGACAGTCTGCCAGAGACGAACAGGTTTTGAAATTAATGAGAGTTTTCGTTCTGGGTTGTTTGAAACACGACATTCATTTTCGTGCTTTACACATTCCTGGCGTGGACAATGACATTGCGGATGCTTTGTCTCGTTCACAGTGGGGGAGATTCCGTGGACTGGCGAGGGAGGCAGACAGATCCCCGACTCGGATGCCGACTCATCTGTGGCGTGTAGGAGAAGTAGGGTCGTACAATTGGTGGTAGGTTCTTTATCGGTGTCCACACGTACGGCCTATTCTTTGGCCTGGAGGGACTTCTTGGCTTCTGGAGCTGTCAGACGGGAGGATATGTCGCAGCGGTCAGAGGATGTTGTTAATTTTATACTAGACCTCATGGATAAGGGCCTCACTAAAGTGACTATAGCGGGGAAACTAGCGGGTATTGCTTTTATGGGACAGTTATTATGGGGTTACACCCCGTCAGCCGGGGAAATAGGCAGGAGAATGCTTGAGGGATGGGCCAGGGAACAGGGCCATGTTGTTCGATCTCGGGCTCCACTATCCTGGCAAATACTGGCTAGGTTAATTACAGTCTTACCTTTGGTATGTTCAGATGATTTTGAGGCGTGTGTCTTTTCTATGCTCATGGCGTTTATGTTTTTTGGAGCTTTTAGGGTCTCTGAGTTGTTGGGGACCAAGCAGAAGGGTGGTTTACACTGGAGGGATGTTTTTTGTTATGACGAAGGTGTTCATGTTTGGCTATCCAGCTCCAAAACTGATCAAACGGGTAAAGGTAAAGGGGTTTGGTTACAAGCGCGCGTCCCAAAGCTCACTTGCCCTTTAGTGCTGGCGCGGCGCTGGCGTTCATGGTGCGGGGGTGGGGATGAGGCCCTCGTATTTCAACACATTAATGGTCTACCTGTCACATCTTATCAGTTTCGAATGGTTCTCCGTAAAGCCCTGCAACACATTGGGCTGGATAGTAGTTTATATGGTACTCATTCTTTTCGTATAGGTGCAGCCACGGAGGCCTTTCACAGAGGTTGGACGGAGACGGATATTATGAGGTTGGGGCGCTGGTCTTCTAATTGTTTCAGGCGCTATGTGCGGAGCCCGGCAGAAGACGCGCAGGCGTTCTCAGCCTAGACATGTGTTCTAATTGTGTTTTCTCTTTCAGGATCCGTTGCTGGACCTCGATCGCCAGTGGTCACGGTCTGGATAGTGGGGCATTCCTTCGTTAAATGGGCCAGAGTCCAGGCGGCACGGAGCTACTTTGGAGAACAACTCGGCTTTAATGATCGGATGTTTAATATTATATGGAAGGGTAAAGGTGGGATGCTCTGGAGAGAGTTAATCCCTTGTTTGAACAATAACATGGTGGGCGGTTTATGCCCGGATATTTTAGTCATTCATTTGGGTGAAAATGATCTTTGTGCCACGAAAGGGGTTGTATTACTGCGGGCTATGAAACGGGATTTAAGCCTCATTAAGGAACTCTGGTCTGGGTGCCATGTGTTTTGGACAGAATTGTTACCGCGTAGGTCATGGAGAGGGGCTGTGAACCCCAGGGCTGTGGATCGGGCGAGGAAGAAGGTGAATTCGGAGGTGTCTCGTTGCTGCAGGGGCCTCGGTTTCAGTAGGATATCGCACAGGGAAATAAAATTTGAATCGGTAGAGTTTTTCCGGGATGACGGAGTACATTTGTCACGTGTGGGTATGGACCTTTATCTTTTAGAGCTTCGTGAGGTGTTAGCTCGGGCTTTGGCCTTGCAGCGTTGATTCCCATTATCTTTCCGTTCGCTACGCGGTTGGGGGGCAGAAAGGAAGGCTCCGTGTGTTCACCCCCCCTCTGGCCTACCTTTCTGGGTGGCGGGGTCGTGGTGTATCAGTTCGGTTTTAGGTTGATTGTTGGTTATAAGTTCGTTAGAATTTTCTTGGACTGGGGCCGGGGCAGGTTGGTCATGGTTTGACCGTTCAGTTTTGAAAAGGGGTATTCTGCAGGAGTGCAGGGTCAGGCAGGAGCGATGATTACGGAGGCCATGACAAATGTTAATTCAATTTTGGTTTGATGAATAAAGTTTATTGATGACGTATGTTTTATATTCATGACGTAATGTTTATTGATGATGTAATGCTTTATCATGACGTAATGTATATGGATGTTATAATGTTATTGATGTATTGTGGGGAGGGCCCAAATATGTAGGGGTTGGGGGTTGGGGGCCCGTTTGGTTAGTTATTTATTTATTTAGTGAGGTTTAGTTTTGTAAGGCGTTTGCCGAGGTTGTATTTTGTAATGTGCACCTGTTTCCTAATAAAGCGGCCTTTTACACACACACAAACAATTTTTGGACTACTTTTCTCTCACCCCTCGCCCTCCCTCCCAAGGGGGGCTTGGGGGAGGGAGCCGACCGAAGGGAGGTCTCCTCCCCCGGGCGGTTTGGGAGGGCTGCGAGGGGTTATTTCCAGAAGTTGCCAGAATGTTCTAGTTTTGGGCTGGTCTAGTAGGACCAGCCAGCCCAAGTATAAATTCCGCCTTTCCCGCTACCCGCCACCATTTTAGGTTTGGTGACCTGGTGGCTAGGTGCTTTAACTTTTTGTCCCACCCTCCCTCCCTGTTTTTCTGTAGTATTTTTGCCCCTCGCTCCCTCGTTTTTTCCTATCTTTTTGATAATTTTCTTTTTCGAAAGGCTGTTTTATGGGTTACCGGTGTGCAGGGGTTGTTTCTTGTATTTGTATTTGTCGCTAGGAGCAGGTGCAGTGCGGGGTCGTGGTGTATCAGTTCGGTTTTAGGTTGATTGTTGGTTATAAGTTCGTTAGAATTTTCTTGGACTGGGGCCGGGGCAGGTTGGTCATGGTTTGACCGTTCAGTTTTGAAAAGGGGTATTCTGCAGGAGTGCAGGGTCAGGCAGGAGCGATGATTACGGAGGCCATGACAAATGTTAATTCAATTTTGGTTTGATGAATAAAGTTTATTGATGACGTATGTTTTATATTCATGACGTAATGTTTATTGATGATGTAATGCTTTATCATGACGTAATGTATATGGATGTTATAATGTTATTGATGTATTGTGGGGAGGGCCCAAATATGTAGGGGTTGGGGGTTGGGGGCCCGTTTGGTTAGTTATTTATTTATTTAGTGAGGTTTAGTTTTGTAAGGCGTTTGCCGAGGTTGTATTTTGTAATGTGCACCTGTTTCCTAATAAAGCGGCCTTTTACACACACACAAACAATTTTTGGACTACTTTTCTCTCACCCCTCGCCCTCCCTCCCAATCACAGTTCGACCTCAAAAATTAGTCGGCAAACGTTTTATTGACACCAGAGCTTAACTGGATGTTGTGGGACGTGGAAAGCAGAGCGAATGAAGCTCCTGAACTTTTCAAGGGACCGCGCGTGCCATGGTGTGACTGCCATGGCGCGAAGTGCCGGAAAGATTACCTCAGCCTCGGAGATGCGCTTTGCACGCCACAGGCGCGTGGGCCCCGGGCTGCAGCAGTAGGGCAGCGCCTGCCAGTGTGAGTGGTGCAGTCTTATCAGATGTTTGAAGCTGGCACCAACTGTGGCAGCGCGTGGCAAGGGCTGCGACGTGCTCACATACTAAACAGAGCAGCGAGAGATTTGCACTGGGAGCCCCGACTGCAGTTCAGCAAAACAGAGCGCAGCTGCCCATTTCCTGATATCCGCTGCAGATTGAAGGCCTACCCATGTTTAGTTGTGATTTGTAAGAAATGTCATTCTTTTGAGGTGGTAGATGGAGATTAGGGGCAAAGTACGAGACTGGTGGGTTTGCGATTCAAGTGAAAATAGCGGTCTGACAGAAAGATAGTCACTGGCAGGATACATGTCTGGTGGGCACGCACTGGCAAAATAGCCTTCTAATCGGAAAAAACGGGCAAAATATCTATTTAGAAATACCCATTTGAAAAGCAACTGTGTAAAGGTAGTTCAGTAGTAAAATGCTATTGGTGAGCTGTCTAATATGTGCATGTGCATAAGTACATTGGCAAAATATCTGTCTATTGGAATTGCTCTAGTACATTGCCTCTCCAGTGGGTGCACATTGAGAAAATACAGGTCTACTCGGTGTGAACTTGGAAAATACTGATTTCTAGTGGGCACTCAATTGTAAATACCAGTATAGTGGCCTATTTTCAGACTCTGTTTTTGGTGTACAGAAGAGACGGGACAGCAGGGCCGCAATCGTGGCACTTGGGGTTTTTGCCTCTGGTGCTGGGGGTGAAGTACATTCCTTCCAACCTTGTCTCTCAGGGCAGCAATGGCGAGCAGACCAGAACGTCGCAGAGAGGTAGTGTAAGGGGCAGACGACCAGAACTCAAGCTATCAAACAACAGACACTCTACGTGAATGTCCAGCCCAGCTCAGTCCTTTAGGAAAAAGCAGTGGCGGCTCATCTGCATTGGCGGAGGAGCGTCGGCCCACTGCCTGAAGCAGAGCCTGCAAACAAAAAGTAAAATTGTAATACCTTACTTATTTGTATAACATGTATTCCAGCCCTGCTGCCTCTAGCTGCTCAGCCAGAGTGTGAGATGGTCATGGAATGTTGGTGTGTCTGTGATGCGTGGAATGCCTGGGTGTCTGAGTGGGATGAGTGTTGGCAGTTAGAGATGGGCTGGGCAGCTAGTCAGGCTGCTCCTGGTGGGGCTGGTACCACACTAGGCTGGCTGGAGTCAAGGCTGATTTAACCTGAACTGGAGACTGAATAAAGAACAATTAAATATACATCCTGGCTCCTGTTGTCTACCTTCATAGTGCACAGCATATTTTGGCGACGAACGGACTTGGACCTGAAGACTTTTGGTACAGCACAGTAACAAAGGGACTACAAAGAAACTACAAAAGAAACCAAGAGATCCTACAAGCAACTACATCTACAAAGAAAGTATTTCCAGGCAAGCCAGCGCGAGCCCCACCAGTGTCCTTCCAACGGATAGCCCCAACGAACAGTGTCACCACCAACTGACACTACAGCCTGGGAAGATTACAGACACCTAAAGGATTACAGTGAGTTGGAGGACTAGTTCAACTACAACCGCTTTTTGTGTTCCAGCCACAAAAACGAAGAAAAGATGGTAAAACTATATATATGAACAGGAAGCAGGTAGATTGTTAAGATGAGTTTATTCCATAAAGATCCCATCCATACAGGAGCAGACATCAACAGAAACTGAATAAGTTTACTTCCAAAACCTCACATAGAACTTGGTGACATCAAGGATGACACCACTAACATTCCTATAATGACATATACAAATTCCACTACAACAAGTGAATGAAAGGTGATGTACTACAGGTGATGTACTACATACCACACACCATGTTGCGCCGTATTTACAAAGTGATGCATGTAGGTATATGCGTGACCTTGTGAAGCCCTGTACCACATAATACTTGCATCAGGTGTGATGCATGCCTCATAGGCATGGCAAAGTGAAATTCATCAGATTTCACTGTGACTATTGTAGAACGGCACTGCGTCAGTACCTTATTGATGGTGCGCATTCCTGCCCTGTAGTTTTGTTGCAGGGCATCTCAGCAACATTGCTTGCAGTGTTGTCCAGCACCAAAACCTGCTGAAATGAGGCCCCAAGTGTTATCTCCATTTTTAAGACCAGCTATTTTCTGGTCTTAAAAAACTGACTCTAACTGCAGTTAGAGGCAGTTCTTTTGGTCTTCCAAAATTCAATGATTCCCTTATAAATATCGCAAAGTGGGGTAGAGGCTGTTTTTGCACGGGTATGCCTTCCTTGTATGTCATTATCGCTAACAGAAGAGTTGATCTTTTCTATGGGAGTTTTTGCCGGAAAACTGCTGCTAACTGAGGTTAGCAGCAGCTTGTACATATGGTGATAAATAAATCGCAGCAATAACGTCAAAAAAGTGTCGCTAAGGCGGTGTTAACTCCTTGTACATATGCCTCTGAGTGTCCTTCTCATGCATGGGAAATAGTTGGAATTCAGCTGGTTGGTCCGTTTCTTACCTTTCCTAGCCGGGGTCATTATGCAATGGTTTTGGTCAATTTGTATTCAAAATGGCTGGAAGTGAAGTTTGTATCTGAACCCTGGGCCAAAACAGTAATTTAATTTTTGTAGAGTATTTTTCATGAGAGAAGGATTCCCACAGTTTTTGTTGTCAGACAATGGTTTTCAATTTGTGAATCATGAAGTTGAGGTCAGGAGATGTCAAACACTTAAGGACATCACTGTATCATCCCCAGAGCAATGTTCAAGTGGAACGCACGAATTGGGTGGTGGTGCAGTGTGTTCGGTTGGTGCTTGTGAACAATTGTGTAGTGGTGAATGCAGTAAATTCTATGGTTTTGTTTTTTTGCACCTGACCACAAAGTTCCACATTGGTATCTCCTTTTGAGTTATTGAGGGGAAAGAAACCATCCACAAAGATATGCCTGAATTGGATAGGCAAATGGGTTAAATTTAGTTTGTCTTTAGAGAAGTGTGATGTGACGGTTAAGAGTAATGCAGCTGTGGCAAAATCTAAATGAAAAGAGAACTATGATGCTCGGTCAAAGGTGGGGGAAATTGAGTTGAAGGAAGATGATGTTATTCGCATTAGGAAAGGAGTTCACGTAAAGTAAGGAGGAGAAAAGTTCAGCGGACCAGTGGTGGTTGACAAGGTTTGCGGTAATGAAGTAAGGGTTAATGGAAGCAGTTGGTGGAATGTTGGGAGAGTGGTGATGTGTGGTGGTGAACAAATTGTGTGGGGGCCACAAAGAGAGCTATTGTTGGAATCAAAGAAGAGCGATAGTCCCAGTCGTTCTACTTCACAGGGAGATAATGAAGGGGTCAGTGTCTCTACTTCGCAGTATGTTGTTGCAGAAGTGTACTTGTAGGGCGGTTACCTACCAGATTTAGATTAGTTGGATTTATACATCTACAGATTTAGATAAGTCTGATTTTTGTTTGGATTTTTTGTTTATTGTGGTCATTCTTTTGTTTTCATTCTCTTTCTGTTGCCTCTTTAATTAGCCAAGATTGCTAATTAGTCTTGCCCTGGTATGGGATTGAGGGTTCTGTATATTTTGTTCTAGGATTAAACGTTTATGTATATATACTAACTTTTACATAGGATGTTCTTTTTGTAATTTGTTTAGTGTTTCTTTAAGGGGAGAAGTAATGTAGTACTGTGAGTCGTGCCTTGCAGTGTCCATGAAATACCTCATTGGTGTTCCATGGATAGCTGTATGACTCTGTGAGGAACGTTGGTGTGAACGGGTGACAGTTGGAGCCCAATAGTTATTAAGTGCAGCTCGCCGCTACTGCCCTGTGGACTTGGGGGAAGCACAGTGACGGAAACTGCGAGGACCAGCAGCCCCGTAATTCTGCGCAGCTTAGTGCCTTTTCCCGCACTGTCTGCCTGCTACAAGACTTCTCGCGGCACCCGCTTCGAGGGAGCCGCTCGCCGCTACTGCCCTGTGGACTCTGACGCCTTGGGGGAAGCAAGGTGACGGGACTGCAAGGACCAGCAGCCCCGTAATTCTGCGCAGCTGAGTGCCTCTTCCCGCCCTGTCTGCATGCTACAAGACTTCCCGTGGCCCCTGCTTCACGGGAGCCGCTCGCCGCTACTGCCCTCTGGACTCTGACGCCTTGGGGGAAGCACAGTGACGGGACTGCGAGGACCAGAAGACCCGTAATTCTGTGCAGCTGAGTGCCACTTCCCGCCCTGTCTGCCTGCTACAAGACTTCCTGCGGGACCCCGCTTCGCGGGAGCCGCTCGCCGCTACTGCCCTGTGGACTCTGACGTCTTGGGGGAAGAACAGTGAGGGGACTGCGAGGACCAGCAGCCCGTTAATTCTGTGCAGATGAGTGCCTCTTCCCGCCCTGTCTGCCTGCTACAAGACTTCTCACGGCCCCCCATTGGCGAATCAGCAGTCAAGAATAAATGATAGTATGCCCACTGATATATCCTCAATCATGTTACTATGTATTAATCTTCCCCCGGCATCTGCACCTTATGTGGAAATATTAGTGGGGGTCCCAGCACTGAGACGGGCCAACAGGAGAATTATACAGATCTTAGGAACAAGTGTATATATTGGCTGAATGCTAACCATCTACTCCCTCCTATGGTGTGGCCGAGATCCTATTTGCTAGAAGGGTAGACTGGGTGGGGGCTAGAAAAAGTCAGTTAGGGGCGATTGTGTTATCATCAATTTCAGGGATAGCAGAGCTGCCGAGCACATCTGTGGGTGGGGGCAGGAACGTAGAGAATCCCAAATTAAAACTATGCCCCTAACCTATTTCTATCCTGGTAATTGCATGGCTCCAGCTCATGGGTCAGTAGGAGGTGGGAGATTTGTTCCTGGGAATCTGGGGGGTATCAGCATCAGGAATAGGTATGACGTGTTATCAGGCCATGAGGATTGTGATTGACGTCAGACTACCCATACACCTACAAGGTCCATAGGCGTGCAGCCCGTTCCCATTCCCGGTAGGTATGGGATATTCGGGGTTGCACACGCAAAGATAGTAAATGGACCATCAGAACCCCTTCCCTCAAGCACCCCGCCACACACTGTGCCACCAGCCCCAATTCCATAGGTTGCAATCTTATCATCACCTGAAGGAGCAGAGGACTAGATTCTCCTAGTGATACAGGGGCGTATCTGAGTTCAGGGCAGTCCCCCAATCTGAATCGTAGACCTTCCACTGTGAACCTTCCCACGAAACATCTGAATGGCATCTCTATATTGTCTTGGAATGTTGCGGGGTTATGCTCCAAAATACCCCAGCCCGAGTGGTCTGATTTCATTGAAGAACATGACATATGTCTCTTTCAGGAGACATGGGCAGTGGACCAGGGTAATCTTAACTTCCAGGTTCCAGCAGTGAAGAAAGATAAAGGTCGGCCAGTGGGGAGCTTGGTGATTTGGGTTCGGCAGGCGTTAAACTGTAAAGTATCCCAATTAGTCATACCTAACAATGACATTCTGGCAGTAAGAATCAGTCTAGCATCTGGCCCACGGCTGGACATATATAACATCTATGCATGAGGTCTCCCGGGAGGGCGTCGATCTGAAGTAGTGACAGCAGTGGAGCATCTGTTGGAATTGATGCCCAGTAATGTTTGGCCAATAGTAGCAGGGGATTTCAATACCACGTTTGAGCCGTTAGGGCTCGAGGACCGGTGCCCCCGGTAGCTTGTCTCCTTTCTGGTGAAGAATTGGCTTGGTAGTTTAGTCTGGCCTGTTCCCATGATGCACTGGGCCAGGGACAGACTGATTTGCATATAGCCAGGTTCTGAGCTGGGATGGTGCAGTGAGATAAATAACGGTGATGGATCAAGGCCTGATATTTGGACTGGGTAAGAGTGGTCTGCTTAATTCAGACACTCTGTTCATCACCACCCCCTTTTCTGAATCGTTTTTGGCCACTATAGGTGTGGCAGGGTATACTCAGACATGAGTCCCTTTCTCACTGCACCATCAGGATTCAAGCAAGCCGGGCCGAAGACGGCTGAAATGCCAGAAACCGGTCCCCTGTAGCTTGTCTCCTTTCTGGTGAAGAATTGGCTTGGTAGTTTAGTCTGCCCTTTTCCCATGATGCACTGGGCCAGGGACAGACTGATTTGCATATAGCCAGGTTCTGAGCTGGGATGGTGCAGTGAGATAAATAACGGTGATGGATCAAGCCCTGATCTTTGGACTGGGTCAGAGTGGTCTGCTTAATTCAGACACTCTGTTCATCACCACCCCCTTTTCTGAATCGTTTTTGGCCACTATAGGTGTGGCAGGGTATACTCAGACATGAGTCCCTTTCTCACTGCACCATCAGGATTCAAGCAAGCCGGGCCGAAGACGGCTGAAATGCCAGAAACCGGTCCCCGGTAGCTTGTCTCCTTTCTGGTGAAGAATTGGCTTGGTAGTTTAGTCTGCCCTGTTCCCATGATGCACTGGGCCAGGGACAGACTGATTTGCATATAGCCAGGTTCTGAGCTGGGATGGTGCAGTGAGATAAATAACGGTGATGGATCAAGCCCTGATCTTTGGACTGGGTAAGAGTGGTCTGCTTAGTTCAGACACTCTGTTCATCACCACCCCCTTTTCTGAATCGTTTTTGGCCACTATAGGTGTGGCAGGGTATACTCAGACATGAGTCCCTTTCTCACTGCACCATCAGGATTCAAGCAAGCCGGGCCGAAGACGGCTGAAATGCCAGAAACCGGTCCCCGGTAGCTTGTCTCCTTTCTGGTGAAGAATTGGCTTGGCAGTTTAGTCTGCCCTGTTCACATGATGCACTGGGCCAGGGACAGACTGATTTGCATATAGCCAGGTTCTGAGCTGGGATGGTGCAGTGAGATAAATAACGGTGATGGATCAAGCCCTGATCTTTGGACTGGGTAAGAGTGGTCTGCTTAATTCAGACAGTCTGTTCATCACCACCCCCTTTTCTGAATCGTTTTTGGCCACTATAGGTGTGGTAGGGTATACTCAGACATGAGTCCCTTTCTCACTGCACCATCAGGATTCAAGCAAGCCAGGCCGAAGACGGCTGAAATGCCAGAAACCGGTCCCCGGTAGCTTGTCTCCTTTCTGGTGAAGAATTGGCTTGGTAGTTTAGTCTGCCCTGTTCCCATGATGCACTGGGCCAGGGACAGACGATTTGCATATAGCCAGGTTCTGAGCTGGGATGGTGCAGTGAGATAAATAACGGTGATGGATCAAGCCCTGATCTTTGGACTGGGTAAGAGTGGGCTGCTTAATTCAGACACTCTGTTCATCACCACCCCCTTTTCTGAATCGTTTTTGGCCACTATAGGTGTGGCAGGGTATACTCAGACATGAGTCCCTTTCTCACTGCACCATCAGGATTCGAGCAAGCCGGGCCGAAGACGGCTGAAATGCCAGAAACCGATTCCCCGGTAGCTTGTCTCCTTTCTGGTGAAGAATTGGCTTGGTAGTTTAGTCTGCCCTGTTCCTATGATGCACTGGGCCAGGGACAGACTGATTTGCATATAGCCAGGTTCTGAGCTGGGATGGTGCAGTGAGATAAATAACGGTGATGGATCAAGCCCTGATCTTTGGACTGGGTAACAGTGGTCTGCTTAATTCAGACACTCTGTTCATCACCACCCCCTTTTCTGAATCACGGAAGAGGAAGACTCTAAGTGGGGTGTACCTTTGCTTGAAATCCCATCGATCAAAAGATGGACAGAGGCGGCCATCCAATTGAAGGGGCTGTGTATAGGCTTCCAGATGAGAGCCGTAAATGGACGTACACCTTCTGACAGGATAGGGGTAGTTACTTTTAACAACGGTTATACGTCCAGCCATATTGTCTACATGTTAGTCAGTTTACATCTGTGTCAATTTCTTAAAGATATGGCAGTAGTTGCCCGTGTGGACAGTGACCACAATCCCCTTATCTCTATTATGGATGGGTTGCTTGGCGAACCAATCAGAGGGGAGGCTGAGTTGGTCTTTGACCTCGTAGTTAGTAATGATATGCGCCACCTTAAGTGGCACAATATCATTGAGCACCCGGATATTCTGGTCGCGATAGACAATGATGTTAGTAATACACTAGTAGCGCTCGGAAATAGTGAAGATACCTGGGACTGGAAATTGCAGTCACTGGAGGCACATATTACTCTTTTTGACCGTCTGAAGTCATACTTTTCTAAACCTGTTAACACTCGGATAGTTAAAATTAAGAAATCTCAATGCTGGTTTAATGAGAAATGCCGACAGGCTAGGGCCAAGTTAGGATCCGCCCTAGGAAAGGGGGATTGAGCCAGAGTAAGACAGGTGAGGGATAGCTACAGGAAAGCTGTCATGGAAGCTAAAAAGATATGGGATCAGGCGAGATGGCAGGAGCTAATGGAAGCATGCAAGTATAGAAACCCGAAATTATTCTGGGATAAATAAAAATGGGATAGGGGTGGATGTCCAGACCCCCCACAGAATAATGTAGCCCAGCATCTCTGGGTGGAGCCTTTTAAACCCCAGTAGGCTTCCTTCGTTGATGACCAGAATAGTGAACCGTTTGTCTATAAATGTTATACTAGTTGGGTATTTACCTTAGAAGAGGTGGATAGGGCATTGGATACAGTCACACCTGAAAGAGCTCCGGGGTCGGACTGCGTTCCTGCGGATGTCTTTTTAACTAACAAAACCTCTTGGTGCCAATATATAGAGTACGTTGTGAATGCTATTGCTTGTGGTGCCCCAATCCCGCCCTTGTGGAAGGGTGTGGAGATAATCCCTGTTTTTAAAAAGGGTGATAAATTAGTGGCAGGTAATTACAGGCCTATCAGCCTCATAGATTCCATCCAAAACATCGTGGGGAGGTTGATCTTATATAAAGTCCTGGATAGAAGAAAATCAAATCTTGACACCATTGCAGGCGGGCTTCCGACTCCTCACAAGTACAATAGACCAAGTCTTCCGATTTATCATAATCTATTGGAAGATCGTAGTCCTGGGGTAAGGCGCACTGTATGCAGTGTTTGTCTATCTAAAGGCTGCTTTCGACACGGTCCCACACTGCAAGCTGTGGGGTGTCCTGAGGGAGATGGAGATGGCCCAGGAGTTGCTGTCACTGATCGTCCGCTTACATTAGGATAACCGTGCTTGGGTCCGGTGGGGGGCTAGGGGCGAGGTTACCGAGTCTTTCCCCGTTGGCAGGGGAGCACGTCAGGGTTGCATGTTAGCACCCACCCTGTTCTCACTCTTTGTCAACAGGGTGGCTGACTACCTGTCCGTGGTCCCCTCCGATGCCCTAGTGCTGGCTAGTGATTACATCCCTATCCTCATGTTTGCAGACAATACCCTAATTATCTCCAAGATGCCCAGTGGCCTTCAAAGAGCCCTTGTTCGGTTTGAAGATTTTTGCGTGGAGAAGTGTGGCTCACTGGTTAGAGGCTGCAAACCCTGAAGCAGAGGTCTGGCCCGAGACTAGGGTTCAATTCCCGACGCGGCAGGATCTTGGGCTCAGTGTCCGCGGACTCGATAATTCTTGCCTTGGTGCCTACTCTAACCATGGGTCTCACTCTGCAACTCTGGGCAATAGCTTGCTTAATCTCCACAACAGCCCCAACAGCGCTGGGATGCCTGGCTTCACCTTGGGGGTGCCCAGGAGTGGGCACTTCACAGGTAAAGCCAGGATGATTTCCACAGCGGTATGCGTACAAGCGCTTTGAGACCCCCCTGGGGTGATATGTGCGCTACACAAATACAAAATTATTATTATTATTATTTGCCATGTCCGGGGTCTTGAAATCAATACGGGGAAGACTAAGTTCATGTCTTTTAATGAACACCGTTCTTTTCAGGGCAAAATCTACATGAACAAAGCCGCGTTGGAACAGGTCAACGCTTTCACCTATCTGGGTGTAACATTGCAGAAGGACATGGGCTGGAAAAACCAACTTGACATGACTGTCCTAAAGCATAAGCAGCAAGCGGGGGTCCTTATAGGCAAATTCAAATCCTCTTATACAAAGCCTATCAGCCCGGTGATGGAGATTTATGGGCTTAAGGTACTAAGTTCCGCACTTTATGGAGCAGAGTTATGGGGGTTTTCGAACTTAAACCAATTATCTGTTGCTGAGAATTCCTTCTTACGCCAAGTTACAGGAGTCCCGCTGAGCACTCCTATGCAGCCGCTCCTGCTAGATTTAGGCAGGAAACCAGTAGAAGATCTTGCAAATCTTTGCCCATTACTATATTGGCGAAGACTGTGGTGTACCGATGAACTAGCGCTTTATGCTAAAGGTCTCAAGGATATAATGGAAGCAGACACTTTTCACAAGATATCCTGGTTGAAGGAGATTAGATTGCTCCTAATGAGGTTGGGAATGAGTGATCTGTGGAATGACCCTACTAATGCCGTTTTTCCCTCAAAAAAGTTCATGAGGGACAGGTACTGGGAAATGGTCATGGTATCAGCTTGTTCCAAAGGATCCACGAGGCACCTTACTGGTCGTTTCTTGGAATTTAAATCCTGGCCGGCATTAGAAAAATACTGGGATGCGATCTTGAAACCTCATGACCGAAAATTGTATTTCCAACTAAGGGTAGGAGCACTACCCATAAGGTTTTTTACAAGCAAGTGGGCAGGCTCATCTAATAATGCATGCCCATGGTATCCCGATAAACAGGAAACAACAAGTCACTTATTGTTCTTTTGTCCTTCACACGTCACACCCTATCGTGTGTGGGTTATTCCCATCTGTACATTTTTGGGCTTTTGAAAGCATGATGAAGCACTTAGAGTTCTATGCTCGGACCCAGCTCTCCCAGTTGCTATGGCTAAGTTTCTAGGTTGGGCCTGGTCTATTAGAGCTAAGGCGCCAGACTTAGCATCAGTAAGCTGTTAATTGGTAGCTGCCATTGGATTATTATACCATGTGTTGTTAAGGCTAAAGAGATAGGGAACAGGAAGTAAGGTTGAGCATGTTAGCATAGTACATGAAGGCGAAGGGGTACCGTATCAGTATTTTAAACTAGTTGTATTCAACAGTTAGTAATGAATTTAATATCTTCTTAATCTATTTATATAAGCTTGAATCATTTTATACAAGGATTGTATTGATGAAATTATGTATGTTGTGCTTTTATGGCACAGCTGTCGAATAAACTTATGATGATGATGATGATGATTATGAGAGGCTGTGCTGTGTCGCAGCTCCGCTGCAACCAAAAAACGTCCCTTTTGGAAGTATCCTGCCTCATTTGGTGTCCTTCATGAAGACGGTTACCATAGTGATGTAGAAAGAGTTTATGCTGAAAGAGAAAGGGTGTGGCTACATAACACTGTAGCGATAAGAAGACAGACTGTACTACAGAGAGTGGAGTTAGCAGAAGCGATCAAACATAGGGCGAGAGGCTCACTACAGAAAGATTCTTTAATTTAATTGAGTTGCCACCGAGGGCATGAGAGTGAAAGTACATTCTCTGTGAATAAAAAAAAAATAAAGTGTGATTTCTAATGCACACCTTTAAGGCACTTCTAACTCAGACTGTCCCGTTCACGTTCCAATTGGGGGCACTTTAAATGTTGCGGGCCAGGACTGTTGCCCACCTTACACCTAATGGATCAGTGAGCAGCCTTAAAAATATTTGTTCAATAATCTTGTCTTTGAACGAACTGGCCCTTCAGATCGCAACATACTAAAGTAATCATATACCGGGGGCACCAAAGACGCACTTAAGCACAATACAGAGAATGTCATCACACAGCTAATTTGATTGATAGGATAACCGCTTTCCAAGTAGGGCAAAAGCTGAATCTATTACCCAGGCTAAAATGACAGACTGTCACAAGTTCCGTATGTGTTTTCTATGACTTTTTCCATCAGCAGAAACTTGTTGAGCCCTCTGAGTCATCAATGAGTGACAAAGAGCATTATTTATTGTTCAGAGGGAACTGAAAATCATCCAATTTCTGCAGGAACCGCTACATGTGAAGTGGAATGCTCCTTCTGAATTTCCTCCACAATATTCTGCCTATAATGGCTCTGATCCCTTTGTACTGGCTCGTGACGTTGATACTTCATGTCACCATGACCTAGGACAGTTTCACAGCTAATCCTGGTCAGAAATAGAACTGTGGACCCGGTGTAAGAACAGACTGGTCGCCATAAGAGGTCTCGATGAGGTTGAAAGTTGTGCACTGACGTTTTGTGACCAGTCCTTGATGTGACAATGCGCGAATGTACTAATAGGTTGTCTCACAAAATATTCACTCATGAGGGGTTGCAGAATATTATCATCCCATGTTACTTAAAGATACTGGCACTACTTTGAAAAAAATCCCCTCTGGAAAAACATCGGGGCGCAGGTAGTGGTTCTGTGGACCACTGCCTGGTCCTCCTGAGGCCGCCCGACATGATTCCCATTTTATGAAGAATCTGTTACTCCTTTAACCCGTTCTGTGCTCTACCTCCCTGGTGCTGCGCACAACCGTTGGCCGACGCAGCCCCGCCCACCTAATAAAACACCCGCTCCGCAGCAGAATTTCCGCTGCGGTTAACGGGTTAATACAGTGAGTAACATTTTGTGGCTTGAGGTCATAGTTGCAGTCACAAACCATTGGTACATCTCATTGCAAATCACAAATAGTAGGGGACACCCCTTACACTCCTTCCTCCAAAGATTGAGAATGAGTCGTTAAATCCATTTTGCAATTTCATAAGTCTGACAGTGGATTCAGTTCATGACAAAATATCATTTTGCAACCACAAACCATGTGATTTCGGCAATGGTACGGCCTAAAACCGCAAAATGGTTTTGTACATCTTGCCTACAGTCTCTGGATTGCAGTGACTGTAGTTTAGATTTCCGGTGTCGGGAACCCTAGACCGTCATGCTGCTAACTGTGCTTCTGATGTCCTCTGGTCTGATTGCTCGCTCACATGTGTAGGAACATATAATGGCATGAGTCATGCAAGCAAACAAAATGAAAATTATATACCAATAGAAACATAGTTTGTAACAAAGGTGTATTCTTATTTAGATGGGCTTGATTTTGAGCAACACTGATGTCAGTGTTAAAATGTATCAGGAAGTGAAACATCATATTAAGATCCCTGTTTCTGCCTACCTACTCGCTTCTGCTGACCAAGCTTCCAGGAGGCCAGAGCAATCTGTGATCAATGCAGAGTCCCTTTCTTATTATTTATGAGAGGGACGCTGAAATAATCAATGCGAGTTGACTGAGCAGAGCTGAGTCAATCAAATACCCCTGGGAGACCTCTAATTTATTTAATGTAAAGCTCCACAGCAAAATTATATAGTAAATCATTGGTTGAATGGTGAGAGCATGTAGGGATGGTCCAATTCAAGAGCTATCATTCCTCCAAAAAAGGTTCCTTCTCCAGTTTCCTACCATGTTGTTGCTGTGGCCATTAATGCCTATAGTAGCTTTTTAAGACAACAAGGGTTTTAATGCGTTAATTGCATACAATGAGGTGGTGTTGCATAAGGACCTGCATAGGCAGCAGTTGTGTTATGCTATAGTTAGTTTGTTCATGGTCTGTACTTAAGTTGTTAAATCATGTTCTGCCTTAAATGCTGCTAGGAGATTGACGTTCCCCTGGTTGTAGTTTTTAGTGTTTTACTTCTATTTAGTGAGGATGATAGGCCATTACTGGTATAGGAGGTGGTCGTTGTCTGTTACAGTGGTGTTGAGCCATGGTTTCATCTTTTGTGGGGTTGTTAGGTCATGGACCGACCTACTAAAGACAATGGGCCCGATTCACAGAATGAACTTAAGACTCAATCTTAAACTTACTACTGTTTTGGTATTCATAGATTGCACTTACTACTTTTGGTATTCACAGAATGAACTTACTCATTTCGGTATTCTCAGAAGTTAGGACTACTAACTTTAGGACTCCTAAATGCCTTCTGTGAATACCGAAAGTCATAAAATTACGATTTTTCTCAATTTAGTAGTAGGAAAGTTAGGACTACTAACTTTAGGACGCCTAAATGCCTTCTGTGAATACCGAAAGTCTTAAAATTACGATTTTTCTCAATTTAGTAGTAGTAAAGTTAGGAGTCCTAACTTTACTACTACTAAATTGAGAAAAATCCTAATTTTAAGACTTTCGGTATTCACAGAAGGCATTTAGGAGTCCTAAAGTTAGGAGTCCTAACTTCTGTGAATACCGAAATGAGCAAGTTCATTCTGTGAATACCAAAAGTTGTAAGTGCATTCTGTGAATGCCAAAAGTAGTAAGTTCATTCTGTGAATACCAAAAGTAGTAAGTGCAATCTGTGAATACCAAAACAGTAGTAAGTTTAGGATTGAGTCTTAAGTTCATTCTGTGAATCGGGCCCAAAGAGCCTTTGTCTGCTCTTACATAGTGACAGGCTAGCAATTTTCCCGTGATGGTGTTAACTGGGCATGTTTTATTCAGTGGTTTATTCGTAAAAAAAATAAGTGCAGCTTGCACCAGCCCATTTCTCCTGTTAGCGTCACCTAAAACAGAACCAACTACTAACCATGAATGGGAAGAGGGTGTGGCGTAATCGACAGAGCTGCCGACTTTGGAGCTGGGAATCCAGGTTTGAATCTCTGCATCGGCTCAACATTCTGTGATTCTGGGCAAATCACTTAATCCCCCTTGCCTACCAAAAATGGTGCTCATGAGAAGTGTATCAATTGGAGTGAGTACACTCTATAAGCACCGATGTTCATGATTAAGTGCCGCTAATGAGCATCAGAAACCACTGGCTCAAATTAAGCACTGGTTTCATTCAATACTGATGACAACAAAACATACCCAGAACCACTGAAAATATGTATCAGGGGAAAGTCTGGTGCCTCCGTGCCTGGTCACCACTAGAAAACTCTGACAGTAGCTACCAGTCCTTAAAGACTTGCCAAAGCCCACAGGATAGCTATCTCCTTTTGTATAAAGCAGGCTAGCATATCTTCCGAAGATGAGTGAAATAAAGAATGTTTAAGAGTTGCATTATTGTTGCATCTTGTTGGAAGAGTATGAATGGTGACTACGGCCTATGTAGGAAGTGTTTTGGTGTCATATGCGAAAAATTGCAGCTTACACTTCTCTTGTGGCTGTAATTATGTTGCTGCTCTTATGCAAAGAAGAGACGGAAGTAGTGTGAGAGGTAGGAAATAATTTTGCACTTCGTGGGCTGGTATGATGTGGACATGTAAGCACTGGGGTAGTAGTTGTCTTGTTGCTGCATTTTGGTTTCTTTGAAAGGAAGAGAGGTGCCTTTAGGTAGGGTTCAATCGTACTGTCCAGCCAAGGCAGGACAAGGAAGATGGTTGTATGTTTCTTCTGTGAGAACCACTAGATGAGGGAAGATGTTTGGCAACGTTTGCATGGTGTGGCTTGATTTACTTGTGGTGAGTTGTAGGCTTGGGTCCATGTTCTCGCTCTGGAATATCTTACTTTCGTAGGCGTCAGTGGTGTTGAAAAAATTCCTGGAGCGGTTTGGTTTTATACTGGTAATTTCTCAATTTCTGCCAGCAATCGTCCCCAAGTAATTGGAGATTGAGATTGTCAGAACACCACTCAGAGGGCTACAGGGCAAAGGGGAACTACTGGGCCCAACCATGGGGGTTGAGGCATTTCACTCCCACTATCCTGGGGTCCAATCTACTATGGATCCTCAGCAACTGAGCCAATTACCCCTTCAGCACTTGACACTCAGTGGTAGTGAGGGTTGAGCAGTCCAAGACTTCTCAGGGAGGAAGGGGAGATAGACACAGGGGAAAGAAAACAGGATAACAACTCAACATATATTCAATAGCAGCAATAAATGATTGTTCAGTCAAATAATTGCTTTTATGAATAAAGGATTAGTATAAACCAACACAAAGTAAAATATTGCATTTCAAAACAATACATATAGTACCCCGTGGTCAGAGCTCTAATGTTTCAATAGGCAGTTCCCCTCGTCCCACTCTCCTTTCGCTAGTGGTATTGGTTATTCCCAATTCACTATAGGTGACATTCAGGTAAGGTCCTAATAGCAGTTTGAGGCTTAGAAGACCCACTCCGACTCTAATCAAAGTCATACATGTTCTACCACGGAAGTGCTAAATTGCAGGCAAGCTCCCCTAGCGGCCCTCTGGCCCATTAATCAGTTTATTTCCGCACCATCAGGACCTACATGACTGGAGTCTCCGTGACAACGCCCCTCATGGGTGCTGTAGCTTCAGTGGCTCCGGACCTTTGGTGTAAGTCCCGCTCTTCTCCCCAGCAGCTCCGCTGTGCCCTGCATTGCCGAGTGCCCTCCGTGAGCCCCTCCCTGGTAGGGTTCAAGGCTGCTCTGTGCCGGTATCTTCCTCCATTCTGATTGCCTTATTTTCCTTGCTGCCATGATTTGCTGCCTTTGTTTTTTCCCTGTCTCAATGCTCACATTGTGTACTGTGTGCCTGTGCCTTATTATTGTGAGCTTGTGGTCATTTCTCGCCCATATGTGGTTTCCCTGCCTGTTTTGCCTCCATTCCCGCTCCAGCCTCCCAGCTGCACACCCCTCCCCCTTCTTAATGGCGGGCGCTGCGCAGTCGCGCTGCTGGCGCGCTAAAGGCACGCTTAAGGCAAGCTCGTCCGCATCCCGACCGCTGCCAGCGCCAGTAACCCTGGATCTTCTAGGCCCCACTGTTATGATTCCACCGCCTTCCACTCACTCAATCCCAGAAGATACACCGACTCCGAAAGCTCCTCACCGTACACCACCCACGGACAGTTCTGGTGCAGATTCTGCCAAAAATCCTATGCCATTCATAAAGCCCCCGCAACCACAGAAGGCCCGCTGGGCACACGCACCACTGGAACCCTGACATGCATCCTCCTCAATGTGCGCTCCCTACACCGACACGCCGTAGTTATCTGGGACATGATCGACACCCTCTCACCCGACGTCGCCTTCTTCATGGAAACCTGGACCAACGCCACCTCCGACCCCAACATCGCCATGCCATTCCCGACAGCTACAAGATAAAGGACCGCCCCTACTGCCCAGGAGGAAGACTCGCCATAGCACACAAGACACCCTTCCGACTCTCCACCTCCAGCACATGTGACCCCCACTCCAAAACAGAACACTTCCATTTCCAGATCCAGACCAGCCCCAGGACCACACTTCGCGGCGCCCACGTCTACAGACCACCAGGAACCCACACCAAGTCCGCAACTACCATCCCCGAACTCGTCGCACCCCATGTCATCACCTCCACGGACTACATTCTACTTGGGGACCTGAACTTCCACTTCGACACTGCCGTGACCCCGAATCCACCACTCTCCTTGACTACCTCGCCAACCTCGGACTGAAGCAGCTCATCTACACGCCCACTCACAGAGCTGGACACATCCTCGACCCCATCTTCGCAGGAGGACAAACATCCGTTTCAGCCACACCATCCAGCCCCTCTGGATGGACCATCACTGCGTTTACTTCACCTTCAACACCACCACCGCACCCAAGCCTGCCCCGCGCCTGCCATGAAGGAACTGGAGCAAGGTCATAGAGGAACACTTCAACACCACCATCCTCCAAGACCCCCCCAGCGCCACGACCGACACCAACTCCGCAGCCAAAGAATTTCACCTCTGGATCTCCTGCTGCGCTGACAAGCTTGCACCCCTCTACCACCCTGCCAAACAACACCCTCTAAAGGCCGCCTGGTTCACCACAGAACTACAAGAAGTCAGGTGCTCCTGCAGACCCCGAGAGAAAACCTGGCAAAACCAGAAAACCACGGAAGCACGGAACAAACACAGGAGCGCACTGAAGGAACACCACCAGCGCATAAGAGACACCAAACAGACCTTCATCAGGAACAAAATCCACACAAACGCGAGCAACGCCAAAGAACTGTTTAACGTCATACAGCAGTTCGCCAAACTCCCTAGCGAAGCCACTGACGTCAAACCTTCCCAGGAACTCTGCAACAAGCTCAGCTCCTACTTCCATCTGAAGATCAAGATCCTCTACGACAACTTCAGCAAACAGACGCCGGACACAACTCCCCTCCCCACCACCGCAAATAACCCAACTGGCATGACCTGGAATCCCGCCACCGTCGAACACATCACCGCAACCATGAAGAAAACCCTCTCAGGAATCCTGACGAACCCCTGCCCACTGCACATCTTGCACAGGTCCGCTGCCGCCATCGCACCTGAATTATGACAGACCATCAACGCCTCCTTCAGATCCGGCATCTTCCCAGATGACTGGAAGCCAGAGGAGGTTAAACCCCTCCTCAAGAAATCCACGGCGACCCTACGGACCTGAAAAACAACCGGCCCATCTCTCTCCTCCCTTGACGGCCATAGTCAACGAGAGACTTGGAGACGCTCAACTGACCGCCTTCATCGAAGAGAACTCCGTCCTAGATGCCTCCCTGTCTGGATTCTGTAGCAACCACAGCACCGAGACCGCCCTCCTTGCCGCCACTGATGACATCCACATGCTACTTGACCAGGGACACACTGCGGCCCTCATCCTTCTAGACCTCTCTGCAGCCTTCGACACCATCTCTCATTGCACGCTCGCAGCCAGACTTCATGATGCGGGGATACAAGGAGCCGCCCTCAACTGGATTCAATCCTTTCTCTCCGGCAGAACCCAGAGGATCAGACTCCTGCCCTTCCTCTCCGAACCCACGGATATCAACTGCGGAGAACTCCAAGCAACATAGCTCAGACCCACGCTCTTCAACATCTACATGGCCCCCCTCGCCACCATCGTCAGACAGCATGGGCTCAGCATAGTATCCTACGCCAACGACACCCAGCTCATCCACTCACTCACAAAGAATCCCAAAGACACCAGACTATGCTTCCAGGAAGGAATGAAGGATGTTGCAGGCTGGATGAAAGACAGCTGCTTGAAGCTCAACTCAGAGAAAACCGAGGTCCTCATCCTCGGACCCTGCACCTCTGCCTGGGAACACCTGGTGGCCCTCCGCCCTCGGAGTCCACCCATACCTACAGACCAAGTATGAGACCTCGGCATCATCCTCGACTCCTCCCTCTCCATGAACCGCCAGATCAACGCCATCGCTTCCAACAGTTTCAACTGAATGCACATCCTCAGCAAGACCTTCAAATGGATCCCAACCGATTGCAGAAGGAAGGTCACCCACACACTCCTAACCAGCAGACTGCACTACGGCAACGCCCTCTACATCGGAATCAACAGAACTCTTCTACACAAACTCCAAACCATACAGAACACCGCAGCCACACTCGTCCTCAGGATACCACATCACAAACACATGACCCTGCACCTACGAGACCTCCACTGGCTCCCCGTCGAGAAAAGGGTTACCTCCAAGCTCCTCACCCACGCCTACAAATCCCTCCACAACATCGGACCCAAATACCTCAATGAGAGAGTCTCCTTCCACGTACCCAATATGAACTTCTGCTCCGCCGACCTCACCCTGGCAGAGGTACCCCGCATCCGCAGAAACAGAGCAGGTGGGAGAGCATGCTCCTACATCGCAGCCAAGACCTGGAACGAGCTCCCTGTGAAGATCAGATGCTCCCCGACCCTGCACAATTCAGGAAGGACCTCAAGACCTGGCTCTTCAACTGATCCGGAGCTGCACCCCCCCCCCCTGAGTGCCTTGAGACCCTGACGGGTGAGTAGCGTGCTTTTCAAACTCCTGATTGATTGATTGTCTCTGGTGAGTACTACACAAGTGCCCATGTAGGGGCAGCAATCATGTGTCCTCAAGTTCCTCACAAGCAGTCCAGCAAGGGTGTCCTCGACCCTCATCCAATGGCAGTGAGATTCCTTGGCTCCTCTCCACAGTTAGGGGATGTGGAGGAATCAGACACCACTGGTGCAGATCCTCAGTTGTGATTGGGTCTACTTGGAGTTAGTACGGCTGCATCTTCCTCTCGACTACAATCTCGATCAGAACATGCTCCTGGCCCTTTTCCCGGTGGCCCCACCTGGTATACAGGGTAACCGTCCTCTTCCACACATGGACTATAACCCGATCATCACTTCAGCAATGTTCATGGCAGCCCCACCTGGCATACAGCATTGACGACTTCACTCTGCACATGAGCTATGGCCTGATCGGAATAGCAGTAATCTTCATAGTGGCCCACCTGGCATATAGGGAAACCAACTTTCCTCTGCAAACAGGCTACAACTCGATCTGTGCAGAAGCCATCTCCTCATACCTCGATCCAGAGATCCAATTGCCAGGATCGCCGATAGGACTTTGCTCCATCCAGCCCTCTCCTCTTCCTCACAGGGCACACAGTTCTTGGCAAGTAGGTAGGCACTGGTATGCCAGTCTCCATGGGCAGGTGGTCTTGGACTACTTGTGTGATGTCCCCTCATCCAGCTCAGAGACTAGCAGCCTTAGCCTCCAACCCTGGTCAAAGCAGAAGTCTTGCAGAGCTGCTCTTCCTCGCACAGCCCTACTGGCTGCTTGACAGGTGAGAATTTTGGGAGGCCCGAGCTCCCCTTCTTATAGTCCATTTCCAGACACCAAATGTGATTTAGAGTCTGAGTATTTGCAGTGACGTGGGAGGGGTAGGTGCCTAGAGGCTCTCCTCTAGCAACTTACGAGGCTCTCCTCGATGGTTGCTGGCCCCACCAGGTCAGCCGAGGTGGCCTTCTCCCAGGGATTAGCGGTTCCTGAGAGGTCCCCAAGGAATACATTAAGTCTGCGACAACATACAGGTCGTATCTCCGATCTCTCTGAAATCAGAGGGACCGTTAGCAATTTATGAGCTTTATAGGTCCTGATGAATTGCCGTCCAGGCAAGAAACATGTTGACCAGCTTCACACTAAGGGTTGAATAAGGTTTGATCAGATTACCCATCACTCCTTAATACCCCTTATTCCCTTTTAACAAAGCAGTGAGCCACACTATTAAAAATTGCTTAATGGACTCGACTGACTTTTTTTAGAATTCACACTCACGCTCACAATTGCACTTCATTTAGGCCCCTTACATTCACGCACCCGTTGGCAGGAAAAAAAGATCTCCACCAAAGTGTAGCCCTCCTGGGCTACCCGACGGGCATTGCACCGCCAGCCTGCCGTAGGAGCAGGATGCCAATGATGACGCTGGACGGTCACCGGATGGGATGACAGCTGTTGTCCAACCGGTTACTTGTGTGAGGTATCCTAAACTTTCCAACAAGGGTTCACACCATGCACTTGTGTGTTCTTAATTAGTGAGAGAATTGTCATTCTGAGCCACTTCTTTGGCCCCCTCTGGGAACTCTGCACAATTTTTTGTTGACTATTTGAAGCTTGTGTCTGGGTCTTCACTGTTTGAAGTGCCCTCTCCTCTCCCCTGCCCTGGGAATCTTGAAACCAGCATGTCACAGAAGAAGCCACTTCAAATCTGATATTCCCACAACACAGGTCATTGTAGTGACTAGAGTTTCACACCTGGATGTCAGCCACAGTGATATGTGTATGCAAAGATTACCCTAGGGTCTCAGCTCTACTCTTCATGGTTTTCTAATTGCCCCATCTCATTCCTGAGATATACCACGCCCCGTCCCAGTGACTTCTCTCTGAATAAAAGAGCAGCCTTTGAAGTATACTCAGGAGCCTGAATCTCTCTTCCTCCAGTGTGTCCCGCCCAGCTCACAGGATGCAGCAATCCACAAATCTGTCTGGCGGATTCCTCTACCTCCTCAAGCTCCTCCACTTAGACCTGGGTCTCCCAATATTGGAACCAGAATTTTCCATGTATGGTACCTTTCATAGGCACATATACTCCCAGCACATGCATATAACCTAAACGCACTGCACAGCACTACATCCTTCAGGTGGTATTGTACAATTCATAGGCATACATACACCCAGCCCATGTATAGAACACACCTGCACTGTGTATCGTAGCACTACATACCAAGCCGATGTAGCCCAAGAGTGAGTTAAGCACACTGCAGAGGAACTTTAAATGAGTGAGCCTGTAGGCCTAACTCCAGTGACACAGGTAAAAACGTCTGTTCAATGCCACTGATCAATACATAGTATGCTGTCATCATTGTGCTCATGCTGCTTTACTCATGGCAAAGGCCACAGCCTTTAACCACTATGACAGTATCAATTTGGGTGCCAAACCCGGTCTAAACAGATCACAATCCATGAGACAGCCAGTGTCTTGGCGCATAAGCATGATCCGTGTTCACCCATGACAAAAGAAATCAGCACCAAAAATCCAGATATCATCGCAGTTGGGGGTACTCAGGGCAAGGTTACGCATCCATCACCAGATAAAGGACTCTTCCATTCCACAGATGTCAAAGTGGATTCAGTGCTTCTTGCTAGGTGGAAACACATTTAATGGTAAGAGAAGACTGCTTCATTCGATTTGAGAAGACCATTCTTTTTTTGTTGCTACGAACAGAATGTTAGATTGGTTGGCAACTGGCTAGACCTGCTGGAATGAGGTTCTTCTTCTTGATTAGTAGTCTGATTTTAAACATTTTTATCCAGAACCCTGACCGATTTATCAAAGTTCACGTCTGCATGCTTTCAAACATGTTCACACTAAACTTTCTTCCAATGCTTTCTTTTCACATAACCATAGCTGCTGGGGAGAACTGGGACTAGTTTGTCTGGGCTTTATGGGTAGAGGGTATGGGATGTAAAAAATGTTACCCTACTGCTTTGCACTTTTTTACACATGCAAGTAGCATTAGAGTAAAGCAGGGTCAAGACTGATCTGCCTGTGGCTGGTTCCAAACTGAGTTTGCATGGTGTGCAAAATAATGGTAGACTGTAATGCAGCCCAAGTGGTTCTCTGCAACTGAGATTATTTCAAGCATTGAAGCCATAATTTTTTTGTCTACTTTAGTGTGTTGCTCTAAGTGGGATGGGTATGCCCAGATGTGGGTCCTGTGCACACTGTGTCACTGGAACCAAGCTATATCTGGCTGATGAGCCTTAACTCCGGCAAAACTGGTTCCGGGTTGCTTATGTACCGGTGGTTGCTAATGTACCTGTTAAGGGAGAACCTGGCCTGGCAGTAAGGGCTAGACTGTTCCCATTGGAACAGGGTCAAGACTGATTTGCATATGTGAGTTCCAAACTGAGATGGCATGGTGTGCAAAATAACAATGTACTGAAATGCGGCCTGAGTGATTACCAGTGGCTGACATTAATTCACGCAAACTACCGATCACATTTTTTGTATACTCAATGATAACGCTTCACACATTGACGGCTATCCTGCACCTGTGAGTACTAGAACCTGGACAGGAACTCTGGCAGCTGCACTGCAAGTGCAACAATAGGTGCATGCTTTATACATGCAAACACTGGCTTCTGATATGCATCTCCATGCACTACA
The DNA here is from genome assembly GCF_964263255.1 of Lissotriton vulgaris. Classification (NCBI taxonomy): domain Eukaryota; kingdom Metazoa; phylum Chordata; class Amphibia; order Caudata; family Salamandridae; genus Lissotriton; species Lissotriton vulgaris. The sequence goes on along the minus strand of NC_141693.1, from coordinate 859,592,079 downwards.
CCTGCTCTGATTGGTACCAACTCTATCCCCTCATCACACTCCAGTACACATGTACAGACAATGCTGTAACACAAATTGACACCTGTATGAAGTGCCTTGTGTGAGAACTGGGAGACACATGCACTCGGACTGGGATACATGTACACCAGGCCTGAGACCACCATGAAACGCACATACAAGGAAACATGAACAGTAGTATATGGAGTCATAGACACTCATGCCAAGAGAGACAGAACCAGGGACATGAAGAGGCAAAGTTAGGGAAGGCAGAGACTGCACATTATGATGGGAAGAACTCAGGCATGGGGAGAAAAATATGTATTCTGTGACAGGAAGGGGCACAGATCTAAGACAGGGAATCACACACACTGGTAGAGGTAGAAGTAGAAACTGAGATAAGGAGACACACACACAAGAGAGATGGAGACGAGGCAAGAACATGGGACATGATACAAGGGCACTTGGGTGTGAATTATCAGAAAATGGGACAGAAAACACAGACACATTGCTAGAGAGTTAAAGATACTGGGACAGGGAGATGCAAACCAGAAGAATATGAAGACAAAACATAATGGCAGGGAAGCCCCAGGCACTGGGACAAGGATATGTGGACACGAGAACAAGGAGAAACAGACATGTGACTGAAAGACTCATGCATTAGAGAAGGTGCACAGCATCTCTCTAAACAGTCTGGTCTCCAGGAAGTGTCTACATTCAGGTGGGATTTCACTTCCCAGACAGTCTTGAGCACAATGAGGCAATGCTGATGGCAGATGTGCATTATCCAAACTTCACACCTTTTCCAGTAAACCCCTTTATTTGATGGTGTTTTGCTGGATCAATGATGTGCTAAAATCACATCAAAGGACTGCCAGGCCAGGTCCTAGCTGACCTGGAATACCAGCACCTCAGAACCAGTTTCGCTCCAGCATTCCATCCATCACCTTATTTCTGATGCCTTAAGTGTGACAGATATGCTCATACATGGGTCCCTTGCTCATTGTGCCACTGGAACCAAGCTATACCTATCTAATGAGCTCTTATAAGGAAAACAATCTGGTGGTGGGATGCACTAAAAGCAGTGATTTGAGGATCCTCTTCAAAGAAGTGGCTACACTGGAAGTAATGAGGGAAGCCCTGCTTACCAAACGTAGGCAAGACATCCTGGAGACAGTTATTCAGGATACAGACGTCTCTTCTAGGGCACAATGGCAGAAACTAACAGCTATAATGGGGCAAATTAAGACATTAGAGCAAGATAATGCAAAATGTATCCTTGCCAAGCTAGGCATGCGCTACCATGAGGGGAAAAATAAAGTGGGTGTGCTCATGGCTAATAAACTGTGAGCACTTTATGCAAGATGATTAGGGATCGGCAAAGAAAATGTCATGCCCAGGAAGCATGAAAACTACAATGTCTTCACTTGTTTATCTGTTCTATCCTTTGAGTAGAACTCACCTATGACCAAAATAGACTATCTTATCTAAGTTGCACGGCATTTCCAAAGTTTGTGAGGTAGTTACAGCTGATCTGGAGGTACGAATTACCAAAGCAGAGGTCCTTGTGGCGATCAGGAGCCTAAAGATAGCTAAAACTAAGGGTGGGCGGAACAGGCATAGTGACTCCACACGAAGTTCCACAGAGTTGAAAAACAACTCAGTGGAACTTCGCTCTACTCTGCTATGCACCCGCCCCCTCCACAAGTAATTATAAAGTAATACAAAAGGCACTTACTTGCCGTAGCTGTGTTCTCCTCGCCATGGCCGCTCTCCTTCCTCATCCTCGCCGTCCTTCTACTTAGATAACCCCTACTTTGTACGTCTTGCGCATGCGCACTTGCAAGACATACAACGTAGATGTTATCAGAGAAGGACGGCAAGTGACAGGAAGGAGAGCTGCATTGGCGAGGAGGAGGCAGCCACACCAGGTAAGTGCCTTTTTTCTGACTTTATAATTACTTTGGGAGTGTGGAGGGGCCGGCTAACTACGCTCGGCCACAGAGTCGTAGTTGTGCCTAAACTCCGCATTCGCAACAGAACACAGAGTATGCAAAACAACGTAAACTATGTTGGCGGAGCGTAGTTACCCGCCCGGGCTTAGCTAAAACTTCACGTGCAGATGGCTTTGCTGTCACTTTTTGAAAATACCTTTGCCCTTTGTTGCTTCCTCTGCTCATGGATGTATTTATTGGCTTCAGAAAAGCCAAAAAAATCATGAATCCTTAAGCCAAATGAGCGACCTACCTCCTTGGTATCCTATCACCCAGGTTTCACTTCTCATCCCAGAAGTATGGGACAGTTCATGGAGGGGAGAGACAAAGGGACTGGATGGATATTTAATGAGATGGAGTTTGGACGTTATTTATAGGTGGTTATGTTTGCCTGACGCAGAGTAGATTGTTTCAGAGTAGAGTGAAGTGGTGTAGAGTGGAGTGGTGCAGGGTACCCCCCCCCCCCTCCACCTCCACCCCCGGCTGTGACTTAAAAAGGAATGTATGATAGAAAGAGGGAGAGAGACAACAATATAGCAGAGAAAGATTGGGAATGAATGTGAATGAGTGTGTTAGTAACAATGTGAGGGAGTTTGTGTGAGGACATGTCAGTGGGAGTGTAGGAGAGGAAGCGCGTGAGACTTTGAGAGAGAGAGTGTGCGAGTGTGGGTGAGAGAACGAGTTGATGCTTGCTGAGGGTAAATGTGTGGGAGTGCTGGTAAAAGTCGATCTGACTAGCAGTCAGTCGTAATCATACATCCTGGAAAAAGTTTGTTTTTTGGCCCAGCTTGTGTTTGGGCTCCTGGGGTCGCTCTGCTACCCCTTTGAACTATCAGCCTTGACGATCTGCTTATGCAGCACCCTCGAGGTAGGTCAGGGAATGTGAAGAAGAGGGGCAGACAGAAGGCACGATAAAAGGACAGACAAAGAAGGGGAGACAACAAGAGGGGGGAAATAGAAATAGAGAGGAAAGAAGGAGAGGAAGTCAAAGGGGCAAAGAAACAGACGGAGAAAGAGATCGAGGGCTAGAAGATGGATTTTTTTTAATATAACACGTTTTGCCATCCTTAGGTCGCCTTAAAGCGATGAGAAGGTGGAGATAAACTGGAAATTGGGGACTAAGAAAGAGAGGAATGTTTGTGCGATCTGTGGAACCTACGGTTCACTTCAGAAATGTCACTGGAAGTTCACAAAGATCACACACAAATTCTCTTCTTTCTTGATCTCTCTGAGAAGCCTTTGGGGCCCGGGCAAAAGTCACTCACACGTCTGGCCTACCTGACCCATGACTAGCACAAATCACCAATCAGAAATGGTTGTCCAACACGAAGGTATGGACCGATATAACCACTGAATTATAAAACACGCCAGCCGAGCCACCTGTTAAACCCAGGCAAGAGAAAAGCGGAGACAGATGCGCCCAGCTGCGGCGTCGCCATCAAATGTCTCGCAGACAGGAGTTTCGGCTGCGCTGTTAATTGTCCTGGCTGAATTATCACGCCTGTCATATGTCGTCAGGCCCTGGTCTGGAGGCTCGAGCAGACTTTAAAGAGGAAAGTGTCCGGGAGTGCTCGACCACCCCCTTTCAATTAAGCATGGATTCCCCAAAGAGTCCCTGGAGGGGGGTGGGGGCGGCAGACATTACTACATGAGAGGGCAGACAGGCTCTAAAGAAGAACGAAACGGGGAGGGCGCCGAGCCTTTCAATTAAGGCTCTGAGAAGATGGGGGCTTTTTATGAATCTCTGGTAATGATCATTAACCCGAGAGAGAGTGTTTCCCCCCCTCTGTTTCAATTACAAATCCCAGTGCGCTGCTTAAGTTGTGAAATCTCTGGGGCCGATTGGCGCTTAGTGTTATGAAAAATTCTCCCAGCGTTCCACTCTGCCTCATCTCGGACCTCACTAGTGAGGTTTAACCCTCTGTGTACAAGCTTAATGACAAGCAGATGAATTAAAATCCAGTGAGCACCGCCCCCACTATGAGCTCACTAATAAGAAGGACCAACGCACTCCTGTTTTCTCTCTGTGTTCGTTCGGCCTCCTAGAGCAGTTGGGCCTAGGTGCAGACTCCCCATCAGAGGTCTTCGTTACATCGTTTGTCCCTTGCTTTCATGACTTGTTCATTCCGCTTCCTTCTCACGTTCCTTCATTTTTCTCCTCTTCTCTTTCCCACCTCTTCTCACCCCAGCCCTTCCATACCACGTGTGACCTGGCCTATGCCTTCCATGGCTATCTCAGAAGGTTCCTTTGCCTTCTCAGGTCAGAACCCTGGGAACTGAAGATTCCAGAGGTGACAGTTGGTCAGGGTAAGCTAGCAAAGTGGGATTCCTGGTTAATTTCTGGTTCACATGAATGTTCAAGTTTAAGATGTTATGTGGGAGCCGTCAGGGCGGGCTCTAGGGCAGTGCGATTGGTGTCACCGCATCGGGCGCTGACTTGGGGTGGGGGATCATTTTTGCAAGTCTATTATCATTTTAAGAGCACCTGCTTCCATGTTCCTGCCTCCAGCAACGTTCAAGGATCAATTAAAATTTCAAGAAAACTCCTGTGATTAATCGTTTTAGTGGAAAGAGACAGGAGGTTTGTTCAGTCGAAGTTTTGACTCATCCTAAGGTAGTGCGGAGGGTTAAAATGCCTGTTGCTAAGAACGTGTACCAGGCAGCTAACAAACTGCATATAATGTAAATTGGTCAGTGGGTTACTGCTTCTGTAAGAGAGCTCCTTTTGTTACTTGTTGTTTATAACTCAAAATCCTAATACAGAACATTGAGTAATTAACTGTCATCAAAGAGCTGCATGCAAACTGCAAGGTATATGTTAGAGCTATATGTTTTTTTGACCAGTCTTTCATTATCCTAATTTCTTGCCAAAAGGTTTTATTTGGTTAGAAAACAATTCTTATTATTAAGGAGAACTCCTAACAATGGTATTATGTTTTACATTCTGAATTTGTGCTTTAACCCCTTCGATGCGGCCGCGATTCCCCTGGTGTGCTGTAAACAGCACGAACAGGGGCGGGCCGTGACGAACCCCAGCCGTCATCAGCACACGAGCACCGTAGTGCATGACGGCTGGGGTTCGTCATGAGCATGGAAGGGGTTAAAGAAAAAGGACACTTAAACTATGTGACCTACCAGTATTGATGACGTCACTCCTACATTACACCTTGTAGTCCTGTCTGAAGTAATATTTCCTATACACTGATTTACACACATATGATTGTCTCTGTGCAATGTGTGTGTAATGTAAAGTGCTCCGACACCTTACACTGGTATGAGTGGTACTATAAAACTAAATAAATCCGAGAGACAGTGGTTCTGGAGACTTAAGAGGCACTGTTAAAGGGTGCTGGTGAGGGAATCCATGGCAGAGGTAGTCATTGAGGGCGGCGCCAACAAGCATTGTGGCACAGGGTGCCACCAATGTTAAAGCCGGCCCTGGGAGCCGCTCATCTTTGCAACAGCCATAGTCACAGCTTCTGTGTTAAGTCTGAAAGTCACTCTCCTGTCACTCGGAACCGGCATGATTAATTTTTACGGACCCTCCTCAGCAGAGCCCAGCACTGGGTTTCCTCTCTGTAGGGGCTCATCTCTTGGCATTCATTCAGGTTTGGGAGGAGTTTGTTACTGGTGCCAGGTGCTGAGGTGGTCTGCGAAGGCTGCTCCCTAGATTTTTGTCTTTTCTCCCAGATTCAGATCAAAATAGCGTACTGGCTTCTAAAGAGGGCAGCCTTAGATAAGGGGTTGGAAATCTATGACAGGCTGCATTTTTCTCATGCCTTAGGCATGCATGATTTAATATAGCCTTATAGCCCGCCGTAGAGGGCTATACCGGCTTTGAAAGGTCTTCTCCAGCGTTATAGGCCCGAGCCGAAGGCGAGGGCCTTTAACAAGGGAGAGGGACTTTAATAGAGGCATAGCCCTCTACGAAGGGCTATAAGGCTATTAGAACATTCTGTCACTAGAGGACAGAATGTTCTAACAAAAAAAACAAAGCCTTTTGGGAGCGTGAGAGGATTGGAATCCCCTCAGGCTCCCTGAAGCCTTTGTTCACAGCCAGCGCTGTGAACAAAGAAACATTGGAATGTTGGAGCTCCAGGCTTATACCAGCCATTATAAGCCCGGAGCACTCCATTGTTTTCAATGGAGCTCCCAAAATTCCAATGTTCTAATGTCAGAAAATCAGAGATGATGGAAGGAATGCTATCCAGTAGTGTAAACCACTGGCAGTTGTTCTGAGTAGAATTCCACACATTGTTTATCATCCACTGTGCCACTCTAGAGAGAGACACCCCTATCTAGATCAGCGCTGATACTGCTCCTCATGGGAGCATCTGAAAATGCCAGGCGTAGCTCACTCTAGAAGGGAAGATAAACAACTTCAAACTGGCTTTGTGTTTAAATCTTATTAATGGCATATATAAAAAAAAATATCTACCATCGTTGGTACAAAGATCTCCCGGTGATTGCCCATACAAACAGGCAGTCTATAGTAGAAGTCAGCAATAATAGGTCTGCCTTGCTCTGCAATGTAGTAAAGTTGGGGAGTAAAGAGCAGGCAATACAATACAACAATACAGAAAAGGTAAAAGGACAGAAAAGTCAAGAAAAGAGTGCTGAAAGTCCTCAAAAGATAGGAATAAGGACCGCACTATATCTATCAGCTTGTCATGTCTCAGTAGTAATTGAAGGAGAGTAGGCGGACAAACGCATAGGACACAAATCAATATATATATATATATATATATATATATATATATATATATATATATATATATATATATATATATATATATATATATATATATATATATATATATATATATATATATATATATAATGAGCTTCTATATGTTTCCACTGAAGACAAAGTTCCAAAGTTTAGGAGACTGTAACCCCGGGACACAGAATCTTAATTCTCCAGTTCACAGAGGACAATAGGATTGAGATTAAATAGTGTGGTCAAAGGCGTGCACATATGTTGGACACTTTCTCACTGTGCCATAGGATCCAAGCTATACCTCACGGATGACCCTTAACAAACCCAAAACCAGTTTGAGAGTTTGACCGGGGATAATACCCTCTGCTATATGCTGCACTGCAGCTGCTTTTGTTAAGGGGACTGACAAAACCGCCCCCGGTAAGAAAAACAGCCCCCAGTGGTCCAAAATCAGCCCCTACCCTGGTGGACCACTGGGGAAACACCCAGTGCCCACTACGGCCAGTCCGGTCCTGCATTTTGATTTGATATCCAGTCCAGGCCCTCAGTCATGTGTCCCATTCATGATTGGTAGCTTGGAGTCTGAATAGTTAGGTCTGCTGAACATGGATATGCTCAAAGAGGTGGAGGGTGCTTTGCAGCTGTAAGGGTGCTCTTATACGTTGTGGCCGTACATGCAGAAGTAGAGTTTTGGAGAAAGTCGTTCCAGAGGCCCACCGAGGCAGGGGTTCTCCCTTTTTCGTCCTCAAGTCCTTAGACTAACAAAATAAAGATTGGCACAGAAGCTGTAATACTAAACAAATATTTTATTATCAACACTCATGAGTGGGGACTACATCAATGCAGAACCCTAAGGCAATGTATGAGGCAGTACATGGAATACAGAAACCAAGGTGCTTATATACACCTTTTACTGCTATAAGCATGGAGACTCAAAAAGAGGCGGTGCAAGTATACACAAGAATAGCTATTCACAAATATGAAAAAGTAGAAAATACTTAGTCAACAGAGTGGGAGGATTAACGAAACTGCTTACATCAGTTGAAATAGTCTGACAGTTACACCCAAGACAGGTGCATTCTGACAGCTGCAAGCCTTTCTGAGCATGTGCAAGGCTTTGGCTTAGTACTGAAGGAGTTAACTAGGTTGATGACTCAGACGAAATACAAGGGCAGGCAACAGTGAAGATGGTAGAAGCACATGGCTTAACTATAAAGAGGTATTTTAAGAAAAGAATGGTTCCTGTGGAAAGGATACTTAATACTGATTAATAAGACACAGCGAAAATCGCATATATATGCAGGGATTAAGATGTCAGACAGAAAGAGACTCAGACGCACTGATTAAGTTGCTCAATGATTGTATTGAAAAATAACATTATTGTGAAAAGTTTTACATGTATAGCAACAAGTATTTACAGTCGTGTATTGTGTCCCAAGTGAAATTATGAACTAAGGCATATGAATAACATTTGTGAAACAATATGTGCAAGGTTTCAAATAAACTTTGTTATTTACAAAAAGCGACCACTTTCTTTTTTTCATATACATAACATCTATATAATGATAGAATGCCAGTTACACTGGTTCGCTTTTCTCAATTGTTGACTGCGTTTCGACCCTAATATGGATATAGGGTCTCTTCAGGACCTATGATGTGAAAAGCAGAAGTGATCTAAGATGCTTGCATGAGTACTCCCAGAAAGCCCTTCTGTCTTGTTGCTGTCGTAAGCTTTCCTATTCCAGCTAAGATGCTTGGGGTAAGGCAGACATTAATCCAGTATGAGGAAAAATATATTCCCTGCTCATGGCCAACACCTCAGGTGTCCAAACATGCACAGAAAGACTACCAGGCCAACTTGTCAGCTTCTTCGCCTTATGCTGCAGAATGGTATCATCCCTTTAGCTAGTCCTGGGCTCTTAGCCAACACCACAAAGCATGGTGCGGCTTGTAGCTCCCTTCTTTAGGTCTTACATACACAGCGCATGAGCTGCACTGTGAGATTAGCTGTTTACAATTCAGTGGGCTTACAATACACCCACACCACACCATTAGTTGTTTTTGTTGTCACTCTCATCTTGAATCTTTCGATTGCTTTCCTTCTGTAGGCTTCCCTTCTTGTATTTGTGTTAGACCTCATGGAGCATGAACCCAGTAAATGTGTTCTTTCTCGTCTTTGGTCTTTCTCCTTGATTTGCAATGCACTACTTTTTTTCTTTTTTAAGCAGTTCAGAATTATTCCTGAAAGTGCAATACTCTTTCCTTATTTAACACAGGCATATGACTTCTTATTTATAGTGCTTTCACCCTATCTGCCATCTCTATTGATGCTTTAGTTACACACACTTACAACTGTACTACTCAACGCCTCTCTACAATATGCCACTCTATGCCACTCCACTCCACGGCACTCTACACCACTCCACTCTATGATCCTCTACTCTACGTCACTGTGCTCTGTGCCACTTCACTCCACAGTGTTCTACACAACTCCACTCTACTCTGCTCCACTCTATGCTACTCCACTCTACCCTATGCCATTCCACTCCACTCTACACTACACCAGGAAATATCCTTTGCCCCTCATGCGTTACTCAGCAGTGCCATTACCCCGCAGTTTTTAGACCGCAAATTCTTTTACAACCCAGGGCTTTACACCCCAAACTATTACAACGCATTCCCCATTACAATACCACAGTGGAGTAAGAATAGTAAATTGCGTGGTAATGGGGACTGCGTTGTAAAGTGTGCGTGTAAAGCCCTTTGTTGTAAAGGATTTTGCTGTGTAAAAACTGTGGGGTAATGGCACATGGAGTAAAAGTGTGGGGTAAAGTGTCCTATTCCACTACACCACTCCATTTCACACAATGCCACTCTACGTCACTCTATGCCACTCTGCCATATGCCACTCTACTCTACATCACTCCACTCTGTTCTATCCCACTGCATTTTACTGTACTCTTCGCCACTCTACTCTATGCCACTCCACTCTGTTCTATCCCACTGCATTTTACTGTACTCTTCGCCACTCTACTAGGTAGCACTCAACTGTACACCACTCCACTCCACTCCACTCAAAAGAATGTCGCTCTACACCACTCTGTGCCACTTCACTGGATGCCACTCCAAGCCCCTCGACTCTATGCCATTCCACTCAATGCCACTCCACGCCACTCAACTCTAGTACACCCACTTTATGCCACTCTACTCAAGCTACTCCACTCTATGCCACTCCACTCTACTCTGCTCTACTCCACACTACTCCATGTCACTCCACTCCGCACAATACCACTCTATGGCACTCTAAGGCACTCTACTCTATGCCACTCTACTTCATGTCACACCACTCCACTCTATGCCACTCCACTCTACTTCATGCCACTGTACTTGACAACACTCTACTCCACTCTGCCGCACTCTATGCCACCCTACTCCACCCCACTCTACACCATTCTGCACCACTCTATGCCACTCTATGGTACCCTACATCACTCTACTCTCTGCCACTCTACTCTGTTTCACTCTACTCCATACCACTCCACATCACTCTACTCTATGCCACTCTTCTCTACACCACTCTACTCTAAACCAGTATAATCTGCACCACTCTAGTCTATGCCACTCCAGTCTGCACCGCTCAGCACCACATCACTCCACGCCACTCCACTCAACACAATGCCACTCTATGGCAGTCCACGCCACTCTGTTCTATGCCACTCTACTCTAGGCAACTCCAGGCTATGCCACACACTCTATGCCACTATACTATTCACCCCTATACTTAATGCCACTTTACTTTACCGCACTTCACGCCATGCTACTCTACCCTATGCCACTCCACCTCACACCACTCCACCCTATGCCACTCCACTCTAGGCTACTCCACATCACTCTATGCCACTCTCCTCTACGCTGTTCTTGTCTACACCACACAACTAAACAGCAGCCACCCTGCTGAACTACATGGCTAAAAGACATTGGGAAAGCCAATAGCTCTCACATGGGCAAGACCTATTGGCTTTGCCCAATGCTTGTCCTCTTATGGGGTCAGTGTACAAACCCAGTTTGCTTGGCACTGTCAGCTGGAATAACTAGGACTGCCAGACAGTTGTGCTCATTACAGGGGTCCAGTTTACAGCAGGGGTATAAAGTTGGCCCCTGCAGTGCGGAGGTGTCCAGAGCTTTAATGTGGTCTCCCATTCAGCCCAACACTAATGAATATCTGTGAAATATGAGAGACTCAAGGGCCACTCATCACATTCGTGAGGGAGCCCTGTAATTTTGTGTTTCGCCACTGGTTCACAGATATTCAATCTTGCTGGGTGGGGGAAGTGGTTACATGGATGTACCATTCTCTCTGTGGTACCCCCAATATGGCGATTGCAAGATAACTAAGTCTAGAGCATGTCTTCTAGAACTATGAGGTTATGTGGATGAGAAGTTTGCAGTATTGTGGATTTAACGCACTTGTTTCGTAGTCCACCATCTGCTGCCAACAAATGCTGTTTCTACTTAAACGGATCAAAAGTAACTAAAAAACGTGCAGCACGTGTTGCCTTGCAGTGGCAGACCATTTGATAAGGTTCATTGGTCACGGTTCTGATACTTTTAATCCGGTGTAAAGCTGGTACTAATGAGGCGAATCTTTGGCCCAGGCAGAATTAATGCGCGTTAAAATGATAAACACAGTGAAATAATACTGCCACAGAATGCATAATGTGAGTTTATTTTTGGCAACTCCACAACATAATTTAAACATCCCTATGCAGATAATTCCATTGCCCATGGTCTAGACAAGAGCTAACTCTCGGGCAAAGTAGGCAACGCTCCAGCTCTCTTTGTTTACTCTTGGAATATTGAACTATGATCTCACCTCTCCCAGAATATGAAGATTTAAGATCCCCCCAGTCCCACCCACCGTCCACCTACCCGTCTCGTGCCGTTGGGTTTCTAGTCCAGAGCTAAACCCCATATTGGTTGCTGTCCTTTGAACCGGCTCTATAACAATATCAAAGCCTCGGTGAGAGCCCCAGAGACACCTAAGAGGACCCCCGCCTCTCCTCGCACCTTGCTTCACATCAAGGGCTTTAAGATCAAAAGATAGACGCGGGGCCTTACCCACTGAGCCCACCCGCATCCCCGACTCCCCCACATGGGCCTACACTGCCTAAGGGAGCCCGGAAAAAGCATTCCAAACGCACAGAAGTCAGAGACACTCTCCATTCCTAAAAAGGCTGTGAAAGATGGACGCCAGGTGGTTTCTTAGACTGAGTGCCCTGGCACCAAACACTTAGCGGGCAGCTGTCCAGGGCAGCCAGCTTGCATATTTCAACATCACCCGAGGTTAGAACTTTTGCTTTTGCGCGCACCCTTCTCAAGTGTCGAGATGTGCCTTTGCATCCTTGTTTTAGCCTGGCCACGCCCCCTCCAGCAAGCGTCACCCCCTTGATCTCTGCCCAGCAGCATCCTTTGCTTATAGTTGTGCGAATTAGAAAGCGCTAGCTGGTGCGGCCCGCTGGGGATTTAGCTAATTGCTGGTGGAAGTCGATAGGAGATGTAAGCCTCCCCTTGGGAGGCTGGCTCTTGGTTAAATTGAACATTCCCACCAGCAGCTGGTGCGAGGGAAACGTTAATGTAATCCGTGGTATGTTTATTGCTGGTCTCCACTCTGGACCAGGGCGCCATCTTTGCTCTGACTGCAGTCTGCCGGACGTCGGACCCCGTCTAACAAAGATGCTTTTGGAAGCAGGCTCTCCCTGTCCACCAGACTGAGTCGCTCGTGTGCCTAGAGATACAGAAGTTCTTGCTGCCCAAGCTACAAATAAATGATTTGAATAAAATAATCTCCTTCTGCACCCCACCTCGTGTGTGGAAGGGATCGTCGTTCTAGAAAACAATCCCAAAAGCAGGCTGGGTTAGAGATATGTTGAGAAACTCAGAAATGTTCCAAATTCATAAAGACAAGCAAACTGTTGATTGGGGTTAAAAAACAGTTCAATGCTAATGTATAGACTCATGATACAACCAGGGATGCTTTTCAACCCCCTAAAGTTACAACAGGTTTTTCCTTCACAGCTGCAGACTCTCAATAATTGGCGAATCAAACCTAATCCTAAATTCTCAATTCATGTGGGGGAAGTAGATGTTAAAGTTAGTATGATGCTGGCACGTGTAAGGCCGCACGTGGAACAAGGAGACACATACAAAGGTGCTTATGCAGGACTACCTTCCATTCCCTGCTTTAACCAGATCCTTGTTGTCTTCTTGTGGTGTGGGAGGGCAAGTCTTTCGCCGTTCTGCTCCTGGGCTCGATAGTTGTAACTGCCTTTTACATACTCCACTTCCTCTTACTCCCTGTATGGAGTCAATTATAACAAGTCTAGATAATCCCTCTGCTTCGTGGTGTGGTCTCATGACGTATTCCTCTCTTTTCGTACATCTGAAGAAGTGCACCATGTTTATTGTTACAGTGGGCGGTAAAAGCCAGAAATAATTTGTTGGGCCTGTTTGTCTTTTTGCTGATTTAAAATAGCCATGTGCCCTACAGCTGTCTGAGTGCCCAAAGAAACTGATTCGACATCAAGCCACAATAACGTTTCACATTTTTAGATTTGATGGCAGACAGGACTGCACAGCTGGTCCATAAACTGCTATCTCGACTAGATTCATGCTCTTGTTATTTCAACAATAAAGGCTAACTCTCTTGGACCTGAACCAAACATTTTTCCCCGCAAATGTTATTCAACAATGTTCAACAATATTCAACAGTATTCATACCACCAACCATATGTACACTTTGATACCTTGCAATGATCACAAACCTGGACCCAAAGAACAAGGATTAAAAACATAGATAGAATCTATACCTAATATTACAAAATCTTTTTATTTATAAACCATTTTACAAAATCAAATCACACAGATGCAATTTTATACAGCAAATATGAGGCACGGTTCCATGGCTCTGAGCCATTGTCAATGGGAGAGAAAACCCTGACTCCTTTAAAGAAATCTAAAGTCTTAATATAGTGCCCTGTAATTCACCAATGATTGTGTGGGCCCTTGCTGGTGACCCACAGCATGTCACACACTTCCTGCCTGCACAAGGAATTGGTTGATCAGGCAACTCATCTTTACCAATTTAGAGTGGGTTGAGCCACATAGTGTGCCTAACGGAAGCTGCTAGCCAGTGGCTTGATAAGACCTATTACTTGGCCATCTACCCAAGGGACGAGGTCATATTTCTACTACCAATGCTGAATTTAGCAGGCAGCGTCACTTGAGGGCTGCCCCACAGGCAGCACCTACAACTTGACTCCTGAACTGCTGGACAGTTCCACATTGGATGTTGCAGACTCACACATATCTGTAGGGAGGTGGTCTCCACCTGAACAATAGTATGTTTGATATGTATTACATAGATACCTTGGCATGGATAACTTGAACTATTGATTGGAAAATTGATTGGACTCCAGTGGAGTAATGGTGGCTTGTGCTGCCTCGCTTTATAAAAAACCGTGCTGCTAATTATATGTAATCGCTCTTTTAAAAAACTGCTGTTGAATCTGATGCTCGAAAAAAGTATTCATTTTACGTGTGTGTTTTACTGCGGGTGAGCTATTACGGAGGTCTTAGTTTGATTCCTGTACTGCTGCATGTTGCAGGGTGCAGGAGTGTTGACCTTTTGCCTTGCATTACTCGATACCTTTCACCTGGGTATTCGAGGGTAAAGAGGGCCTGCTCGTCTTGGCTCTCCCGTCTGCCTCATTGACTGAGGCCACTTTCAGCCGTCCCATTGGGACACTTCTGGGCGCCATCTTGGGTCGGCGGACTAGTTGGTGACCGACCAGCATCTAAACCCCTTTTTAATGGTAACAGTGAAGCAGAAGCGCAGCAGACGCGCCACTGGTGCACCAAAGGCGCGCCCAACACAAGCCCGTCTGCACCCACCCACGTCCGGACAGCGGCCAGCGCCAGCCATGCTGCCAGTTTGACCACCTCGACCAATATTGCTTGGTCCAGAGATCAACTTTTAAATATGAATATAGCGGCCTGTGCAGGTAAGGCCAAATTAGATCTGGGCATGGTTAGGCATGAGTAGTGCTGTAACCCCTGTCCCTTCATGCTGGAGGGTTGTGGAGGGAGGGCGAATGGCAGCTTAATCTTACCTGAGCTGCCTACAATACATCCCATGGCCACTAACACCAACATTAAGGCCTGCGTGATCAATTGTAGGTCCCTCCCTAAACACTCAAAGGATATCTGGCTCACTCTGGAGTCAAACCCCTGGGACCTCATGTTTTTATCAGAAACCTGGTTGAAGGAGAGCTCTAACCCTGACGAAAAATGTTCTAAGGCTTCTCAGTTGGCAGAAACCATTGAGGGTCTAAACCTGATACAAAGGGTGTCCTCCCCTACCCATATGGTGGGCCATATTTTGGACCTCATCTTTTCTAATGATCCTAACCTTAGAGAAGAGGCACACTACCACTGACCTGGTCAGACCACCTATTAGTCCTATTCAGCTTCAAATGTGAATCTTTAGGCTATAGTCCCAGGTCAATTCCCAATAAAAGGAGAAATTGGAGGAAGGTCTCCCCTGAAACCATGGGACCCGTGCTTCACAAAGCCCCCCCCCCCTGCTGACCGGGGACCCAATCAGTGTTGTATCCAGTTTAAACTGTTGGGTTACCTCCGCCTTAGACAGTGTGGCCCCTCTCAGATCAGTGACATCTGCCAGGAAAAATCTTCAGCCCCCTGGTTCTCCATGGAACTAGAAGTGGAGAAATGTCTTTGTAAGAAGCTTGAATGCTCCTGAAGAAAATCCTATGATCCAGTGGCAAAATTCTCCTACAGAGCGGCGTTGAAAAACTTTCATAGGCTGAAGCGCAGTATAATGAGGGACTACTTTGATAACCAAATTAAACTTTCGAATAACTCGGTCAAAGATCTGTTTAAAATTGTCCAATGTTTCACCAAGCCCATGGCTCGTCAGCAAAGTCTCACCAACCCTCTGCCCTCTCTGCAGACCTATCGGACTTCTTTCAGGAGAAAATCCAATTGATCTACTCTGCCTTTCCCCTGTCTATGCCCTCTGCTGTGCCAAATCTAATCCCTGATCTCCTTGGCACTTGGTCTGAATTCCGCCCACTATTTCCTGAGGCGTCTCTCAGAGAGCTCTATAAATGCAAATCAGGATCTCCAGGAGAACCCTGCCTGGCACGCTGTGCATCTCTCCAGGTGTGCCTTCCAATTATGCCATGAATAGTGGGGCAAGGGTGGCTCTGTTGTTTAAACTCCTTGCCCCTTGGTTCAATGTGCATCTGAACCTCTCTACAGCATTCAACACGGTGGCTCACCAGATTCTTTTGGAGAGGCTCAAACACTTTGGTGTGAGGGGAACTACTCTGTCTTGGTTCCAGGTGTTTTTAGAAAACCCCTCTCAACAAGTATTTCTCCGCCCGTATGTCTCTTCCCAGAAACCCCTTCTCTTTGGGTGGTGTTCCAGGGCTCTGCACTGAGCCCTCTACTGTTTAATGTTTACATGAACCCCCTCGTGACCATGGCCGAGAATTGGGGAGTGAGAGTGGTCTCCTACTGATGATACTCAGCTGATGATCTCTTTAAAAGAACACTCAGACGTTGCCTTTGTCAACTTTAAGCAATGCATGAATAACATCTCGGCCTGGATGACTCAGAATTGCTTACAATTAAATACAGAGAAAACAGAGGTCCTATTTTTTAACCAACCAACACCCCCCCTATCGAGCTGAATCCCCCACCGATCCTGGTGGATTCTGACAGAAACCTGGGACTTATATTTGACAAGGACCTCTCTTGTAAGACCCAGATTCGCCAGGTCTCCTTCTCATGTTTCTGGAAGCTGAGAGCTTTACGGAAATTCCTTCACTTCCTACTGATGGATTGCAGGAAGACAGTGGTCAATGCAACCTTTATCTTGGATTACCAGCCTATCTGGTCCGCAGGTTGCAAATAATTCAAAATGCTGCAGCCAGATTAATTTGGAAGGTGCTGTTACGCCTTCATGTCTCCCCACACTCGCGGAGCCTCCATTGGCTACCCATCAATAGAAGGTTCGAGTTTAAGGCGCTCACCCATGCCTGCAGAGCGACAAGAGATCGGGTCCGGATTACTTGACACAGAGGTTGCAAAACTACCATCAAGACCCGGTTGTGTGATCAAATCACCAGAAACTGCGCAGGGTTCCTAGCTTCTTTAAGGCCAGGATAAGCAGCAAAACATTCTCGGGGAGAGCTGCCTCACTCTGGAATGCTTCGCCTCTCCAATTCCGCATGATGGAGTCAGAACCGGCCTATAGAAGAGCACTGAAAACCTGGCTCTTTAAGCCTCTGTAGCTCTCACTTTTCTCCACCCCTTCCTCGCTGATAATCTGCAATCCGATGCCGGCAGGGCCGCACTGGGAACCAAAACCGGCCCTGGCAAAGTGCTCGGACCCCCCCCCTCCCCCGGTTTTCGGCCAATTTTGTTGCAGGGCCGATTATGCTGCAAAAACGGCCCTGTAACAAAATCGGCCCCCAGGGGCACAAAACCGACCCCCACCCTTGTGGCACACCGGAGGATTGCCCGGTGCCCGCTATGGCCAGTCCGGGCCTGGATGCCGGGACACCTCCGTTAGAGGTAGCTGAGCGCTTTATAAATTTCAAAATAAATAAATAATAAGTAATTCATATTATAAATACAGGATTAATAGACAAAATTAGTATTGTAAATTACAAAGTTTCGTAACGTTCGACTGAAAATAAATGTAAACCAGGGTTTACTTATCGTAGTGCAGCATGTTAGGAAGGGATATGACTGTGGTGTCACTATAGCCTGCCTGGGTGGGATGATAGCTAATGGCACGCTGTGCATCTCTCCAGGTGTGCCTTCCAATTATGCCATGAATAGTGGGGCAAGAGTGGCCTGCAGGACCCGCGGGCAGGCTGACAAGAGTCATAAGAGAGGACTGGCTAGAGCCAGAAGACACCAGCCAGCAGAACACTTCACTCATATTCGCCTTTTCACTGTCATATTATGAACAGTGGAGACTGGCGCACAACATAGTGAGCCAATAAGTCCCCAAGCCTGGTCATTTGGCGGTATAGGTTGTGGGGTGCAAGAGGCGGGAGAGGAGAAAACCCAAAGAGGAGCCTGTGGTACTATTTAAAGAGAAGAAGGGCAGACCAGAGGCCTCCAGAGCCATGTCGGATTAGAGCAAGTTAATAGCTCCAACATCATGCCAACCAGATAGAGGCAAGGAGGACTGAGATGGGTAGCCAAGAGGACACCACTACAATACAGAAGCTTGAAACTCTGAAAAACAGTGTTGCTTGGGTGGGTGTTACCTCCTTAAATTGATAATTATTTATTTTTAGAAGGAAACACAGGGCACTTTGAAAAACTGATATAATCATTATTTACAAACATGTTTTTTGAGAAATCAAAGTATTATCATTGATAAACGTGATTTTGAATTTTTTTTTTTAAATAGTTGACAGGCCTATCTGCATAGAACTCACTGGAAGCCAGATGGTGGAAAACTGACTGTGTCATTTGTTTAGTTCTTATTCACAAAAGATTCATCTTGCCCCTACATCTGGTGAGGACCATGGAGGAAATTTCTTATAAAGACTTAGGGCCCCATTAGGATGGCGGGCAGACTTTAGTCCGCCCGCCACCCTAGCGGTGCTGGGACTGGCCGCCAGAGGTGCAGCAGTCCCGCACCGCCAATTATGATGCGACCACCACCCTGGCGGTCGCATCCCGCATCTTTGACATTGCGGCGGGCGGTGCTGTAAGCATCACCTGCCGCAATGCCAAAGAGGCATGTTGTGCATTGCCATTCACAACGTGACAGGCACCGTGTGTTGCCTGCCACCTTGTGCATGGCAATGAAGTGGGGTACCATAGGTACCTCCCAAGTACAGCCCCCCCAACGGGGGCCGGCAATGGGCCCCCACAGTCATTTCCTGCATGCCTTTCCATGGCTTAGTCTCCACAACCATCATAATATGGATGGTGGTGCCTGCAAGGCACCACCACCATATTGTGGGGTTTTTCTGCTGACGATTGCCGACCGGCGGAAAAGCGGCAGACAGAGTTTCCGTTCGCCGCAGTACCCCCAGCCATGGTAATGTGTGTGTGGGGTGGGGGGGGTAAATGTAGTTTTGATGGTGGGCGGATAGCCACTGCCGGCCGGGTGGTGGCTGTCCGACCGCCATCATATTAGGCCAATGGGTATTTCCTCAGCAGCCCTACGACAGGGCAAGCTTTACTGATCACTTAAAACAGTAAAAGGCAAGAGCTTCATGTCAGCCTAAAAAGACTGTCTTTCAATCTGCGAGCTGTCAATCACTGTTAAAAAAGAAAACCTCTAGGAGTCATTGCTACTTGTTTTTTCTCCAGCCTCATAGTCATTTTTATGTATCTATATGTGAAGGCGCTATAGCTTGTGCTGGTTCCATTTCTCTAATCGTAGACAGTGATTTCAACTTTGCTGTACTTGTTGTGTTGTATGGGTTGGCCTCAGTAACAGTAAAGGCGAAAGATTTAATTAATTTGAAGCGAAATCACAGTATAATCCATAGTAACAGTAGTTCTTGTAATTATTGTTCAGATTAATAGTTAGGGGAAAATACTATAGTTGTAGTGTTGTTAGCATTAGTAATACCATTGGTTGCTGCAGTTGTTATCACATTCATAGTAGTGTCTGTTGCAAGAGTATTACCATGGTCTCCATTATGTTCGCCTTTCTGTGAGTTAAACGAGTAGTCATGGGGTAGTAGTGATATGTGGAACAGGCATGCAGCACTGCAGGGTTTATTAATGTTAGTAGGTAAATAATTGCAGCAAGGCAGCAGTAGTGTTGCAGAAATTGTAGCAGTCTTGTGTCCATAGTATTACTGTATCTGCTCAGAGTGTCCATCCAAAAGTAGAGATTGTTTGTGGCTTATAGTAGGTGTATTGACATTGTGAAGAGGGTTGTAATATTGGTATCACAGCACTACTTTTTGAAGTTGGTTAACCTTCCCAGTAGTCTGGTTGTATTACTTACATGGTAACTCGAATAATAGTACCACAACCCCCGTGACTGGTGCAATAATATTTATTTCCACGTGATTGGTTTAGCTGTTTCCCTGTTGTCAGCATGCCTTTGTCAATACTAGCATAGTACTATTTTCAGATTGTCCTGTTTTTCATGTTTATTTTCTGTAGATGTCAGTGGTGTTTTCAGAGTGTTTTCCAAATATGTTAAAATCAGTGCTTATCAGTCTGCAGATACTGTAGATTCAGCCTGGTCGAGCGGCCTGGCATGAATACATTTTGTTCCTGGTGCACTGAATGAGTCACTACAGCCAGGGTTCGAGTCGGGGATAAACGCGGGTGGACGGAGTCCACCCACTCTTTTCACAGGGTGGACAGTGTCCAACCTGCCAAGAAGTTGAGCCCCACTCTAAAATATGCTGAACTCTTGAAAGTTTAACCCCTTGGCTACGGGGCACATTCGCCTGCTGTGCTGGGGGGAGGGGGTGCGCGCACAGCGCCCCGGTGCTCATGACGAGCTCAGCTCATCATGAGCCTAGGTTCTCGTGTGCTCATGACGAGCTGAGCTCATCACGACCTCGCCCGTTTAATGGAACGTTCAGCACAGCAGGGGAATTAGCCCCGCGTGTGAGCGTTCCAACGGTCATGACGAGCTCAGCTCGTCATGAGCCACGGTTCGTCATGAGCACACGGGAACCGTGACTCATGACGAGCTGAGCTCGTCATGAGCATGGGAGGGGTTAAGACACCGGGATTCATTCAGTAGCGCCTGCTTGTTATCTGCTTGCCTTCAAAGCAGCAAAGTGCAGAAGGGGAGGGGGTTTCCTTATTTGAGACTCCGGCTGGGCTATAACAAAGGTCGAACTTAAGGGCCCATTTGGCCTTCAGTGTCCGAGTATCCGGGCTGGGGCCTGCCTGTAGCCTCACACTTAGATATAAATGCAGAGGAAGGGAAGCAAAAGCAGCAGCTTGTTAACACTTCAACGGTGCATTAGAGAGGCACGATTTTGACTTTATTTTGACCCCCATATATAATAGATATTTATGCACTGTAAGAAAGTCAGATGCGTTACTCTGTCCCAGTGCAAAATAACAATTTAAATACCAGTATTTGTCATTTGTTTTACAGCGCTATTCATCCCAATGTAGGGTGCCAGATCACTTTACAGCAAACATACATATTATATTGTCAATAAATCACACAAGTTTGTAAATCATTGTACAGGATGTGTTACATAAGACAGTGAGGGTTACTGGGTGTAGGAGTCACATATCATCCTTCAGAGCTCACTATGCCATACTAGAAGGATTACAAAGCAACTGCATGTAACAAAATGATCTCTGTGTTCAAAGCAGTAGCCTACTTACCTATCTACATAAAATAAAATCTGCCATCTGCATGTTACATGATGTGCTTTGCAGGAGGCGCATTAACCCTGTATGCTACTTTAAGTCAAAACTAGGAATAGACAAAAACAGATCTTTCCATCAAATGTGTTAACCACCAGGCAGCTAAAGCACACAGAATATTATGCCTGGTGGGGTAGGCTGGCAGCAGAGTTAATTTGTCAATCTTGGGTAAAGGAACCTGTCACGTGCCGTGATTTCACTTCCTGTGATGTCACTTCCTGCAATGTCACGCACTGTGATGTCACTTCCGGTGATACTACCTAACTTGGAGATTCCCCCCACTTTTTGTTTGGGACTTGTGCCCTGACTACATTTTTCAGTCTGTTCGCCAATTGCTTTACCAGTATTTAATGTCCACATTAATCAGTGAGATGACTCTATAGAAATCACATCTATCTGGAGGTTTATCTGCCTTTGGAATCAAGACCACCATTGTGGTTCGCATGTCATCCGGCAGCTTCTCCTCTAAGTAAGCTTTCATCAATGCTGCATGAAGTGGAGCCACAGTATGCTTTTTAATAGTTCGATCAGTAAGCCGTGCGGTCCTGGAGTTTGGGTGTTGAGTCGCCAGCTGAAAAAGTGGTTGCGTCTTTGGATACCAATAAAACCTTTGATTCAGTTAAGATGGTCTACTTGTTTAAAATTTTTGCAAAGAATGGAGTTTGGACACAAACATATTAAGTAGGTCAGACATTGTATGATCTTTCCAGGGCAAGAGTGAGGGTAAATGGCCATACCTAGTAGGAGTTTTGTATCTGGAAAAACATAAGGCAAGCATGCCTACTCTCGCCGATGTTGTTCGCCATGGCGATCGAGGTACTGGCAGTATAAATAAGAGTAGACGCACAAGTATGGGGTTAGCAGATGTGGGGAAAGAAAAATGCATTCCATCAGATGCAGACGATATTCTACTGTACTTAGCCAGTGTGACTCAGTTGCTAGATAGACTCAGGCACATTTTTAATATATTTGGTGAACATTCTGGTTTATAAAAAAGAACAATTGATGGACAGAATGCAAAACAATGTCATACATTCACCCCAGGACAGGGATCTGGGCCTAACTCTACTGTTTGTTTGTTTTTGCTCACCAAGCCATTCCAGTTTGCACTCAGCCGTATGCAAATCAGACTTGACCCTGCACCCAATGGGAACAGTCCAATCCGAACTGCAGTGCCAGGTCCTCTCTGGACTGGAAAAACGCAGCCTAGGACTGGTTTCGGGGGTTCACCCCTTATCAACCAGGATAGCTTGACTCCAGTGGCATGGAGAACATTCTGGCTTGGCCATAAACTGGTATAAGTCGCAGTTCTTCCCAATAGGAGACTGTCTTTTGGGAAAGCACCCACCGCTGCCACTTCAAACAGACAATGTTAAATTCAAGTACTTAGGGCTCTGGATAACCAACACACCAGACACCTACTATGAGGCTAACCTGGTACCCCTTTTGCACTTCTTGGAACATGAGGTGAGTCACTGGCAGTCATTTCCACTCTCTTTGCTACAAAAGGTGGCGATGTTCAAGACGATGGGGCTTCCTAGATTCCTCTACATACTCCAGAATACCTAATGTAAAGTGCCAAAGTGCTTTTCACTAAAGGGGATCATTTATTACAAACCCTGCTGTTGGAAGGAGGGCAACCTCGACTAGCCTTGAAAACTCTACAAGGGTCAAAATATGAAGGGGGTATCACTCTACGAAATGTGCAGAAATATTATAAAGCGGCCCAGGTGATCGTGGTGAATGGCTGGACTTACCCAGATGCTGATAACTCCTCAATTTGGAGAGATATGATGGGAAAAGGAACAAACAGTTACTTACATGCGTTATGTGTTGGCATATTGCCCTCAGAAGCAAGCTCTTGACAAAAATGGCAGTGGGCAGCTGTAAGAGACTGGCAAGGGAAAAGTGATAGGGTCACAGCCCAGTGCAGGAACGGCACGGACACTGACCACAATGTCTATGATGAAGGGATCCAAAGTAGTCCAACAAAGTAAATTGGACCGTTTCGCATTTCCAAAAACGACACCTCAGGATTGGCATGGAAGGTAGCTCCCCTGAACTGACACTCAAGGATGTCATGGAGGCCATTTCTGGGGTCCGGACCTCTCTGAAGCAAAGGATGGACATGATCTCCTCAGAAGTAATGCTCATCAGGGCGGATCTCACCAAAATGAATGAAAAGATCAAGCAATTAGAGATCAAGACAAGGAGCTTGGTGGGGGACACCTCACAACTCCAAATCGAAGTCAGAGACTTACACCTTTTCCGAAAACTGGCAGAAAGCAAGCTGGACGACTACGAAGGCCGAACACACGCAACAACATAATAATTCTGGGAGTACCAGAGCGGGCAGAGGGGCAGGCGCCAGACCTTTTCGTAGAAGACCTTATCCTCACCCATCTACAGCCTAAAGGTCTGTCCAAATTCTTTGTGATCGAGAGAGCGCACAGAGTCCCTGAGGGGCGACCGAAGCCCGGCGCTCCCCCATCAACCATTGCTTGTGCGGGTATTGAACTTCCACGACAGAGACGTGATTCTGCAAAATGCCAGAGTGGCCCCACAGCTCCGGTTTGAGAACACTGAAATATCCTTCTTCCCTGATTTTACACAGGCTGTCCAGAAGCAGCGCAGATCCTTCCTTGCCATAAAAAAGTTGCTTTGAAAAAGGAGTGAAGTACGCCATGCTTTTCCCAGCGCAGCTCCGGGTGGAGACTGAGGGCAGGGCATGGTTTTTTGATATTCCAGAAGTTGCAGCGGGGTGGCTGGATGGCTGGCAGGGAACTAAAGATCAAAACCCCGTTGAGCAAGCACGAAGACCTCACCCACGAGAATGTGAAGACCCCTCACCGAGATGCAGTAAGGCCCACCTTCCTGGCGATCGCATGCCTGACTCAGCGGCTGCTGCAGGTACCAGGACTCGGACACAGCTGCTGGCTAATTGAGTCTACCCATGACTGTTGGGGACACAATTCTGGGACATGGTACATATGAAGGGGACTGTATGTTATCGTTTGCATAGGGGGGAAGTGAGGATGGGACACCTAACTCACCTAACTCACCCCCACATTTCTACTTTTAGTTCAACAGTTGGGAGACAGGCACTCTGCATGGTTATGTTTATGGGCTGTTTGCTGGCCAGAGTGCAGTGGAGCAGGGAGGGGGGTCGTTGTGATGGGTTATTGAAGTTTGGTTCTGTTTTTGTCGAGTCAGCACAAAAAGATGGTGTACTGCGGGAAGAACCATTAACTCATTCATTTGCCTATGGGAGAACAAGGAGGTAGCAACATTAAACTATTGAGCTGCAAAGTCAACGGGTTGGAGGACAAGGTCAAGCGCTGTGTGGTTTTGCAACATTGCAGGAGGCACACCCCAGATGTAATCCTTCTTCAATAAACAAACTTGGTTGGGAACTCCTGCAAAGCACTAAATAGGTGGGGATACAAATTGATAGCAACTCCAGGCTTCACCACTGACTCACTGCGAGTGGAAATCATGACACAAAATTCCTTTCCCTTTACGGTTCATTCTACATGGTCAGACGTTCTGGGACGATATAGTGGCGTCACGGGACAGTAGGAGGAACGCACGCTCACTTGTATGCCCGTTTACGTGCCACCAGGCCTTCAGAATCGTACCTTCAGGACTTGGGGGCCATACTGCTTTCACTTCCAGAGGGATTGCTGATGATGGGAGAGGACTTTAACTCTGTGGTTTCAGGGATGCAGGACCGCCATCCCCCCCCCCCCCGAGATAATGTGGCGTCGGCCAGATGGTGCCTGATTTCCTGGAGGCCTTGGGTCTCACGGATGGATGGAGGATATACCACCCAGACACTTTTCAGCACATGTTTTATTCCGGGGCACACAATAGCCTTTCTCGCATAGACTACCTAACTGTCCCAGCATCCCAGATCACGCATATCCATGAAATTAGACATATGGAGAGGGCCATTTCTGATCATTCCCCAATATGGGCTTACCTAACATTGGGAAGGGGTGGGACGTGCAGGGTGGCTCCCATTTATCCATGGTATCTCCGCAACCCAAAGTACATAAGGCCCTGCTTCAAGCCATAGACTACTACTTTCAAGAAAGTGAGGGCACAGTAGACTCCACTCAAACACGGTGGGAAGCATTTACATTTGTTGTACGAGGGCAGGCACTCTCTCTGATAGCTGGTGCACGGAAGGAGAAAATGAAAGATCTAATCGAGGTAGAAGGTGCGGTCCTCAAGCTGGAAGAGGAACTAGGAGTGGAGGTCACTCGAGAAAAGCTTCATATCTTACAACTTAAAAGGGACGAATATAAGGCTATAGCCACAGATGGAGAGAGAGACGGCAGGTAGGGTGACCAACTTGGGGGATAAGGCAGGGAAACTCGTAGCATGGTTGGAGAAGAAAGAATTAATGTCCCGGTTGGTGCCAGAACTGATAGACAAAGATGGACAATCCATAACAGATCCCCAAGCTATGGTTGACACATTTGCGGCACACTTTAGTGACAAATATCGTACACACACTTCCTATACTGGAAAAGATTCCCAGTCTCTACTTAGATACATTGTCCTTCCTGTCCTGTTAGATCCGGACCGAGACTTACTAGACAGTGATTTCACCAATGACGAAATCGCGCTGGCGATTAGTAGCCTCCGGTCGGGCAAGGCACTAGGCACTAATGACCTACCAATCGAGCTCTATAAACTAGCCCCGGACAAGTAGCCCCACATCTGTGAGCCATGTTCACAAAATGCAAAAAGCAGGGGACGCTTCCACCGGACCAGAGGGTGGCCACGCTCATCACCATTCATAAGGAGGGTAAACCCAAGACAGATTGCGGCTCTTAAAGGCCTATCTCTCTCCTTAATGCAGAACCCAAAATTCTTGCTAAGCTCCTAGCCAATCGTCTGGTCAAAGTGATCAGCAGAATAATACACCCAGACCAGTCGGGCTTTATGCCTCAGCACAACACAGCATTGAATCTCCCTAGGGTACATAGAGTAATGGGCAGATTGGCAACTAAACAAGAACCAGCGATCATAGTTTACTTGGACGCATCCATGGAATTCAATACCATCGAATGGCCATACCTTTTCCCTGTCTTGGTGAAGCTGGGTTTTGGACTCGGATTCATTGACTGGATCAGGCTTCTTTACTCAGAGCCCCTGGCACAGGTTGTAGTGAACAACAAAAAAATCTGAGGTGTTTGCACTGGGTTGGGGGACTCGCCAGGGATTTCCGCTATCCCCCCTCCTATTCACCCTTGCATTAGAACCCCTTGCAGCATGGATTCAGAGAGATCAACCCACAAGCGGCCTACGCCGGGTAGAAACATGGGTAGACCGCATCTTGCTATATGCGGATGATATCCTTCTATTCCTCGCCTCCCCTAGAGCATCGCTGATAGCGGTGTTTGACATATTTGCAAGCTTCAGTAGATTCTTTGGGTATTCCATAAACTGGAGTAAGTCCACCCTGTACGTCCTCCATGGTGACCCCCCCACTTATACCTAAGGCCTGCCCCATGCAAATCGCCACAACAGGTTTTAAATACTTAGGGGTCTTTGAGAAATCGAAACAACACCTCCATTACGTTCACAATCTACTTCCGCCACTACAAAAACTGAGGGGAGATATTTTGGCATAGAAGGTGCTCCAGCTCTTACTGTTGGGTAGGGCAGCACTTTTTAAAATGATGTCCCTGCCCCGCAGCCTGTATGCGTTGCAGAACTACCCTGACCCAGTGCCTACCAGATACTCCAGAGAAATAGAATGACTGCAGAGAGACCTGCTGGGGGAGGGGAAGCCCTGAATAGCACTGACCAAACTCACCCTAAATTGGTTTGATGGAGGGATCGGTCTTCCTGATCCCAAGAAATGATATTGGGCACCGCATCTTTCAGCCATTAATCACAGCACCTATCGAAGCATAGATGATCCAGGCTATGCCATGGACCGATGTCTTCGCCCAGAGGGAAATTGCAATAGAGCCCTCTAGTCTAGACCGTAGCGGTTCCCCTCACTGGACCGACCAATTATTCAGTACAGGTCTGGCACACAGCAAAAAAAAAGCCTGGGATGAAAGTGAAAATTGACGCTGGCAGCACCTCTCTGGGAATCAGAGATACTTGGAGATCTGTGGAGGTCGAAGGGATTCGATAAGTGGGATTTTATTGGGATTTCAAATGTCGGAGATATGTGTGTAAAGATTTCAAATGTCGGAGATATGTGTGTAAAGGGAGATGTAGTACCTTTTGCTACCCTGCAACAGACACACAAACTCACGCACACAGAGTACTTTCGATATCTCCAAGTCCGACACGCACTGAAGTCTCACTTCACTAAAGGCTCCACCCCACCACAGTATACACCCCTCGAGGATAGACTACTTAAAGGTTACCTGCCAGAGAAGACAGTCTCTCTCAAATATAAGAAACTGATAAATAACACAAAGAATTCCCTTCAGAGCACAAGGGCGAGGTGGGAAGGGGTTGGCCTTGAACTGGATGATGAGGAATGGCAGGAGGCGCTCGCCTCTCCACGGGAGGTAGTGATTTCAACTAGACTGCGACTTGTTCAGTTTAAAATATTGCATAGGGTCTATGTCACTGGACCCTGCTTGGTTCGCATGAGGAGGGTACTGGGAGGGGAGCGCAGAATACAGTGTTGTAACGAAGGCACATTTATGCATATCCTTTGGGAATGTGAGCTCATTAAGGTGTATTGGCGTTGAATACATGCTGTTCTTAGTGAGGTATTAGAATTGGACATCCGGCCCAAGGCGAAAAGGTGCCTTTTGAACATTTGGGAGCCCACAGACCTGAGCAGAATGGGTAAGATGTAGGTCACTCTATGCCCCATGGTGGCAAAACGGAACATAGCTCAACTGTGGGGAGCTACAACCCGCCAACTGTAGCAGAGTGGAAGAAGCACAAGGACTGGTGCATGTTCCATGAAAAAACAGTGTACCTCGCTAGGGGCTGCCCGAAGAAATGGTCATTGATATGGGAGGCATGGAATCTGCAGTCCACCACGCGTCTCTACTACTGAAGACCTGTCCTCGCCATAATCACAACGTTCCAGGTACTATTGCAGCTCAGCTCAACTCATACTATGATTATCACTGTCACTGTTTGTTGAGTCTTCTTGTGTGCATAAAGTCAATTTGTTTATACTACCTTGCTGACACGTGTGGTTTAATAAAATGATTTATAAAAATTTATATATATCAAATGCTGGACACACAGTCGCTCAAATATGAGCAGTTATCCCACGCACTCAGAAATAGTATATAATCAGATGCTTAAACGCAAGAAGGCTCCCTATTGGAAAATAGGCTTCTAGATGGGCAGGTGGAGAAGAAGCTAGTGTCCCAGGCGTATGATGCAGTAATGAGAAATACACAGACCCCATTGGTGAAGTTACAGGACAGATGGATACAAGCCATAGGCGACCTGTATGAAGAGGATTGGAGAGAAGCATTCAAATTTCCAATGAAAGTTGCAATAAAAACGAGCTTTAGACTGATCCAGCTAAACATATTACATAGGGTATACTATGCGCGCAATCTGTTCTGTAAAAATAGGTTGAACGAAAAATGCATGTTGCCTAGGGGTTTGCAGCCTAGAAGGCTCCTTTGTCCATATACTGTGGAGTTGCCCTCCTATCCAAAAGTTTGAGATGGGGTGGAGAAATCATAGCCACGGTGGCAGGAATATATATATATATATTTTTAAACATCTTTTTATTAAGCAAAAATAAAAGAGAACACAATACACAACCGACCAGACCGCATTGAGTGACTGCCAATGTATACAATGTGGAATATCTTTTAATTTGTCCCCCCGTTTGGCATTACTGGGAATATGGGAGGCTGTAGATCATTCAAGATACCAATACATATACGTTAACATAGGATGCATGATAGAGAAGCATGATATTGCACAAACATTGGAATCAGGATCTCTCCCTACACACCAGAATTGGGAAATGGGGATTGAATAACAAAGGATCATTGGAAAGGAAGTATATAAAGGTAGAGGATGAATGAAGAAATATGGAAAAAATATGGGGAGGCTGGACCATGGAAACGATTCAAGAGGGGGTGTCATGATGAACACATTTATTGCAAAGGACTAAAACACATAGGGCAGACTACGGGAAGAACTTTGGAAACGACGTGTGCAAGGTACAACTTTGTTCATGTTACTGGGACGATATGCTATTGGTCGGAGGGATTAGGGAGGTGATAGACGTGCGACTGGATTGTTTCGAGTATTGGTTGTTTTACAATAAAATGCAAATTAAAAAATAAATTTTAAAGAAAGTGTATCAGCAACAGAGAAAATCATGAGTGGAAATACTAGCTCTCTCAGAATCAGATGGATCAGAATTCCATGCGGTAATTCTGCTCTGAGTAACTCAGGGCCTAAGTGTAGGAACACCTGTTCCTGCTTTCTTTTCTGTTTAAAACATAGTGCTGCACTTGTGTTTCCCGAGAAACGTAATATCATTTCTATAATTTACCTGATTGGCAGATAGGAAATGTTGATGTTTTTAGGCTGTATTGAAATCCTTCATTGTTAAAATCGCTTTGAGTTTGGAAATGTTTTCTGCACATAAGCAGGGAAATTACCCCTTTTATTAATTCAGAGTGAATACCTTGGTGGATAACTAGGTTAGCAACTCAACCTCCCCATGTTCTGATTAGCGGCCGTTTCTTCACTTTTGTGTGTGTTGGGTAGGGGAGGGGGGGGGGGGGGGCGGGTGGAGCATCAGAACAAATATAATGGCAATGAAAAGATGTCATTGCCATTTTATTTTTCTGACGTGCGCACTTAATGCACTGCAGCAGCCCGAGCCGAGAGACATGGGGGCATGTGACTGGCAGCAGAGGACTGGAGCAGTGGCTCGCTGGATGCTCCAAAGTGCATATCTCTCCACCTAGCTGTCTGAGACAGCTGGGTGGAGACCATGCACAGGCCTACAGGGCCTGATGGAGTGTCCAGCCAGCCTATTCCATCCAATCCTAACGCTGCTCTCAAAGCATGAGAGCAGTGCCAGGATGGGTTAAGGGAGTTGGCCGAACCATGCTGGAGTGGAGAAGAAGATCAGGAGGAGCGAGGACGTGAGAGCCAGGTAAAGTGAAGTTTTTTCCTTTTTTAGGTCTCGCCTGAGACAGCGCATGCTGTGTCTTCAAGACATTTAGTAAGTGGTTTTTAAAAGTAAATGTAAATGTAGTGTATTTTGTAAAGCGCACAGCTGCCCCAACGGGGCGTCCCGGTGCTGTATAACGCTGTGGAACCCTTTCTGGCTCTCCCTGTGAGAAGCCCCTCTTGGGCACCCCCAAGGTGAAGCCAGGCATCCAAGTGTTGTAGGGGCCGTTGTGGAGATTAAGCAAGCTATTGCCCAGAATTGCAGTGTGGGACCCCTGATTAGAGTAGGCGCCGAGGTGAGAATTATCGAGTCCACGGACATTGAGCCCAAGACCCTGCTGCGTCGGGATTCGAACCCTGGTCCTGGGCCTGATCTCTGCTTCAGAGTCTGCCGCTCTAACCAGTGAGCCACACTTCTCCAAAAAGTGCCACCAGAGGCTTTTGCTGGCCTACACCTTGAGTGCACGAGCTCGTGCACATGCACAGCTGCCATCTGTGTTTTATTGCTGTAATCAGGCTCCTCTGCTTGCACTCCTCCCTCCCTTTTCCCTCTCCCTCCTGGTCAGCTTCATTTGTGTCTTCTATCTGTGACTCACGCTCCTCTGCTCGCACTCCCCCTCCCTTCTCCCTCTCCTCATCGTCAATTTCATTTGTGTCTTCTATCACTGTGAATGCTCCTACTTCCACCAGGCACACACCACACTACCACCAGGCACACACACCAACAGCCGTCAGTGCACTCTTCCACCAGGCACACACACCACCAGTCGTCAGTGCATGCTTCCACCAGGCATACCAACCTCCAGCCATCAGTGCACGCTTCCACCAGGCACACACACCACCAGCCGTCAGTGCACGCTTCCTCCAGGTATACACACCACCAGCCGTCTGTGCACGCTTCCACCAGGCACACACACCACCAGCCGTCAGGGCATGCTTCCGCCGGGCACACACACCACCAGCTGTCAGTGAACGCTTACACCAGGCACACACAGCACCAGCCGTCAGTGCACGCTTTCACCAGGCTCACACACCACCAGCCGTCAGTGCATGCTTCCACCAGGCATGCACACCACCAGCCATCAGTGTACGCTTCTACCAGGCACACACACCATCAGCCATCAGTGTACGCTTCCACCAGGCACACACACCACCAGCCGTCAGTGCACGCTTCTACTAGGCACACACCACTAGCCGTGAGTGCACGCTTCCACCAAGAGCACACACCACCAGCCGTCAGTGCATGCTTTCAACGGGCACACACACCACCAGCTGTCAGGGCATGCTTCCACCAGGCACACACACCACCAGCCGTCAGTGCACACTTCCACCAAGCACACACACCACCACCTATCAGTGCACGCTTCCACCGGACACCCACATCACCAGCCGTCCGTGCACGCTTCCACCGGGCACACATACCACCAGACGTCAGTGCACGCTACCACCGGGCACACACACCACCAGCTGTCAGTGAACGCTTTCACCGGGCACACACACCACCAGCCGTCAGTGCACGCTTTCACCAGGCATACACACCACCAGCCATCAGTGCACGCTTTCAGCAGGCACACACACCACCAGCCATCAGTGCAGCAGGCAGGCTCTTCTCAGAGTTTCTAGGTAAATATGTGTTCGATGCCTGGGAGGGAGGGAGTGTGCCGAGTTTCCTTAAACCATGCTGAGTATGCAGGTGCAGTGCACAAACTCCTGTGTGAGTGAGTCATGCTGCCTGGGGCTCACTCACTCCACACTTGTAAATTGCGCTTGCACTGGGCTTTTACTCATTTACAAAGTTCGGCGCATGCGCACAACTAGGCAGCCCCCACACCCTTGGGAATGACTGCTTCCTACAACCAGAATGGAAACAACATTCAGAGCAATGACAACAAGTTCATTTGATGCAAAGAACTGTTAACAAAAACCATGTTCCGCTATTTTAGATCTTGCAACTTAAACAAAACAGCAACAAAAGCCAAACAAGCATTGGCATAGCCAATATGTCTCGCTTTTTGGACCCTATAAGTATTTAGTTATGCAGCAGAATATCCTTGGTGCAACAACACCAACTGTTGCATTGGTAAACACTTATAAGGTCCCAAATGCGAGACCTATTGGCTATGCCAATGCTTGTTATTTTTTCTTTCTCTCCTGCCCTCTACTTCTACCCCTCCCCCCTCTCCACTCAGATGTTTGCCTGCCTGCCCAGTCCCCATAGTTGGCAGCCTTCACTGTCTGGGTCATATTGAAAAGATTTAGTGCAATGGTAGGTCTATGTGGTAATGATACCTGGAGGCAATTGACATGTGACATATAAGGTAAATGTATATGACTGTTACAGTAAGTGACAGGATTTGTATGTGGATAATGCACACATTGTTTGTTTGCAGCAGTGGCACTTCACAGAGGTAGCTTGAATGTGGATGTTGTATGAAGCTGTTCTACAAAGTTATGTAACACAGCTGTAGCTTTTACTTGTTTCTTATGCACAGCAAAGTCAAGACAAAAATACATACCTTAACCAAAAATAAGCAGATCTCTGCAGAAAGCGGCGAAATATATATTTAATTATTACACAGAGCACCTACAAGCCCACTAGGCTACTCAGAAAATAACAGATCTCCTTTGTATTAAGCAAATGGATTTTGGAAGCCACATTTTACTGAAGCAGTTAATCTTTCATTTTTCAGTCTTTGGCTGCGCGGTTGCCTGCATGATGTATTGTTACCAATTATTTCAAATATACATTGAATGGGCTTTGGAAGTACCCAGAGGAGTATTACTGTCTCTTCTCATGCCATTGGCTATTTGGTGTACTTCCTGTAGTTCCTTTGAAATGCATGGTGGGATTTTTTACATCGGAAAAATGCACTCAAGGAACATTCATATGTTTGTCACAGTCAGCTATTTACCATTTATGCGTTTTCTTCAGAAAGCAATCCATTTGTGCTACTTTTCTCCAGTATTGGCTACTCCAAAAGAACAGACTTTAATAGGCTTAACAACATTTGTGCTTGCAATGCGCGTAGAAAACATTTGTGAATGCCTGTGTTTACATGCTTTGGCACTTTAAAGGCAAATGTATTGCCTACTGTGAATTGCTGTCTGCATGAAAATGTATTTTCTACTTTTGTGAACAGGCAGTGCCTGATTCACAAAGGGCCTCCGCACTCATGGTAGTGGACCCAAAGTGGGTAACTGCAGTACGGAGGTCCTGCCACTGGTGCCGCTCACCCGCCATGACTATGGGGCCTCCGCACTCATGGTGGAGGCCTCACAGTGGGTAACTGCAGAACGGCGGTCCTGCCACTGTTGCCGCTCACCCGCCATGACTATGGGGCCTCCGCACTCATGGTGGAGGCCCCACAGTGGCTAACTGCAGAACGGTGATCCTGCCACTGTGTGGAGGACCCAAAGTGGGTAACTGCAGTACGGACGTCCTGCCACTGGTGCCACTCACCCGCCATGACTATGGGGCCTCCGCACTCATGGAGAAGGGCCTAAAGTGGGTAACTGCAGTACGGAGGTCCTGCCACTGGTGGTGCTGCTCACCCCCCATGACTAAGGGGCCTCCGCACTCATTGTGATGGCCCCACTGTAGGTAACTGTAGTAAGGAGGTCCTGCCACTGGTGCCACCCACCCCCCATGATTATGGGGCCTCCGCACTCATGGTGGATGACCCAAAGTGGGTAACTGCAGTACGGAGGTCCTGCCACTGGTGTTGCTCACCCGCCATGACTACGGGGCCTCCGCCCTCATGGTGGAGAACCCAGTGCGGGTAATTGCAGTACGGAGATCCTGTCACTGATGCCGCTCACCCCCATGACCATGGGGTCTCCACACTCATGGTGAAGGCGCCACAGTGGGTAACTGCAGTACGAAGGTCCTGCCACTGGTGCCGCTCACCTGCCATGACTACCGGGCCTCCTTAGTCATGGTGGAGGACCCAAAGTGGGTAACTGCAGTACGGAGATGCTGCCACTGGTGCCGCTCACCCGCCATGACTACCCGGCCTCCACACTCATGGTGGAGGCCTCACAGTGGGTAATTGCAGAACGGAGGTCCTGCCACTGGTGCGGCTCACCCGCCATGACTACGGGATCTCTACATTCATGGTGGAGGCCTCACAGTGGGTAACTGCAGTACCTAGGTCCTGCCACTGGTGCCGCTCACCCCCCATGACAACGGGGCCTCCCCACTCATGTTGGAGGCCCCACAGTGGGTAACTGCAGTACGGCGGTCCAGCCACTGGTGCCGCTCACCCACCATGACTACGGGGGCTCCGCCCCCAGTGCATCGGCCCTTCTCGTAGTTACAGAGTTCCTTTCAATGCTGCTTCCTTTGGAGACTTTTTTCCTGTGGTTTTGCCTCAAGCATCTGCATAACGAAACTTAGCTTCTGTCCCTCAAACAGCGAAGCAAATTGAAATATGCCATCATTGGTTTGAGATACAGGACTACTTTATGGCTCTTTTTCTCCCCAGTAGGTTCACGCTATACAACTACCACTTAATGTAGACATATTCCGCAATAGTGGCAGAGGTCATACAAATATGGATAACTGTCTCTTGGACATCTGTAATTTGTTTCATTGGGCATTACCCTTACCCCTGCTTTAAACAGCATTAGGTAACCGTACATGTATTTAAGGCTGCGGAGCGTTCGTCCAACAGGGCTGTTATCATGCTAGATTTTCAGTATTACCACTAACCGTGTTAATGATTTCTGTTTCCTTTCATTTTATGCGCCTTTTTCCCACGTCTCTTTTTAATATCCTGAAAATTTGGCAAAGACCTGGCCCTAATGAACTAACGTTGAACATTCCTGAAACAGCACACAATGATAGGGGAAGTTCGAACAAATTGCCAGTCCTGTTATTCTTGCCTCCTTCTATTCCCACTTTCAGAGCACTCCCGGAAACAAGACTGTTCGAGAGAACATGTAGCACCAGGCCAAGAGAGATCACTTCTCTCCAAGATTAAAGCTATCGCATCCTTTTTTGTGACACAGGCACGCATGTCTAAATCATGCGTGCCTGTACAATGCTGCCCCAACAACGAATGCGTCTGAACAACGCATGCATTTCCCACGCACTTTCATGATAAAGGCATGACTGGTTAAGGGATGTGTGGTAAAGATAACACCCCAGCCCCCTGCCCTGAGCCATAAAACTACCCGATCCCCCCTGAGGCCTAAAGACTACCCCAACCCCCGATCCATAAACACTCTCCCGACCCCACGAGCCCTAAGCACTACCCGACCCCAACCCTAAAAACTACCCGACCCCTAAAAATTACCCCAACCCTTGAAAACTACCTCACTCCCAAAACCCAGACCCAGCCTCACGTACCAGACGGCGTCCTCTCCTAATCTTTCCTTTTACTGTACCCCCCATCCCAGCATCTAGACCCCGCATTGCCTTAACCACGCTTATGCGTGGTTTAGGCATATGCGTGGTTAAGGCAAGCGTGGCTCTGCTTGCGAGGAAATTGCATGAGTGGCTCAGCCCGCATTATAAAGGCCCTTTCCCATCGTATCCTACTAATCTGATTATACTGGGTGCAATCACCAATTTCAATTTTCATTGAATCCAATGTTATTGTGGACTTCACACAAGACAGTTTCAACCTTCCCAAGGAAGTACTCGTGAGTGGTGTCTATTGCATCTGCAGAGCTCATTGGACCAGAGGAAGTGGACTGATTGCAAACTATCATAAAATTTGATATCATGTGATGATAACTCAGAGCATTTTAAAAGGGAGTTCCAACTTCCCTGCTGATGGGCTTAGTAGTGAGTATTATTAACTTGTGCGAGTTGTGTCATGAGGTGGATGCAGGCCGTGTTGGATCTACAAACCTTTTCGGTCTGTCATCGACTCTTCCACGCTGTTGAACATACCACTCTTGAATACAGATTACGGGCAGAAATCCATCAACCTGCCACACTGCTGATAAAGCCATTTTAGTGCTGACCACACTCAAATATGAGCACCCCCTCTATGTGTTCCATGTCTAGCCAATTAAGTATTGATCTGCCCTGTCTCTAGTATTGTTTAAAGGGGCTTCCTTGTGACCAACATCACAATAGGTCTCTGGAACCCAAGCAGACGTCATCAAACTAAGAAACATTTTGTAATGTCTTTTGTCTGTGATTGTTAGAAATGCAGGACTAGGTAAAGAGAATTATGATAGTTTTTTTTTATAAGCAATTTTATTGAGTTTCCAACATAACCAAACAAACAGCAACATTCAGGGTTACATCGCATGGGAATAGTCATGGGTAAGCACAACTCACATTGACATAAAAGGTGCCATACATGCAAATCAAAGGCCCAAATCCCTAGAAGCGCTCCGTACATCCAGCCGACCCACCTTAAAACTCTATCACTCCCACCCACTTCCCCCACATTTGGGGAAATTTCCCGGGGCATCCCCTGGCCACATACAGAGGTCATTTCTGGGCGGCACACCAGTACCCCCCCCTGTGCCAATGCGCCAATGTTGGTGTGTAGCCATCAGCCAATGGGCAGCGATATCCCTGTTTGCTACCACCAAGGCCGTGTTAAGAAAAAGCTTTTTGGCTCTGCTACCACCTAGACCATCAGTTATGCCCAATAGAATGCGTGTAGGAGCCAAAGGGACCTCCCAGCCCAAGACCTCGTCACTTCTCCTGTTAAGGACTCCCAGTACGTCTGTATCACGGGACAAAGCCACACCATGTGATAAAAGTCTGCGCTGAGATGGGAGCAGCGGGGGCAAAGGGCACCCAACCGGAGCCCTGCGCTGCGAAGGCGCAGCGGTGTAAGATAGGCAGCATGTAGGAAGTAAATTTGGACCAACCGAAGCCACAACGAGACCGTGATTGTTTTGGGGCCAATCAAGGCATCTCTCCAGTCTGCATCCTCTAGCGCCCAAAGCCAGCCCTCCCACTTATCACGGAGGTGAGAGTTGGGGGTATTATCAGCGAGTGATCAATATATTCTGGAAATCCCCCCTTTCCCCAAATCACCAGTCATAATCTGCGCCTCTGGCGGACTGTACTCCAGCAAGATAGTCCCATCTGGGATGTATGCACAAAGGGCATGGCGCAGCTGCAGGTAGTGGAAAAGTTGGGAGGGGTGGAGAGAATACCTGGCCTGCAGGTCTTGAAAGGAGAGCAAGTGGGTACCACTCCAGACATCGTCCAGCAGGGATATCCCAATAAGGTTCCACTGCCGGAACCCTGCCAGGGACGCCACCACCCCGAGCGGGGTACCACACCACAGGGGGGTATATTGCGTCAGTCTGCCCGACCAGCGGGTGTGGCGTAATGAGGCCCGCCAAGCCAGGAACACCCCTCGAGTAACCTCAGGGAGAGCCCGAGGGACAGCCGCAAGATAGAGCATCCCCTGAAGGGAGGCGAAGCCCAGAGTGTGCAGTTCCAAGCAATACGCCAGATCGGACCATCTGTCGTGAAGCGTGAGTAGTCGGGTCGTTAAATAATACAGGTAGAGCAGAGGTCTTCAAACTTTTGGCTGCCGAGACCCCCCTGTCAACATTTTCAAGGGTAAGACCCCCGCCTGACAAAAATTTCTAAACCTCTAGGTTATGAGGAAGGTGAGGACCAAATTATGCGACAGGCTTGACTAAATTGTGTGAGTAGAAAATGTAAATAATGTTCTGTGATGCTGCGTATTTTGGGGTAGTCTTGCCTTATTATGTAGAATTTTTTTTAACACAGTAATACTGAGGAAAGATTTCACCCCATCAGTACCAGTTTATAACCAAAATACAGCAATTAACATCAGAAAGATGTCTAGTCAACCTCTGTGAAGGGCTTCCCAATCCGCAGGAATACGCGCTGCCACATTAGAAGCTCACTTGGCCATGGCCGGGAGCAGCAAGGGTGCATTCAAACCGTGGCAGTCTTGTGCAGAGTTAAGCAGTTTACCCATGCCCCTTTCCTCTCACCCCCTTCCTTCCATCCCTCTCTTCTCTCCCAACCCCGGATCCCTCTCTCACATTGCAGGCAGATGGTTATTAGCCCCAGGACACCTTTTGGTATCAGTAGCGCACTACAAATGTAAATAGGCAGAAGCAGGGAATCCACTAGACCCAAACTTCAGAGGGGGGTGGGGGGGGGGGGGTTAACACTCCCAGCCAGGGCTTGTCCAAGCACTGGTTGCACACGGTGCAACAGTCTTTCCACCTTCTCCATGAATTCCCTCACTACCACTCACCAACAATACACCTCATCTCTCTATAGCACCTGTCTGACAAACATTGCATTTTTTTATAGCGCTACTCTTAGTTTACTCACACTCAGTTCTGTGATGTGCATGGTACATCTTCTTTGTACCAGGCACTTTAACCTTCTGCACTGTGTGGGTGACAAGAGTGCCCATGTTACTGCACGGTGAGCAATGCAACAGTGTGAGAGTAGGGTAAAAGGAGTGACTTCAGGGTGAGTGAGGTGACCATTTGAATTTGGGTTCGACTGTAAGTGCAGAGTGGGACGAATTAGTGCATGGTTAGTGATGGCCTTGTTTGAGTGAGCTACAGATTGATCAGTAAGGGGAGGAAAGGTGAGCGAAGTGTCACATGAGTGCAGGGTGAGAAGTGTGCTCGTGTGACTGCAGGGTGAGGTACAGAGTGAACAATGCAAACACATTTTTAGTGCAGAGTGATCACTGTGAGAGCAGGGTGAGCGGGTGAATGTTGTGAGTGCATTGTGATCACTGTGAGAGCAGGGTGAGCGGGTGAATGTTGTGAGTGCATTTTGATCACTGTGAGTGCAGGGTGAGCGGGTGAGCGGTGTGAGTGCATGGTGATCAGTGTGAGTGCATGGTGATCAGTGTGAGTGCATGGTGATCAGTGTGAGTGCATGGTGATCAGTGTGAGTGCATGGTGATAGCTATGAGTGCATAGTGATCGCTATGAGTGCATAGTGATCGCTATGAGTGCATGGCGATCGCTGCGAGTGCATTGTGATCGCTGGGAGTGCAGGGCGAGCAAGAAAGTGAAGGCGAGAATGAGAAGTGAGTAGTATGAATGCAGGGTGCATTCCCAGAAACTTGAAGCGTAGGGTTTCAGATATAAGTTAAACTATTGCTATAATGACATTAATCAGGGATCGAGGGTGGAGGAAATAAATAATGTGCTGATCCTGCAACAAACTTCCAGTCTAATGATTAGGGTTACCAGCTCATTATTTTGATGGCCCAGAAATAAGCAGTCACCTATAGCTGTATTTTTTGCACTTATCTATGAATACTTAGAACAGCAAATATAAATAGAAAGCACTTTTAATTGTGTTCTAGGGATGCCTCAATGATCCATGACTAATAATTAAAGAGAATAAAGACAGAAAAGTCACATAACTAATTAATGCATACTTTTTTATTTATAACTCAATTTAGTGTCAAGGGCAGGTCTCTGCAGGATCTTTAAATACATAGCAGGCATGTTTCTTTTGGCAACCCAACTTTATATTTCTTTTCATTAAATGCATTGTCACACTACAGCAGTAAGTGTAAAAATACAAATGTAAGGAATAGGCAGAGTGGGGGGCCAGGGGGTACTGGAACCATACAAAAACTAAGCTTTGGTAATCAGTTAACAAAGGCATGTAAATATGCTAATGGTCTTTAAAGACCTGTGAAAAACTCGGCCGGAGATAAGACTCCAGACAATGCCCAGTCGAGGCTCCAGGAGCGCGAGCTGCAGCAGGCTGAGCTGAAACACAGGATGCGGGAGGAGGGGGGCTGAAGCCCTGGAGGCCAGAGCAGAAGTGACACTGTGAAGGCGCGACCCCCTTTGCATCACTCCACGGCCCCCCTGGTGGTCGCGCCCCACAGTTTGAAGACCCCTGAGGTAGAGGCTCGTCAGGCCAAGACCTCCGTCAAAAGGTGGAATGCGCACTGGGCCAAGGCCAGCCTGGGCCTCTCCCTCCCTATAAAAACTTTGCAATCAGACCATCCATCTCCCGGAATCAAGACCTGGCAAACAAGAGGTGTGTGTTTTGAAGCATGTAGAGAAAACAGGGTAAAATCATCAATTTGAAAAGGGCTATCCTTCCCAAAGAGTTTAGAGGTAGAGTACGCCATTTCCAGGGAGCCGGAGCGCCGCTCAGGAGGAGCAATCTCTCCAGTTGGCCCTGGCGCACAGCCTCATTGAGGACCTACGGGGGAGTCGGAGCGGGCGCTCTGCTGGCCCCTGCGGCTCCCGGAGCGCCGGTACCGTGGCCGGAGGGTCGGCATGTCTTGGTGAGTGCTCTCTCTGCTACTGGCTGGTGCCGGGTCCCGTGCAGTCAGCCTCATCGGCTGCTCCTCTGGAGCCCATGTCCAGGCCTCCTTGGGCGTCTTGAAAAAGAAGGATTTGTTCTGGTAAAGCACTCGCAACCGAGCTGGAAAAAGGAGCCGATACTGGATGTTCAGCGAGCGAAGCTTTTGCTTGACCTCTCCATAGGAGCGAAGCTGGGACTGGACCTCTCGAGTGTAATCAAGGAAAACCATTATAGTCAGTTGTTTGTACTTGAGAGGCTGCTGCTTCTGAGACTCCGCCAGGATATCGTCTCTGTCCTTAAAGTTGAGGATACGCAAGATGATGGGTCTGGGAGGTGCGCCTGGCCATGGGCGAGGAGCCAGCGATCTATGCGCCCTTTCAATCGTAAACAAGGGCGAGAGAGAGCGCTCTGGCATCCAGGAGCATATCCAGCACTCCACGAAGTCTGCCATCCAGCCCTGCTCCACGTCCTCCGAAAATCCAACAAGGCGGAGGTTGTTGCGGCGGGTGCGATTCTCAACGTCTTCAGCCCGGCGGTGCAACTCCTGCGTGCGGGATTAAAGTTGGGTCATCTGAAGTCGGAGCTGGTGGACGTCATCCTCCAGAACAGCGACCCGAGACTCGGCCTCCGTAATCCGGGCAGTGGCGTTACGGAGGTCTTGCCGTATCAGGTTCAGGTCCTTGCGGACCTCCGCGATCTTTCCCTCTACAGAGGACTGAGACATATGGATCGCCTGGAGGATGGTGGAGAGGTCGGTTGCAGCTGGTGGGTCCCTGTCCATGGGTCCACCCGAGGCCCCAGCCCTGGCGGTGGAGAAGCGGTCCATCTTAGTTAGGAAAGACATGGCTTAGTATTTCGGGCTGGACTGTTCCCATGAGGCACAGGGTCAAGGCTGATTTGCATATAGCCATTTTCTGACCTAGGGTGGTGTGGAGTGCAAAAAAACGATGGATTTAGGCCCAGATCTTTGTACTGGGGTGAATGTAAGACATTGTTCTACATTCTGTCCATCAACTGTGTTTTTTGCAATTTTCACCCCGAGTGGGCTGGGTATGCTCAGACGTGAGTCCCAGGCTCTCCACATCACTGGAGTCAAGCTATCTAGGCTGAAGAAGGCTGATAGCCAGAAACCGGTCCTTGGATGCTTGATTCCGGTCTAGGAAAGACATGGCTTGGTAGTTCGGGCTGGACTGCTTCCATGAGGCACAGGGTCAAGGCTGATTTGCATATAGCCATTGTCTGACCTAGGGTGGTGTGGAGTGCAAAAAAACGATGGATTTAGGCCCAGATCTTTGTACTGGGGTGAATGTAAGACATTGTTCTGCATTCTGTCCATCAACTGTGTTTTTTGCAATTTTCACCCCGAGTGGGCTGGGTATGCTGAGACGTGAGTCCCAGGCTCTCCACATCACTGGAGTCAAGCTATCCAGGCTGAAGAAGGCTGATAGCCAGAAACCGGTCCTTGGATGCTTGATTCCGGTCTAGGAAAGACATGGCTTTGTAGTTCGGGCTGGACTGTTCCCATGAGGCACAGGGTCAAGGCTGATTTGCATAAAGCCATTGTCTGACCTAGGGTGGTGTGGAGTGCAAAAAAACAATGGATTTAGGCCCAGATCTTTGTACTGGGGTGAATGTAAGACATTGTTCTGCAATCTGTCCATCAACTGTGTTTTTTGCAATTTTCACCCTGAGTGGGCTGGGTAGGCTCAGACGTGAGTTCCAGGCTCTCCACATCACTGGAGTCAAGCTATCCAGGCTGAAGAAGGCTGATAGCCAGAAACCGGTCCTTGGATGCTTGATTCCGGCCTAGGAAAGACATGGCTTGGTAGTTCGGGCTTGACTGTTCCCATGAGGCACAGGGTCAAGGCTGATTTGCATATAGCCATTGTCTGACCTAGGGTGGTGTGGAGTGCAAAAAAACGATGGATTTAGGCCCAGATCTTTGTACTGGGGTGAATGTAAGACATTGTTCTGCAATCTGTCCATCAACTGTGTTTTTTGCAATTTTCACCCTGAGTGGGCTGGGTAGGCTCAGACGTGAGTTCCAGGCTCTCCACATCACTGGAGTCAAGCTATCCAGGCTGAAGGAGG
The DNA here is from genome assembly GCF_964263255.1 of Lissotriton vulgaris. Lineage (NCBI taxonomy): Eukaryota > Metazoa > Chordata > Amphibia > Caudata > Salamandridae > Lissotriton > Lissotriton vulgaris. Next base: position 859,549,385 of record NC_141693.1, on the reverse strand, counting down.
CTGATAGCCAGAAACCGGTCCTTGGATGCTTGATTCCGGTCTAGGAAAGACATGGCTTGGTAGTTCGGGCTGGACTGTTCCCATGAGGCACAGGGTCAAGGCTGATTTGCATATAGCCATTGTCTGACCTAAGGTGGTGTGGAGTGCAAAAAAACGATGGATTTAGGCCCAGATCTTTGTACCGGGGTGAATGTAAGACATTGTTCTGCATTCTGTCCATCAACTGTGTTTTTTGCATTAAAGAGAAAGGCAGGAATGCCTCATATTTAACATTATACAGCACATTTGTGTCCTTTAGATCAATGCCAGCCCAACTCATTCGGACTCGTCATTTTGAATCTGGTCTAGTATCATCCTAAAATTAGCCTTCTCAACTATAGGAGTTGTTTCCTGCTTCCTTTTGTAGCGCGTACACACCTAGGGGTATTTGTTTGCGGTCTAAAAATCCCTATAACATTAAATAACTTTCCTTGCACTGTGCTCAGTGTGCTTCATAGCTCTGATGCAGGCACCCTTGTGCCTTAGTGCAAGGGCACCTGCATTGAAGGGAGGATTGTTTTTGCGCAGGAAGGGACATCTCCATGCTAAATCCTGAGAGGCATTTTACACTTCCTTAGTATGCTGCAGAATCCATGGATATTTCCCCTTGTTGCACCTCCACCTCACCCGAGTAGGCAAAGCATTTTGATGGTTTCTCTGGTTTTCCATTAATGGTAAATCTTGGAATGAGCTAAAACCCATGGATGGATGCATGGAAACACCCACCACCACCCGTAGAAGGCCTCCCTGGGACAGAGTAACGCAAAGCAGCGATTTGTGCAGCATTGCATTACTGTAGCTTTTTGAAGCCATGCAGGCCACACAAGGTGGCCTTGCGAGGCTTGATGAATCTGTTTTAGTAGTTGTGTCATCCTTGCACCCCCTTGCGTGGCGCAAGGGCGACGCAACTGAATGATAAACATGCCCCATGGTCTTTATAACAAGGCCATCATTTATATGAGGCCCTTTAAGAACCGGTGTTGGGCGGTTATTCATTCACTGTTCAGGTCCCAATCCTATGGAACAAAACTCCATTCCACAGTTAGATGAATTGATAACCACGTTGAACTCTTAACTGCTTTCAAGGTCCAAACCCTTTCATTGTAGGTACATGGCTTGGAGTAGGTGAATATAGCCCCTTACATCGCATGCCTTTACAACACATGTGATTCCAACGCAGTCGTTACAATGATCGCGTTGTTACATCGCGGTACATTACAACACAAGTCGTTACATCGACTTGCTATAGGGGGCGCGCTGGGCTTAGGAATAGTATAATTTACTATTCCAACTCCAGTGTGCGCAACAGTAGGGAAGGTGTTGGAATAGTAAATTATACTATTCCTTAGGTTAGCGCGCCCCCTACAGCAAGTCGATGTAACGACTTGCGTTGTAATGTACTGCGATGCAACAACCCGGTCATAATAACCGCATTGTAATTGCATGCATGGTAATGCATGCGATGTAATGGCTATTACCCGGAGTAGGTTTTTTGATGCTTTCATTGTTTAATTCCAGTGTCAATGGTACACAGCTTTACTTCCAAGCCTTGGGGATTTAAGCCTCATATCTCAACTCAACACACTGATAAGTAATGTTAGGGTGTCCTGCGTGTCAGGGGATGTGAATGTTTGTCAACCACTAAATGCAATGGGGTTGTTCGGCAATGATTCATGGTAGATGGTTGTGCTGAGCCTTTAGGGTGCAGTAACAGACACAGTGGGGGGCCAGAGTGGGACCCCAAGACCAGGTGAGGAGGCTGCGCCCCCAGAAGCGCCACGAGCTGCTGCTGCGCCTCCTGCGCCCATTAAAAGCTTTGTCTCTGCTCTGCGGATTAGCCCTCCATCCATCTTGAAGCTCGTGAATCACTTTAAACCATCAATAAGGGCCGGATCCCAGCGGAGCCGTAATCCTTCAGCAAACCAAAATGTTAGTAAATTTCGGAGCAGAGGGAATATCCGCCCGCCTCTCACTGGATGAGAAATGGCCCTCCCAGCCGCCCTCCCCCTAATGCAGCTTCCGCCGTATTGTTTACCGATGCATTTTTCCCTCTGAGCACTTTTAATGTGATAAATTTCATGGGCTTTCTGCATTTTCATTTTTGAAGAGAGGTCTTGCTTTGATTATGAGTCAGCTAAAAGCTCCTGTAGTCGCCATGTTTACTAGTCCGTGTGTCTATGTGCGCGTTTTCGATACTCTCTGGGCCTCTTTTTAGGTGAATCTTTCAGCTTGAGTAAGTCTCTCTCTCTCTCTCTCGCTCCCTCTCTCTGTTTCTGTGTATTATTTTCCATCATTTAACATGCGTGTTTGGTCTCCGTGCAGCCAACGCTCACCACTGGTGGAGTGTCCTTCCATAATTGTTTATTATTTTCGTCGAAAATGGGCAATCTTCAACTGTCATCCTGCAAAATATTCCTCCACCAGACCAGCCTGTCGATGTCAGAGAAACCTCTTTTTAGCTGTGATAAATTGGGAGTTACTGTCAGGCAATACTTAATTTGTGCCAGTGGATGCCGGTGGTGGGCATCTACGGGGGCGGGGAGGAGTGTGTGCGAAAATAATATATATATATATTTTTAAAACGTACCTGAAGATGAACAAAGCGTTCTCCGCCCTGGACTTCTTTCTTCGACTGGAGCCTGGCCACCAGGAAACTCCCTTGACCAATCCTGGCACTGCTCTCACGTAGCATGAGAGCAGCACTCTTATTGGCGGGTGCAGCCTCACTCAGCACTCTATAACGCTCTGGAGGGCTGCACTTGCTCTAATTCAACTGTCTTAAGACAGCTGGGTTAGAGATGTTTAAAGTGTGCTTGTGTGGCTGGCCATAGCGAGACGGCTAGCCAATAAGACATGCACACTTTAAACTGTGCACAGCTAGCCCACCCTCCTCTCTGCTGCTGTCACTCAGCAGCCACTACACCCTCTCCTTCCAGATGCTCTGTTCAGGACAGGAGATAAAAAATAAAATGTTAATGAACAACCATTTTATTTTCCATCTCTGGGGCTTTGAAGGTAATTTAAGTGGGGCTACGCTCCTCTGCTCCAACGGAGGAGCTGGCCCTGGATGTGTACTTGAGGTTCAGATTCTCTAAATCTTTACGATTGTGTTCTCTTATTTTATTTGAAAATTATTTCAAGAAACTCTGTGCAGAACATAAGTGTTCTATATTAATGTGAGTTTGCTCTTGTTTTAATCGTCTTCTACATATTTGATTTTGCAACAGCACAAAAGTGCTCAGATGTTGACATGACGAAGTGAATGCTATATAAAACCTAACAAATATGAATAAATATAATAACTAATGAGAAAGGAAGTGCTCTATGGTGAAATAAAGAGACATGATGTGATTTCAAGACTAGGCTGTCTTGGTAGTGTGCAGACCTGCCTGCGGTATCCTAAAAAATAATTTATGCCCCAGCACTTTGTCGCTCATATTTCTCTTCCTTTTGAAAATATGCAAAGGAAGGTCTTTGACGAGAACATATTTGTTCAGCAAAAAAGGCACTGGGCGAAATTAATTTCAATCTATGGTGTCTTCAGGCTATGGTCAGTGCTTAATTTGAGCCAGTGGTTTCCGATGCGCGGCACTGGCAATAAATTGTGAACTCCAGCACTTATGTCAGACTGCCACATGGTGGCACTGTTTGTGTAATGTAGAGATGAGCAGAACAACAGCTGTTTATGAATATACATTAAAACAATTAATTCCTGCCATCCAAGCCATTCTTATTTGGGGCAATGGAAAAGTCAGAATTATCACGCTTCTAGGAGTGTTATGGATAATAGTTGCATAAATAGGTATTGCCCTTGGCAGAGCTGGAAGGGGCAATAGGCAGTTAAAGCTGCAGTGGCACCTGACGAGGGCCTGTGCACATATTTTATTACAAATTATGCCTGGCTTTGATCATCGAGTGAGTGCGACATTTTGCAGTACAGGAGCGTTTTTCTTTATGCATTATAATATATTTGATATTCTGTAAGAGCAGTAGTTGTTCCTATTAGTCTGATAACTTCTCAATAACTTTCAAGATAGTCGCTCTATAAAACACCTGTTAATGCCTCAAATTATCAAGCATTGTGACATTAGAGCTCGCTGAGTTACAGTGCACTGACATTAGAGCTCGTGGGGTTACAATTAGGGATGGGTGAAGAATTCCGGTCCGCTGGTGGAGCTTGAGGACTTTGTCCTCTCCGCGCTCCTTATGGGGTGTGGAGTTACAAAAAACTCAGTGAAGTGACGCAGAGCAGAGTTTTTTTCCTCAAGCAGCTTGCCAAAGGTAAATTGGTGAGTGCTTGAAATAAAAAATAACGCACTAGACCTTCTCCTGTAGAGATTTCTCGTCATGGATGGTCGTGGCAGGTCACGACCACTCGCATTGAGAAATCTGCCATTCACGTTGAGGAAGCTGCTGCTGAGTGGAACATCTACTCGAGGTGCCGAAATCAGCAGCTCTCTGGCGCGACACATAGTGCAGTCCGTGCTGATTTTACAGTGCAAGACAAACATTTGACACTAAAAATCAATGCGAACATACTCTGCCACTGGTGGAACTCCGCAGAGCGTGGCTGGGTTTTTCTGGCACTTCGCGGAGTTCTGTGGAATAAAACTCGGCCCAGGCTTAGTTACAATGCACTGAAAGTTTAGAGCTTGCTGATTTACATTGCAATGTGAGATTAAAGCTCGCTGAGTTACAATGCACTGTAATATTAGAGCTTGCTGATTTACAATGCACGGTGAGATTAGAACTTGCTGAGTTACAATGCAATGTGAGATTAGAGCTCGCTGAGTTACAATGCAATTTAAGATTAGAGCTTGATCAGTTACAATGTACTGTAAGATTAGAGGTCGCTCAGTTACAATGCACTATGAGATTGCAGCTCGCTGATTTACAATGCACTGTGAGATTAAAACTCGCTGAGTTACAATGCACAGTGAGATTAGAGCTCGCTCAGTTGCAATGCACTGTAAGATTAGAGGTCACTCAGTTACAATGCACTACGACATTAGAGCTGCTGAGTTACAATGCACTGTGAGAATACAGTTTGCTGAGTTACAATGCACTGTGAGACTAGAGCTCGCTGAGATACAATGCACTGTAAGATTAGAGCTTGCCCAGTTACAATGCACTGAGCTCGCTGAGATACAATGCACTGTGAGATTAGAGCTCGCTGATTTACAATGCAATGTGAGATTAGATCTCGCTGAGTTACAATGTAATTGAAGATTAGAGCTTGATCAGTTACAATGCACTGTAAGATTAGAGTTTGCTCAGTTACAATGCACTGTGAGATTGCAGCTCGCTGATTTACAATGCACTGTGAGATTAAAACCCATTGAGTTATAATGCACAGTGAGATTAGAGCTCGCTCACTTACAATGTACTGTAAGATTAGAGGGCGCTTAGTTACAATGCACTGGGACATTAGAGTTGCTGAGTTACAATGCACTGTGATAATACAGCTTGCTGAGTTACAATGCACTGTGAGACTAGAGCTCGCTGAGATACAATGCACTGTAAGATTAGAACTCGCATAGTTACATGCACTGAGCTCGCTGAGATACAATGCACTGTGAGATTAAAGCTGGCTGAGTTACAATGCACTGCCAGATTAGAGGTTGCTCAGTTACAATGCACTGTGACATTAGAGATCGCTGAGATACAATGTACTGTGAGATTAGAGCGTGCTTAATTACAATGCACTGTAAAATATGAGGTCTCTCATTTACAATGCACTACAAGATTAGAGGTCGCTCCATTACAATGCACTGTGAGATTAAAGCTCGCTGTGTTACAATCCACTGCGAGATTAGTGCTTGTTAAATTACAATGCACTGTGAGATTAGAGCCTGCTGAGTCAAAATGCACTGTGAGATTAGAGCTCACTGAGTTACAATGCACTATGAGATTGCAGCTCACTGATTTACAATGCACTGTGAGATTAAAACTCGCTGAGTTACAATGCACAGTGAGATTAGAGCTCGCTCAGTTACAATGCACTGTAAGATTAGAGGTCGCTCAATTACAATGCACTGTGGGATTAGAACTCGCTCATTTACAATGCACTGTAAGATTAGAGCTCGCTCAGTTACAATGCACTGTAAGATTAGAGGTCACTCAGTTACAATGCACTACGACATTAGAGCTGCTGAGTTACAATGCACTGTGAGAATACAGCTTGCTGAATTACAATGCACTGTGAGACTAGAGCTCGCTGAGATACAATGCACTGTAAGATTAGAGCTTTCCCAGTTACAATGCACTGAGCTCGCTGAGATACAATGCACTGTGAGATTAGAGCTCGCTGATTTACAATGCAATGTGAGATTAGAGCTCGCTGAGTTACAATGTAATTGAAGATTAGAGCTTGACCAGTTACAATGCACTGTAAGATTAGAGTTTGCTCAGTTACAATGCACTGTGAGATTGCAGCTCGCTGATTTACAATGCACTGTGAGATTAAAACCCGTTGAGTTACAATGCACAGTGAGATTAGAGCTCGCTCACTTACAATGCACTGTAAGATTAGAGGTCGCTTAGTTACAATGCACTGGGACATTAGCGCTGCTGAGTTACAATGCACTGTGATAATACAGTTTGCTGAGTTACAATGCACTGTGAGACTAGAGCTCGCTGAGATACAATGCACTGTAAGATTAGAACTCGCTCAGTTACAATGCACTGAGCTCGCTTAGATACAATGCACTGTGAGATTAAAGCTGGCTGAGTTACAATGCACTGCAAGATTAGTGGTTGTTCAGTTACAATGCACTGTGACATTAGAGATCGCTGAGATACAATGTACTGTGAGATTAGAGCTTGCTTAATTACAATGCACTGTAAAATATGAGGTCTCTCATTTACAATGCACTATAAGATTAGAGGTCGCTCCATTACAATGCACTGTGAGATTAAAGCTCGCTGTGTTACAATCCACTGCGAGATTAGTGCTTGTTAAATTACAATGCACTGTGAGATTAGAGCCTGCTGAGTCAAAATGCACTGTGAGATTATAGCTCACTGAGTTACAATACACTGTAAGATTAGAGCTCGCTGAGTTACAATGCACTGCAAGATTAGAGTTCACTGATTTACAATGCACTGTGAGATTAGAGCTCGCTCATGTAGGAGAGTAGGGTCTGCTTCCTATGGTCACCCCCACTTTTTGCTGTGATTCTCTGTTTTTTCGACTTTAGTGTGGCTGTGGGCCTGCTAATCAGACCCACAGCCCAGCTGTTCTCTCTCTAAATTGATACCATGTACTTTAGGTACATACCTGATTGGGTATTGGGTCACCTTTGTGAGCCCCTGTATAGTGTACCATATGTACCCAGGGCATAGGTGAATCCATGGCCTACCAGGGGCTGCAGCATGTATTATGCCTCCCCTGGCTGGCCATCCATACTGACACCACAGGCTGATCACTCAGTTTGGGTAAGGTGGTGTAATCACCCCTTACTTAGATATAGTATGCCTATATCTACCTTATATATAGACACATAGTAACCTATAAGTAACTCCTGTTGAACTTGGCCCTTCTGGCAGGTTCACCCCTAAAACTTTTTGCTTTTAAATGTGAATTGGAGATGGTGATTTTTGGTTTCTGCGCACTTTCACTGTGTCCCAGTGGAAAGTGCATGCACACTCTGAGTGTGTGGAGTAAGGTTGGCCTGCTCTCCCATAGGAATGCATGGGGAATGTCTGTGTCCCTGGTAGTTCCTGATGCATGGAGATTTCAGGCTCGAGTTTGGTATGTGCGAACTCGCGTGATTGAATGCTTCGCAATGATGTATGTGGCATGATTGTGTCTTGTGCGGAAGTGCCACTTCTAGGAGTTGGCATATTAGTGTAAAATATGCCTGGCGTGTGATTGGCTGGAGCTGGATGGTGAGCCTGGCTCCAGGAAGTGTGGACGGGTCTGCCCAGAGATGCGTGTGGAATTAGCATGCAGATGGGTGGGGCTGGGCTTTCCCCACACAATGCTGGCTGCGCCCCCTGTGGTGCGACTGATGACCCAAGCCATGCCAGTGAATAGAGGGGTGGTTGAGCCATCAAGGGTGCTCCAAAACCAGCTGCGTCTGGTTTCTCCCCCACACTGCACCTACAGACAAAGGATTGTACAGTATAAGAAGGGGCTGTGTCCCCTTACAATTTGTTCTCTTTCAGAATCCTGAGGGGGCTGCTGCTGTTACTGGGCAGGAGGACCGCCACTTGGATTGTCTCCCTGCCTGGAGACCCAGTGAGCTGGCTCTGTGCTCAGCCTTGCCCCCTGCCTACCTAGGAACTTTGCTGGAATCTTGTTGGGCTTATAGCGCCTGGGAGCGCTGTATTTGTCTTATAGCGCTTGGGAGCGGTGTGCCTTCACCCCAGCGCTGGGAGTGCTTTACTTTTCCTTTTGTGGCTGCCCACACCGAGTTTAATGTCCTCTGGCAGGTGCTCACCCCGCCAAGGACCTTGCGCTGTTTTTGGCCAGATCGAGTGCCCACCTCGATTTATTGTTTATTTTTAACCAGCCGGTGCCCACCCGGCATTGCCCCTCGAGAATCACCGCCGCAGCCCAGGGGCATTGAAACCGTTGCCGGGCCGATGCCTAGTGCGACCCGGAAGTGCCGCCTCCACGCCCCCAGAGCCGCGCTGCTATTGGCTGCCCTCAGCAGCGCAACCCGGAAGTGCCCGCGGCTCGCCTGGTTGTAGGCGGGGCCTCGGGACAGAAGGAGAGTGGCGCCAGCCTTCACGGGCTCCCGGGACTGAGGGAGAGCCCCGGAGTGCTGTCAGTAGGCTGAAGAAGAAGCCCGGCAGAGAGGAGCTGACGCCGTGAGGAGCTGCCGCCTCCCCAGATAGCCGGTGAGTGCGGGCGCCCTCGGGATCACTTCTCCACCCCAGCGAGGCCATTCGTAAGAGCCTGCAAAGCTCGAGGGCACCTCTTGGCGGCATTTTATATTTGGAGCCCACGAGGGGCTCAAGGGGGCACCACTTACTTTAGAGCCCAGCGACGCTCCAGTGACGGGGCATTTCTTTACTTAGAGCCTGGTGGGGCTCAGGAGGCAAAGTGGTGACGAACCCTGAGAGGCTCGTGAGGGCATTTTGTTTCTTGCCCACGAGAGGCTCAAGGTGCCAGATTTGTTGTCAGAGCCACGGAGACTCAAAGGGGCATTGCATGGGCCAGAGCCTGCGCGTCCAAACAGGGCACATTCTTTTCGAGCCCTGAGAGGCTCTTGAGTGCCCCCATTGTTGGTTAAGAGCCCAGCGAGGCTCACAAGGGCCAGTCATTTGTTTAGAGCCCTGAGAGGCTCAGGGGGACCTTTTATTTGTGCAGGACCTGGAAGGCTCCAACGTTGTCCCCACCATTGTCTACAGCTGCCCACGTTTAGGCCCCTGACACTGGGACACAGAGCGTCCTAGCCCCAACGAGGCCAGTTGACCTAGGGACAGTCACATGTGGTGACTAATGTGATTTTTGCGCAATTGTGTTCTTTGATACACCTCTGAATGTTTTTAGGCATCATGTGTTTTCCTTACCTGCACCTCTGAATGCGTTGTTTATGCATCATGTGCCTTGTTCCTTACACCTCTGAATGTATGTTATGCATCATGTGTTATGTGCTTATACCACTACAGGCATTGTGATACTTAGGTGGTTGTTTCTCCTAGTAAAGGTGGTACTAGTGAGGTCCTGGTTCCCTGCGTGACCTGTTCCTAAGGTGGTTAGGGTTGCGTAGGTGGTACTTACCTGTTACCAGTGATTACTGGTTGTGTGCTTTATGTTCTATTTTGTGCTACATTGATTTATATTCCATGTTCTAAGTGCTAATTCTACCAAGTGCTAAGTTCTAAAAGTGGAGAAGTGTGGCTCACTGGTTAGAGGAGGCAGACCCTGATGCAGAGGTCAGACCCGGGACCAGGGTTCAATTCCTGACACGGCAGGGCCTTGAGCTCAAAATGCCCACGAACTCGATAATTCTCGCCTCGGTGCCTACTCGAATAATGGGTTCACACTATGCAACTCTGGGCAATAGCTAGCTTAATCTCCACTACGGTCCGACCGCGATGGGATGCCCGGTCTTCACCTTGGGGATGCCCAGTAGGGGTTATCTCGCAGGGAAAGCCAGGATGGGTTCCCAAAGCAAGCGCTAAGAGACCTGTCTGTGATTTGGCGCTATATAAATCGAAAAACATAACATAGCATAACAAGTGCTGATTCCTGACAGTTGTCCATGTGGCCCTGTCTTGTACATATCCCCTGTAAATTCTGCCCGTGCCTGTTGGCACATTGTAAAGTGTGTGTTTTTATCTAATGTGTTTTGGTATAATACAAAGGCTATTTTTATATATAACCTTGTGTGGAGTTTCCTTTGTGGTGGGCCTTGGGTGTTGTTGCTGGGGTGCGTGCGCAAATACTTAACTCACATAGCCTCCAAGTTTAGCCTTGCTGCTCGCGCCACGTTACCTAGAGGGTGAGCAGGGGTTATCTTGGCGTGTAACTCCCTTGCCCTGACTTAGGAGTGGTGGTCTCTGACTGACTTTGGCGCAAGCCCTGGCCAGACAGGGATCCCATTTCTAACAACTCCTATGGCAGGCCTTAACAATCCTGGAGGCAGAGTGCTTGGTGTTATGTGAGTGGGTGCCCTAGCATGAGCTGAGCCCCTCTGCAGCTTTCGGAACCATCTCCTTATAGCTGTTCTATGATATAGCCATACCATATACTCTTAAGTGCATTATAATCCTCGCGGTTAATGCTAACTTTGGTTTGGATTTATCAAAACATGTCGTGTAAGGTGTCAAACACTTTGTAATACTACCCCCACCACCACCACCACCAGTTCTGGCAGCTGGGGTAGCACTCCACCCTTCTAGGGGGAGAAGACATGTAGTCACTGCTTTACCCGGTTAAAGTTAAACAGAGCCTCATCATCACAAAATGGATGCTGCCACAGACATGTGTCTGACCTCCTGCTGCTGGACGAAACTCCGGCAAGGGAGGCCTGGACAATAGGTTTCCTGTCGGGGGAGGTGCTAGCATCTCCCCAGACAGCCTGTAGTGTATTGGGGCAGGGTGGGTTGAATGGAAAGACGCTTTTCCAGACACTGCCTGGGGCACACAAGGTGCTCCATACATAGCCCGGTTCAAACCAGTTGCAGGGGCACTCCAGCCCCGCTCTGGCGCAAAACTGGACAAAGGGAAAGGGGTGTAACCACCCCCTCCCCAGGTCCACTCATAGGAGGGACCTAGCAGGTGATCCAGCCCCTAAAATCAGTATAAAGATAGGAGCTGTGTCTAGAGACTTCAGATTATCCTGGACTGAAACTCTGAAATGAAACTCTTGGACCTTCGACGTTCTACATCGACTAGAAGACTGAAGACATCTCCCTTGTGGTCAAGGAGTGACCACCCTGTGCAAACAGGCACCACCAGTAACTTGCCAGTTTGCTTTGTCGACGCTCCTGCCGGAACCCGAAGACTCAGCGACTCAGAGCCTGAACTTCCAGACTTCTCTGACTCTGATCCACATCCACAGCAAAGCTGAGACCCATGGCGGACACGAGAGACGTGGGAACCGGGACACCCTGGACTACTTGCATTTTGCTAACTGCTCGACTCCCGAGGTACCCTTGCAGTTGTGCATTGGGGTTTGAGAAGCCCAGGACGCGAGCGCCATTTGCACCAAAGCTTAGCCCTCCACACTCCACGAGTGCCACGTGGGGCCTGCTCCTGCATTTCAGCTCGACGTGTCTTCCTGGTTGCTAGCCCGCTGGCTAGCTAGCCCTCTGAAGACTTCCTTTTGAATTTACAGCACTGGCCTGGTTGCTCCAGGCTTGCTCCAGCTTCCCTGCAAAAGAGAAGCCCCCCAGACCTGGCTGGTCTGAACTGAAGCCAATCCTTACTTCCTGCAAGGATTGCATTTGCCAAGGCTTCTTGGGTCCAATCCAGATACCGACACCGCAATCAACTAGATAGCTCGAATCCAGCTCCTGGTTGGCATCGACGCCTCCTGGTCCCCGTGGCTGCAGAGACAAGCTTCACCTCCTCACCTGAGATCATCGGGACATCGCCTGGTTCCGTCCTGGTCACTGGCTAGTGACCCAGACTCTGTCCCCTCTGCTTTCAGGTTCTTCACTTCTTCGATCCACTCTGGGATCCATCCGGACACTCTTCCACTGGCCGCCTGCAGCACTTCTTTTGCAGATCTCCATTGTAAGCATCGACAAAACCCGACACGAAAAGACACCTATGCACCCGGCTTCCCTGGATGAGGTAACTCGAGTACTCAGGTGCACCCGTGGGCATTGACTCTTCAAGTGTCCTAGTTAAAAGGGGTTTCACCATAGTCCACCCGGAAGTGTCCTTAATCAGTAACTTTGTAACTTCTTCGTTCTCCATTCTAAGTCAATGGTAAATCGCAACTGTGTTTAGACACTGCACGCGCCTCCCGTGGGTTTCCTACTTCCTAACCTTTGGTTGTCTAGTGTAGCCCCAGCGATTCCCTAGGCCCTAGACCTATTCCTGAAGTGGTTCTTATACCACTTACTTATTATATGGCTTTTGAGGCCCCTAGGGCAAAACTGTATTTGTGCAACTTATCGTATGCTAATTGAGTAACTTGTAATGTACTTCTATCTCTGACCTCGTAAAGAAGTCAGAGGGGTTGTGTTAATAATAAATACATATATATTTGATATATACCTTGTGTGGTGTCCTTTCATTTGGTATTCATGGGATTATAATTGGTAAAACAAACAGCTTCACAAGCTCTTTGGAGTTTAGCCTAAGACTGCTGGTCCATGCTACCACTAGGATAGCTTGTCTATAAGGTTGACTTTACAACCACCATCAATAAGGGTCGTTTAGACTGGTGCAAGGTGCCCACTAGAATAGTGGACATCATATGCCAGGCTAACTTCTCACAGCTCAGTTACAATGCACTGTAATATTAGAGGTCGCTCAGTTACAATGCACTGTAAGCTTAGAGGTCAAATAATTACAATGCACTGTAAAATTGGAGCTCGCTCAGTTACAATGCACTGTAAAATTAGAGCTCATTGTGTTACAATGCCCTTTAAGATTAGAGCTCGCTCATTTACAATGCACTGTAGGATTAGAGCTCGCTCATTTACAATGTGTTGTAAGATTACAGCTCATTGAGTTACAATGTACGTTCAGTTATAATCGCTCAGTGACAATGCACTGTAAGATTAGAGGTCGCTACGTTACAATGCACTGTAAGATTAGAGGTTGCTCAGTTACAATGCACTGTAAAATCAGAGCTCATTGTGTTACAATTCCCTTTAAGATTAGAGCCCGCTCAGTTACAATGTACTGTAAAATTAGAGTTTGTTGAGTTATAATGCACTGGGAGATTAGAGCACATTGAGCTAAAATGTACTGTGAGAATAGAGCTCGTTTAGTGACAATGTACAGTAGAGTTTGCTGAGATACAATACACTGAACTCGCTGAATTGAAATGTACTTTAAGATTAGAGCTCGCTCAGTTACAATGCACTGTAAAATTTGAGCTTTCTTTGTTACAATGCATTGTGAGATTAGAGGTGAAAGTGTTACTAGGCACTAGGTGAGATTAGAGCCAGATGAGTTTCTATGCACTGTAAAATTAGGATGTACGTTGTTACAACGCATGCTTTTACAACGCATGCCTTTACTACGTTACAACGACTTGCGTTGGGTGGCGCTGGATAGTGAATAGTTTAATTTACTATTCCAACTCCAGTCCCCGTGGATAGTAGGGAAGGTGTTGGATAGTAAATTAAAACTATTCCCTATCCTAGAGCGCCCCCCAGCGTGTCGTTGTAATGACTTGCGTTGTAATGGTTGCGTCGTAAAGGTACTGTGTTGTAAATGTTGCGTTGTAAACGCTGTACCCCGTAAAATTAGAGCTTGCTTAGTTGCAAAACACTGTGAGATTAGAGCTGAAAGTGTTACTATGCACTGTGAGATTAGAGCTGGATGAGTTTCTATGCGCCGTAAAATCAAACCTTGTTGAGTTACAATGTACTGTGAGATTAGAGCTGAAAGTGTTACTATGCTCTGTGAGATTAGAGCCGGATGAGTTTCTATGCACTGTAAAATTAGAGCATGCTTAGTTACAATGCTCTGTGTGAGTTGAAAGTTTTACTATGCAGTGCAAGATTAGAGCCGGATGAGTTTCTATGCACTGTAAAATTAGAGCTTGCTTAGTTACAATGCACTGTGAGATTAGAGCTGAACATTTTACTATGCACTGCGAGATTAGAGCTGTATGAGTTTCTATGCACGGTGACAATAGTGCTGGGTGAGTTCATACCTCATTATTGATCAGAGACCCGTAATTAGTGTTTTAAGCACACTTTAAATGATTATTTGTGAAGATGCTCTATTCTCTTCTTTAACTTGCATTACTCGGTTAACAGCCATTTTTACATCTTTCAGTTGAAAGTTGTGACCACATTTACTGTACAAAATTAAAGTGTATCAGGAGAAATGGGGATGGTCTGGTCTACTTTTGTCTATATAACTGAAAGCGATATTCCTATATGTGTCCTTATTTGAAATTAAGGTGGAAATTCAACTTTCCTGATTAATATAGTGTTCATGAGGTAAACAACATTACGATATTTGCGTAAATTTGAGATATCTAATTTACCATTGAAAAAGCACACAGCACTGTTCATCATCGCAGCAGCAAAGCCCAAATGACCTAAGACAGTCCATCAGAGGCATTGAAATCTATGGGCTAAGAGTATTTACAATACCAATCATTCTGGAGCTCTAGGTGTGAAGGGACAGGCTACAGTCCTCGGTGTGACGGTAAGAGCTACAGTCCTAGGTGTGAAGGGACAAGCTACAGTTCTCAGTGTGAAGGCACTAGCTACAGTCCTAGGTGTGAAGGTACAAGCTGCAGTCCTTGGTGTGAAGGTACAAGCTACAGTCCTCGGTGTGAAGGTACAAGCAACAGTCCTAGTTGTGAAAGTACAAGCTACAGTCCTAGGTGTGAAGGTACAAGCTACAGTCCTAGTTGTGAAGGTACAAGCTACAGTCCTAGGTGTGAAGGTACAAGCTACAGTCCTCGGTGTGAAGGTACAAGCTACAGTCCCAGTTGTGAAGGTACAAGCTACAGTCCTAGGTGTGAAGGTACAAGCTACTGTCCTCTGTGTGAAGGTACAAGCTATAGTCCTCGGTGTGAAGGTGCAAGCTACAGACCTAGGTGTGAAGGTACAAGCTACAGTCCTATGCGTGAAGGTACAATATACAGTTCTCTTGCTCTTTTGGAAACTTTGGAAAAAACTGTTCTAAATGTAACGTTGAGCGAGTGTGAGTGTTGTTACCCATTTTCAGCTATCCAGATTTTGGCAAAACTGTGCAGCACCATTGGCAATACTCTTGCCCTGAATTTCATACCTGAGCGATATGAACACCAAGGGGTCTATGCTGCTTTTATTGACTTTTTGAATTTGCAACAAAGTGTCCTTTTCCTCTTTTTTGTCATCCAAACTATCAATGCGGGTCATTCGTCTTGACTCTTGTTGATTCTTATTGAGTTACGTTCTGATACTAAGGGGTGTATTACGATGGTAGGTGGACAAAGTCTGCCCGCCACCGTAATGGTGAAAGGAACCGACCACCAGAGGTCCGGCTGTGCCCATTAGGATGCATTCCGCATATTTAAAATTGTGGTGGGCGGTGATTTGTTCAGCACCCGACACAATGTCACATATGCATGTTGTGCATTGGCATGCACAACGTGGCAGGCACTGCGCGGTGCCTGCCACCTTGTGCATGCCAATATAAGGGGGTACCACAGGTACCCCCCAAGTGTACCCCCACCCCTCCAGCACCACAGGGGCCCGCAACGGGCCCCCAAAGCCAAAAACCACATGCCTTCCCATGGTAGTATCGCCGCCATGGAAAGGCCAAAATCCGCTGACAACATAATATGGCGGGCGATGCCTGCTAGGCACCTCCTCCATATTATTTCCCAGGACCGCACTGCAGGCAATTGTAACGATTGCCTGCTATAAAGCAGCGGAAGGTCTTTCCATCCGCCGCTGTGCCCCCCGCCTTTGTAATACGGCTGGGGTAAATGGCGTGCGGGCGGGGAAAGATGTCGGGTGGATCGCCAACGCCGGTCGGGCGGTGGCGATCTGCCCGACATCATAATGACCCCAAAAGATTGGGACCTTAAGAGGCTCAAAAAATACCTCAAAATGCGAGCTGAGAAGATAACAGCCTTAAGGAAGTCCTCACCCATTTGCTTTTCTTATTAAACTTTGAAGGCCTACCTTACTTAACTTTAATATTTTCTACTGATTCTTGGTGGGCGCCCATCATGATTAATATTGTATTCTGACAACATTGTCCTTCTAGACCTTACTGCTATTGGACTGCAGGGTTAGTTGCACTCAATGTATTGTTATGCAGAATAATATAATCATATAAACTAACTATTAATCTACAGAACTAAAAAATATTGGATGCTAGGACTAATAAGTCTCCTAGAATTTGGACTGTCCAAAAAACAAAATGTATCGTTGTTATAGAATATTTATACCTAAGTGTTCAGTTTAGTAGAAATATATCCTCTTAATTCACATCTATTTATAGTTATTAGCGAAGGGCACCTTAGGGGGATAGGTGGTTACACCTTTTGATTGCAATGGGCAATCAAAATATACATCTATTGACTGGTTACACAGAAAAAATACATGTTGTAATGCTTTATGGTAATGAATGTTATTTAAATCAGTTACTGGAGCACGTGTTTTCGAGACTCGGTTTATCAACTGGGGCTGTCGGACTGGAATTAGAAACCATTGGGCCTTCTTGAAGAGATCAAACTTAGGGCCATATTATCAAAAAAGGGCGATACATTATTGTCGCTTTTATCTGCAGGAAACTGCCGATAAAGCAGTGATAATGGGCTTGATAATATGCCCTTGTGAATTCCCATAGAAGCCCAGGTTCTGGTGTTTACCTGGGCTTCTATTGGAATTCACAAGGGCATATTATCAAGAACATTATCGCCGCTTTAACAGCAGTTTCCTGCGGATAAAAGCGGCGATAATGTATCACCCTTTCTTGATAATATGGCCCATAGTTCCTTTGCTATCAGTAAACCTCCAATATGCCCTTGAAAATACCTTAGAAATACCTAGTTATTGAGGGACTCAGGTCAGATACTAGTTCCCTTATTCTTTTTATCAGTTTTCACAAAAGTTTTTGGAATGTTTGAAAATTACTTGAAAATAACTGAAGAAGCTCAGGCTAAACATTCACGAATAAAATGTTATCAAACGTCTATGCCAAGTATACTAATCAATTACAATGGTTACATGTAATTCTTTACACGTTAAAAGCTTGATATAGAAGTTCATGGCTTCTGTGTAAACACTGGAAGATGGCTGCTAGTCAATAATCCGATATTTCAAACATATTCAAATACGGATCAACATTGCAACTTGCAACTTGTGTAATTGAGCTGTTCGGGCCCCATGCCCAAATTGTGCACAAGTCCCGTTTTTTTTAGGTTCTTAGAAGTCTTCATGGAACTCCGATATGATTTGCATGTGATATTACAACGCTGTCTGAGTTTTTTTTTTTAATGTATGGTGTAATGCTAAAAAAAATATTTTACATCTTAAATAAACATATCAACTTTTACGTAATGAAGTATAATGCAGTCCTCCAATGAAGGGGCATAATGTAAAGTATGCCACATCATAATGCCGTATTTGTCACTCCTTTAGCCCCACTAAATTAGTTTCTAACAAATAGCAATAAAAGACTTCGTGGGGAAAACAAATTTACCAATCCATGGAACCAGCTGGAGCCAATTGAAGAACAGCTCTGGTGTTCTAGTGTGGCAGAGATCTTCTAAAATATTTAAAACTGTCTTGCTCCTGTGTCTGAAAAACTGTTGGCTCTACATGCCTAAAACATGAAAACATGTTTAATTAATGTTTTGTTACATTAAGCGAGACTAATATTTGTGTTACCAATTAGAACATTCCACAGTTAATTCGAAAAAGAAAGATAAACCCATGTCTTCCATTTTTGCAATATACCCTAAGTACCCTGACAGGTGGTCTGAAATATAGCAGAATAGATTTGACATTCTGATTATCTTTCACACTGCAAAAAGCATGTAAGAAAATCGGTCGCATCTTATAGAATGAAGGGGGCTTTGTCTCAGTACTTAGTATCGCCATGCACAGGCATGTTATCGCTACATAACTACATAAATGAAATATGATTTAGAGTTTTTTTCTAACTGATCCGCGTATCCTAAAATAATAGCGGTAGGAACAGCCGATATTTTAAAAAGTCAGTGTTGAAAGAAGTATTGGCAATCCCAATCAGGACCGGACTGGGAACCACAACCGGCCCTAGCAAAGTGCCCCCCCCTTCCCCTCCCTAACCCACTAAGGGGGGTGGGGGGGGGGGGGGGGTTGGGGGGTGGAGGTGCCGCTGAGCTCTTTGCCGGGCCAGTTTTCGTCCGATTTGCTGCAAAAACGGCCCTGTAACAAAAACGGCCTCCAGGGGCCCAAAACCGGCCCCCACCCACGCAGCGCACCAGAGGATTGCCCGGTGCCCGCTATGGCCAGTCCGGCCCTGATCCCAAATGGTCTCGACTATGCAGGGTGTTTTTTAGCCATGTGTGTCTGTTGTGCAGCATGGTTGAAATTAAAAGAAAAACACGATACCGCAACAAGTACTGGCTGAGTCATAGCGCTTTTTTCCATTGCTGGTGGGAGGGAAGGACAGCTGGAGGAATGGGAGGCAACATGGAAGAAGAGAGGAGTGTGAAAAAACACTATGATGCTGCAGTGGTGTAAGTGCCATACCACTTTTTTTTTTTTTAAATGGACGGGGTTGGCTGCAGCACAGATTATTGGTTGGAGCAGGACAACATGGACAGCAGAACAGAGGGTGGGGGAAAGGTGAAAGGGAGAAAGGGAGCGAGAGGGAGGGATGGGGTAAAGCCAACAACAACAGAGGGAACAAGGGGGCAAAGCCAGCCCGGACAATGAGAGGGAGCGAAGGACCGGTCAAAGCCAATATGGATGGTGGGAGTGAGGGAGGGGCCAAAGCCAAACTCGATGTTAGGATAAAAGCCAGCACAGATAGCGGGAGAAAGGGAGACAGCAAATCCACAGATGGGGAGAAGTACACGAAGAAGCCAGCTGAAAAAGACACACTCTTGTAAAGTTCTTCAACACAAAAGAAAAAGTAGCACCTAAAAAAGCATGCATTGAAGGAACACAAGTAATGCGTCTATGCTCCTGGGAAGGCACAATACATGTAGAGGAAGGAAGTCTAAAGCAACTGACCAATAAGAAGCAAGAAAATGAAAGTGACAAGGAAACCAACCAAAGGAAAGTAACGGGCGGGGTCTAAGCCCACTGTATCGAAAACAAAAGATCTTGCATGTGCCATCTTAGCCAGACCTAAAAAAGGCATTCTGTGAAGTGGTTTCTATGAATTAATTAGTAAGTGCTAGTCATCTGGCGAAATTCCATTAACAGTTTACATGAAATGCTTTCTCAGTAAAAGTATTCCATGAAATTGTTTTCCTTTGAAATCACGTGCAAGCGTGGCACAGTCGCTTTACTCAGCTCTATTTTGTAGTCCACCTCATTGCTCTTCACCAACTAGATGCTTTCCTTGATCATTCTGTGAATTTTCTCAGCTACCCTACCCACTGGTTTCAAGAAGATGAAAAACACTTACCATGAAAACAAACAGGATGCAGGAAAGCAAACGTTTTCAATTAAAAACTCAAGGAAAATTAGGAAGGTAAGTTATCTGGCAAAATATCAGAGAAAGTACTGCCATGCATGCTGATCATGCCTGGTTCTGGAGGGACGGGGGTGAGAGTACAGGGGCCATCGCAGTCTGCATTTTGTATCGTCCCCTCAAGTAAGAGGTGTTTGTTGATTTTTTTTTACAAATGTCAGTGCAGGTTTCAAGTCCCTGTCTCGTTCAGTGTTATGAACACCAAGTCCAGTATTTCAGTCAGGCAGGCAGGTACACATACAGAGGCCGTGGAAAAGCAAAGGGACCCAGCGTATGCACAAGTGCCGCAAGAGCCATCACCGGAGCCAGTCCTGGTGGCAGTGCAGGGCCTGTCATGGGCCCAAGCCTGGGCATGCTTGTGCTGAATGTGCATGACGGCAGCATTTCAGTATGTACCGTGCAACTTTGTACAATATAGTCCAGGCAAGTCCCACAGCAGGGATCATAAAAACTCCTCTCAAACCTTTCACAGTTCATTATGTCTTTATTTCGAAATAAAATTCATAAAAGACAACATACAATGCATAAAATATGTTAAAAAACTACAATCATATCCCATAATATTTAAAAAGTTGTAAGCATACAGCATGTACTTCATATCATGACAATTGATTTAAATAAGTGTTCAATTTCTTAATACGGATCAGCCACGCCCTACCCAGGAATTTAGCCACACAGACCACAAAAAACTCAGATCTAATATTACGAAACTTCTGCAGGGCTTCAAGATGTCCCCCACAATCCAATCTTCTGCATAAAGGTTTCAGCCATTTGAGTCGTGGGGCTCGATAAGCTGGGCAGGCAAAAAACAAATGGCCAATGCTTTCCACATGATCCGGAATATTTACAACAAGGGGTGGTGAGGGACAGAGTCTCTGAATTAAGCAGAAAGCTCTCACCCAGTCAAGAGATCAAGGCTAGATCCAACACCGTTTTTTAGCTCACTGCACCATCCCAGTTTCAGAAACTGGCTGTATGCAAATTAGTCTGTTCCTGTCCCAGTGCATGATGGGAACAGGACAAACCAAACTACAAAAGCCAATTCTTACACTGGGAAGGAAACAAGCTCCCGGGGACCGGTTTCTGGCATTACAGCCGTCTTCGGCCCGGTTTGTTTGAATCCTGATGGTGCAATGAGCAAGGGTCTCACATCTGAGAATACCATTCCACGCTTAGGGTGGAGAAAAATATTTACAACAAGGGGTGGTGAGGGACAGAGTCTCTGAATTAAGCAGAAAGCTCTCACCCAGTCAAGAGATCAAGGCTAGATCCAACACCGTTTTTTAGCTCACTGCACCATCCCAGTTTCAGAAACTGGCTGTATGCAAATTAGTCTGTTCCTGTCCCAGTGCATGATGGGAACAGGACAAACCAAACTACAAAAGCCAATTCTTACACTGGGAAGGAAACAAGCTCCCGGGGACCGGTTTCTGGCATTACAGCCGTCTTCGGCCCGGTTTGCTTGAATCCTGATGGTGCAATGAGCAAGGGTCTCACATCTGAGAATACCCTTCCACGCTTAGGGTGGACAAAAATATTTACAACAAGGGGTGGTGAGGGACAGAGTCTCTGAATTAAGCAGAAAGCTCTCACCCAGTCAAGAGATCAAGGCTAGATCCAACACCGTTTTTTAGCTCACTGCACCATCCCAGTTTCAGAAACTGGCTGTATGCAAATTAGTCTGTTCCTGTCCCAGTGCATGATGGGAACAGGACAAACCAAACTACAAAAGCCAATTCTTACACTGGGAAGGAAACAAGCTCCCGGGGACCGGTTTCTGGCATTACAGCCGTCTTCGGCCCGGTTTGCTTGAATCCTGATGGTGCAATGAGCAAGGGTCTCACATCTGAGAATACCCTTCCACGCTTAGGGTGGACAAAAATATTTACAACAAGGGGTGGTGAGGGACAGAGTCTCTGAATTAAGCAGAAAGCTCTCACCCAGTCAAGAGATCAAGGCTAGATCCAACACCGTTTTTTAGCTCACTGCACCATCCCAGTTTCAGAAACTGGCTGTATGCAAATTAGTCTGTTCCTGTCCCAGTGCATGATGGGAACAGGACAAACCAAACTACAAAAGCCAATTCTTACACTGGGAAGGAAACAAGCTCCCGGGGACCGGTTTCTGGCATTACAGCCGTCTTCGGCCCGGTTTGCTTGAATCCTGATGGTGCAATGAGCAAGGGTCTCACATCTGAGAATACCCTTCCACGCTTAGGGTGGACAAAAATATTTACAACAAGGGGTGGTGAGGGACAGAGTCTCTGAATTAAGCAGAAAGCTCTCACCCAGTCAAGAGATCAAGGCTAGATCCAACACCGTTTTTTAGCTCACTGCACCATCCCAGTTTCAGAAACTGGCTGTATGCAAATTAGTCTGTTCCTGTCCCAGTGCATGATGGGAACAGGACAAACCAAACTACAAAAGCCAATTCTTACACTGGGAAGGAAACAAGCTCCCGGGGACCGGTTTCTGGCATTACAGCCGTCTTCGGCCCGGTTTGCTTGAATCCTGATGGTGCAATGAGCAAGGGTCTCACATCTGAGAATACCCTTCCACGCTTAGGGTGGACAAAAATATTTACAACAAGGGGTGGTGAGGGACAGAGTCTCTGAATTAAGCAGAAAGCTCTCACCCAGTCAAGAGATCAAGGCTAGATCCAACACCGTTTTTTAGCTCACTGCACCATCCCAGTTTCAGAAACTGGCTGTATGCAAATTAGTCTGTTCCTGTCCCAGTGCATGATGGGAACAGGACAAACCAAACTACAAAAGCCAATTCTTACACTGGGAAGGAAACAAGCTCCCGGGGACCGGTTTCTGGCATTACAGCCGTCTTCGGCCCGGTTTGCTTGAATCCTGATGGTGCAATGAGCAAGGGTCTCACATCTGAGAATACCCTTCCACGCTTAGGGTGGCCAGAAACCGGTCCCCGGTAGCTTGTCTCCTTTCTGGTGAAGAATTGGCTTTGTAGTTTAGTCTGCCCTGTTCCCATGATGCACTGGGCCAGGGACAGACTGATTTGCATATAGCCAGGTTCTGAGCTGGGATGGGGCAGTGAGATAAATAACGGTGATGGATCAAGCCCTGATCTTTGGACTGGGTAAGAGTGGTCTGTTTAACTCAGACACTCTGTTCATCACCACCCCCTTTTCTAAATCGTTTTTGGCCACTATAGGTGTGGCAGGGTATACTCAGACATGAGTCCCTTTCTCACTGCTCCATCAGGATTCAAGCAAGCCGGGCCGAAGAAGGCTGAAATGCCAGAAACCGGTCCCCGGTAGCTTGTCTCCTTTCTGGTGAAGAATTGGCTTTGTAGTTTAGTCTGCCCTGTTCCCATGATGCACTGGGCCAGGGACAGACTGATTTGCATATAGCCAGGTTCTGAGCTGGGATGGGGCAGTGAGATAAATAACGGTGATGGATCAAGCCCTGATCTTTGGACTGGGTAAGAGTGGTCTGTTTAACTCAGACACTCTGTTCATCACCACCCCCTTTTCTAAATCGTTTTTGGCCACTATAGGTGTGGCAGGGTATACTCAGATATGAGTCCCTTTCTCACTGCTCCATCAGGATTCAAGCAAGCCGGGCCGAAGAAGGCTGAAATGCCAGAAACCGGTCCCCGGTAGCTTGTCTCCTTTCTGGTGAAGAATTGGCTTTGTAGTTTAGTCTGCCCTGTTCCCATGATGCACTGGGCCAGGGACAGACTGATTTGCATATAGCCAGGTTCTGAGCTGGGATGGGGCAGTGAGATAAATAACGGTGATGGATCAAGCCCTGATCTTTGGACTGGGTAAGAGTGGTCTGTTTAACTCAGACACTCTGTTCATCACCACCCCCTTTTCTAAATCGTTTTTGGCCACTATAGGTGTGGCAGGGTATACTCAGACATGAGTCCCTTTCTCACTGCTCCATCAGGATTCAAGCAAGCCGGGCCGAAGAAGGCTGAAATGCCAGAAACCGGTCCCCGGTAGCTTGTCTCCTTTCTGGTGAAGAATTGGCTTTGTAGTTTAGTCTGCCCTGTTCCCATGATGCACTGGGCCAGGGACAGACTGATTTGCATATAGCCAGGTTCTGAGCTGGGATGGGGCAGTGAGATAAATAACGGTGATGGATCAAGCCCTGATCTTTGGACTGGGTAAGAGTGGTCTGTTTAACTCAGACACTCTGTTCATCACCACCCCCTTTTCTAAATCGTTTTTGGCCACTATAGGTGTGGCAGGGTATACTCAGACATGAGTCCCTTTCTCACTGCTCCATCAGGATTCAAGCAAGCCGGGCCGAAGAAGGCTGAAATGCCAGAAACCGGTCCCCGGTAGCTTGTCTCCTTTCTGGTGAAGAATTGGCTTTGTAGTTTAGTCTGCCCTGTTCCCATGATGCACTGGGCCAGGGACAGACTGATTTGCATATAGCCAGGTTCTGAGCTGGGATGGGGCAGTGAGATAAATAACGGTGATGGATCAAGCCCTGATCTTTGGACTGGGTAAGAGTGGTCTGTTTAACTCAGACACTCTGTTCATCACCACCCCCTTTTCTAAATCGTTTTTGGCCACTATAGGTGTGGCAGGGTATACTCAGACATGAGTCCCTTTCTCACTGCTCCATCAGGATTCAAGCAAGCCGGGCCGAAGAAGGCTGAAATGCCAGAAACCGGTCCCCGGTAGCTTGTCTCCTTTCTGGTGAAGAATTGGCTTTGTAGTTTAGTCTGCCCTGTTCCCATGATGCACTGGGCCAGGGACAGACTGATTTGCATATAGCCAGGTTCTGAGCTGGGATGGGGCAGTGAGATAAATAACGGTGATGGATCAAGCCCTGATCTTTGGACTGGGTAAGAGTGGTCTGTTTAACTCAGACACTCTGTTCATCACCACCCCCTTTTCTAAATCGTTTTTGGCCACTATAGGTGTGGCAGGGTATACTCAGACATGAGTCCCTTTCTCACTGCTCCATCAGGATTCAAGCAAGCCGGGCCGAAGAAGGCTGAAATGCCAGAAACCGGTCCCCGGTAGCTTGTCTCCTTTCTGGTGAAGAATTGGCTTTGTAGTTTAGTCTGCCCTGTTCCCATGATGCACTGGGCCAGGGACAGACTGATTTGCATATAGCCAGGTTCTGAGCTGGGATGGGGCAGTGAGATAAATAACGGTGATGGATCAAGCCCTGATCTTTGGACTGGGTAAGAGTGGTCTGTTTAACTCAGACACTCTGTTCATCACCACCCCCTTTTCTAAATCGTTTTTGGCCACTATAGGTGTGGCAGGGTATACTCAGACATGAGTCCCTTTCTCACTGCTCCATCAGGATTCAAGCAAGCCGGGCCGAAGAAGGCTGAAATGCCAGAAACCGGTCCCCGGTAGCTTGTCTCCTTTCTGGTGAAGAATTGGCTTTGTAGTTTAGTCTGCCCTGTTCCCATGATGCACTGGGCCAGGGACAGACTGATTTGCATATAGCCAGGTTCTGAGCTGGGATGGGGCAGTGAGATAAATAACGGTGATGGATCAAGCCCTGATCTTTGGACTGGGTAAGAGTGGTCTGTTTAACTCAGACACTCTGTTCATCACCACCCCCTTTTCTAAATCGTTCCACATGATCCGGACACCAGAAACATTTATTGCTTACTAGTAAAAGAATTAATGGGGAGTGTACCTACGCGAAACTGGTGATACAGTTTCCGATCCAGGGTTTTACATATCAGGTCCCAATAAGGCTCGAGGGAAGGTGTCAATTTGTGTGTTACAAAAAGCCCCGTTAGGTTCATGTCCGAAGAATGGTTAACCACACTAGATTTAATCGAGGGCCAGAATAGGTCTTTAAAATCTTGTTTTGAGGGGAAGATGGAACGCCCAGGATTTATCCACAGCTCAGGAAGGCCCATTGCATACAAAACATGTTTGACTTCCCTGAGCCAGGGAATTCTATGGGCACCCCACAATGATTTAACCTCATCCAACTCGCGAGCAAAGAGGCTAAGCTCTGGAGTCGTCCAAAGCCGTCGCCAAAGTGCCACCAATCAAAACTGTGCCATCTCATCTAAGGGTCTGCAACCTAGGTCTAACAACAATGGTTTAATGGGTGTGGATTGGGGTAGCCCTACCAGGTTCCACAGGAACCTGTTCTGGGCTGTGGTCAAAACTGACAAATTCTTGTAGCCCCATATGTCTGCTCCATAGAGGGTAGCTGCATTGACCTTGGCTTCATATATTTTTAATGCTGGGGTAATACGTTTAGTCAAGGAATTCTTCTGTTCATGCAATAAACAACCTGTGAGGCGGACAAATTTAAGATTTAGTGCCTCCAACTGGGGTTTCCAGCTGAGTTGGTAATCAAGGGTCACACCCAAATACATCATAACCTTAACCTGTTCGAATAAAACACCGTTCAGACTAACGGAGCTTTTGATTGGGGTTTTATTACTAAAGACCATAAATTTGGTTTTATCTACGTTAATCTGTAAGTCATTTATCTTACAGAACTCAGCAAACCTGTTCAGGGCTGACTGCAACCCGCTCCGGGTTTTAGAAAGGAGCAGGGTGTCGTCGGCAAAGATTAGCATCGGATATTTTGACCCGCCCAGAGATGGTGCATCAGTCTGCGTATTAGTAAAATATTCGACAACCTGGTTTATGAAGAGGAGAAACAGGGTGGGGGCCAACACGCATCCCTGGCGCACCCCTCGTTGGACTGGGAAGCTGTTGGTCACCTGACCCTACTTGCCCCACCTCACTCGGGCGAAATTATCCTCATGCAATCTCATGACTAATTCCAAGAGTTCGACAGGAATGCCCATGCGTCTTAATGCTTCCCATAGTTTCACTCTTGGAACTAAATCAAAAGCCGACTTAAGGTCAACGAATGCGGCATAGATAACCCCTCCACCCAAGAAAACCACCTTCCAATAAAGCATAGTGAGTCTGAACACCTGGTCTATAGTGCTGGTGCCCAATCTAAACCCAGCTTGCATGGGGGAAAGTATATTATTCTGTTCTATCCATCCCTGGATTCTTGCAAGAACCATTCTTCATACTATTTTTTGGAGTGAATCGATCAAGCTTATGGGGCGATAGTTGTTTGGCAATGATCGATCCCCTTTTTTAAATATTGGCAGGAACTCTGCCCCTTTCCAGGATTGTGGAATCCTCGCCCCTGCTGCAATGGCATTTGCCAATAAAGTGATGTACGGGACCCATAGATCGAGGTTTGATTTAAAAAGATCTGCAGGGATAGCATCTAGTCCCGGGGCTTTTCCTGACTGAACGGAGCCGCGGGCATGCACCGTGTCTGAGGCGGAAAAAATAAGTGGAGCCCCGGGGTTGTTAGGCTGTACCCCCAGTACAGGCTTGAATACCAGTTCGGGCTCGGCGCTCATATCTTTAAATTGGGCTGTAAAGAATCCCACCCAGTCCAAAGCAGAGACGTAGTTAACCGGTATTTGGGAATCCGGATCCCTGCCCCACCTAATAGTCTCCCAAAATTTCACTTGGTTAGATGATTTACACGCCATAAGTAGATCTGACCAATAAGAATCATCCCATTCCCTCTTGGCTGACCATAGGACCTGCTTATAGAACAGCCTAGCATTCTTAATGTCGTGGGAGATCCTCGATTTAACAGCTGCTATTAATTTGCTATGGGCTTCCCTACAGCTCTTGTTATACCATCTTTTGTGGGCTTTAACTACCTTATTTTTTGATGGCTTAGTGAGCAGGCTTTTAAGTTCAGTGAAACACTTCTCATGGAGGTTGATAATTAAGGCGTCGACCCCACTAGGGGGGGATAAGTCTATCATCTTACCCCTTGTTTCTAAGACCAACTCCTCTATTTCATGAGTGAGCTCTGGGTCAGCTATGACCCTGGGTCATTTAACCCGTCTTCTGTTATTACACAATATTATGTCGGACGTTGGGCAAGTTGTTACCATAGGACCGGCACCCAGTCCGGGAACCCTAAGACCCAAAGAGAGGGGATTGTGGTCACTCTCTGGCCTAGGCTCTACCTCCATATCTATTACGAGTGACCAGAATTCTACTTTGACCAGTATGTAGTCAATACGACTCACACTGGTCCCATTATCAAAGGTTGGTTTCCCGGATTTATCACTGCCCGTAGCCCCCACTCCATGCAAAATCCCAGCCAGTGAAGGGCCGCCTCAGTTCCCCTGACACCCTTACTTATAGTTAGCGGGGGGATATTCCAAGCAGTATCCTCATCAGTTCCCACATAAGAGCAGTTCAGGTCGCCTGCTACTAGGATAAGACGATCACCGCTAAACTTCTTCAGGAGGCTATCTAGATCGTTCAGGACCGGTTGCTTATGACCACCGTGGCAGCCTCGGGCATAGATGTTAATTAAGAGAATGCCCTTATTATTACCCTTTCTAAGGCTGATACATAGAAGGTCAGCATTCTCTATCAAGATTTCTTTAGCTTGGAATCCCAGGGTGTCTCTGATCCACACCACAAGGCCTCCAGAGGCCCTACCCGTGGGGCCCTGTATGGCGGGCTTATAATAATTCAGGTAACCTGCTCTAAATAAAGGACCAGTTGCCCAGGTTTCCTGAAAAACGACGATATCATACGTGTCGATGAAGTCGACCCAATCATCGTTATCCAAGCGACCCCTTAGCCCTGCTATGTTCCAGGAAGCCACCTTGATTGATCCCACTAAACTACTAGATGGAATAGTCTCCGATATGCCCAAGTCGTCCGCCCTGATCTCGGTGGATCTGGTGACATAACCAGGGACTGGACTTGGACCTTCGGAGAGGGCAAGACTGTCTATGCGAGCTACTAAGGGGGTGGGGGGGGGGGGGAATCACCTGGATGGAATTAGGTTTGATGTTGTGCACTGAAACGTCAACCCCCCCAAGTCAATCGACCTCATCCAAACAAACGAACATGTTAGAAGTAGGAGCCTCTTCCCACCAGATATTTTGACCTTGCCAACCATCCCTTTGTCCATTCCGCCTGGTGTTTTTGACAATTCACCAGTTCCCCTCTAGATCAACATTCTGCCGTGGGGGGTAAAAAAATGTAAGAGGTCTGACAACAATGGTTGAATTATCTCCTCGTGTATTCCATGAACAAAGATGTTGAGCTGTATGGGGATCCGCAAAGGAGACTACTATACAGTCACCAGCAATGGACTTACGTGTGGGACCTACCCCGGGTACTCTAGGTACCATTAGTATCTTACTTCTTAGGTGGTTTGGAAGTTGTCTATTTACATTAAGCCAGTAAATGACCTTGTTTTTTAGTGACCAATGGTTCTCTTGAGTTTGTAAATCCAGGGCAGGCACGCCAGCTAACACAATGACATATGGCCTGGCTTCTGGTGGTAGATCAATAAAACCCCCACGAAAATTCGGGCGGCTAGGTTGCTGGGGAAATGTACACGTGGACGCAGGCTGATTAGGCTGATGAGGTATAGCCTGAGACCTCTGATTAGATGGTGCTATGCCTTGTGGGGGGCGGGGGATTAGGGCTGTAGTTCGTGGGATAGTAGCTGTGGGGTTGCAAACTTTTGTACGGGGTTTAGGTATGGGTTTGGGATTTGGGGGGGGGCAAGGCCGGGGCTTCTAGCACAGGGGCCTGTGGGGTGCGATCATCGCCCTTGGTGATCTTATCTTCCATTTTTTTTAGGCTAAGACTAGCTAGAGTAACTATAGTCTTGTCCATTTCTAATAGGCTGTTTTCAATATGAGAAAGTCTAAGTTCCAAGGGAGTTAAAAGCTGTTTTAATGTAACCCAAACAATTTTAAGGAATTCTTCATCACCCCCCTGATCCTTCCCTGGCTCACTCAACCGATCCTCAGTAGTCCTCTCAGCGATGTTAGCAAGAGAATCCCCCGTTGTTAAGTCTAACACACGCTGGCTAGACCAGTGCCAATTTCCTCGGACAGTGTTCAAGTATTAGCTTCAGGAACCTCATTACCTACCCGGTTTAAGACCAGAGGTCGACGATTATTAAAAAATTGAGACCTCGCAATTTTGGCTTTTTTACGTGCATAAGCTAATCTGGCAAGGCATTTCCTTTTGTGAATAACATCTTTTTTTTTACGCTTACTGCTTGCTTTGACAACTCAAATTTGCTAGTAAACCCATGCCTGACCCAGGGACGTTTGGCGCCAAAACCTTAGTGGGCTTTGGGGGTGTCGATGATGGAATAAGAAGAGGCTCAGACGGTGGTGTGGTTGGGACATGATGGATATCCGCCTGTGTTAACAATGGTGGTGGACCAGACAGAGGCTCCGGAGTTAAAACAGAGGCAATATTACCTAAGGATGATTTTTTTTGAGGACACTAGGTTCAGGGAAAGTCTTTGTGCTGCTTCTAACTCCAAGGACACTCTGTGTTGCATTTTGCTGATTTCCACATCAATGGCCATATTGGTCTTGGTAAGGAAATCATCAAGAGTCCCATTGGGCTTGTTCGCCCCCTTAGCAGTTTTTCTACGACTACCCCGTGTGCACATAATGGTTAGGGAGAATGAACAAATTAACGGGATATAATTATGGCAGCAAAGAAACAAGGGGGTGGCCCAGGCCAGGCCTCTCAGACCTCAAACGGCCTCAAACGGCCCTCTCTTAGCCCGGTCTTCTCTCCGAGCTGCGTCCCGCGCTGCGGGAGTAAGAACCCTGGGTATAGGGAACGATGAGGGCGGT
Source organism: Lissotriton vulgaris (assembly GCF_964263255.1). Classification (NCBI taxonomy): domain Eukaryota; kingdom Metazoa; phylum Chordata; class Amphibia; order Caudata; family Salamandridae; genus Lissotriton; species Lissotriton vulgaris. The sequence continues at coordinate 859,518,902 of NC_141693.1, read as the reverse complement.
GGGCGGGACAGCAGGGAGAGTGGACCGGAAGCTGTCAAGGGGTCACGCAGAGACTCCTGGGAAATGGAGTCCCTGCAACGCTCGCAGCCCCGCTTGAAGACTCAGCCCAATCCGCAAGTTCCTTCCTCCTTCAGGCTCCGCCGTGTACCGGTGTGCAGCCCCTCTCTCCCTCAGGCGCTGCGGCACCCGCGAAGCGGGTGCGGCGAGGTGCTGGTTCCAAAGGCTGTGTCAGGCAAGTCCGTGGCAATACCGGTGTGCAGCCCCTCTCTCCCTCAGGCGCTGCAGCACCTGCGAAGCGGGTGCGGCGAGGTGCTGGTTCCAAAGGCTGTGTCAGGCAAGTCCGTGGCAATAGATCCTGATGAGTCCGTTAGTAGCAGGTACGTGATCCCACTGGAGCTAGGGGTAGGGGGGTTTAAAAGCGGACCGGAAGCTGTCAAAGGGTCACGTAGGGACTCCTGGGCAATGGAGTCCCTGCAACGCTCGCAGCCCCGCTTGAAGACTCAGCCCAATCCACAAGTTCCTTTCTCCTTCAGGCTCCGCCGTGAACCTGTGTGCAGCCCCTCTCTCCCTCAGGCGCTGCGGCACCCGCGAAGCGGGTGCGGCGAGGTGCTGGTTCCAAAGGCTGTGTCAGGCAAGTCCGTGGCAATACCGGTGTGCAGCCCCTCTCTCCCTCAGGCGCTGCGGCACCTGCGAAGCGGGTGCGGCGAGGTGCTGGTTCCAAAGGCTGTGTCAGGCAAGTCCGTGGCAATAGATCCTGATGAGTCTGTTACTAGCAGGTACGTGATCCCACTGGAGCTAGGGGTAGGGGGGTTTAAAAGCGGACCGGAAGCTGTCAAAGGGTCACGTAGGGACTCCTGGGCAATGGAGTCCCTGCAACGCTCGCAGCCCCGCTTGAAGACTCAGCCCAATCCGCAAGTTCCTTTCTCCTTCAGGCTCCGCCGTGTACCGGTGTGCAGCCCCTCTCTCCCTCAGGCGCTGCGGCACCTGCGAAGCGGGTGCGGCGAGGTGCTGGTTCCAAAGGCTGTGTCAGGCAAGTCTGTGGCAATAGATCCTGATGAGCCCGTTAGTAGCAGGTACGTGATCCCACTGGCGCTAGGGGTAGGGGGGTTTAAAAGCGGACCGGAAGCTGTCAAAGGGTCACGTAGGGACTCCTGGGCAATGGAGTCCCTGCAACGCTCGCAGCCCCGCTTGAAGACTCAGCCCAATCCGCAAGTTCCTTTCTCCTTCAGGCTCCGCCATGTACCGGTGTGCAGCCCCTCTCTCCCTCAGGCGCTGCGGCACCCGAGAAGCGGGTGCGGCGAGGTGCTGGTTCCAAAGGCTGTGTCAGGCAAGTCCGTGGCAATACCGGTGTGCAGCCCCTCTCTCCCTCAGGCGCTGCGGCACCTGCGAAGCGGGTGCGGCGAGGTGCTGGTTCCAAAGGCTGTGTCAGGCAAGTCCGTGGCAATAGATCCTGATGAGTCCGTTAGTAGCAGGTACTTGATCCCACTGGAGCTAGGGGTAGGGGGGTTTAAAAGCGGACCGGAAGCTGTCAAAGGGTCACGTAGGGACTCCTGGGCAATGGAGTCCCTGCAACGCTCGCAGCCCCGCTTGAAGACTCAGCCCAATCCGCAAGTTCCTTTCTCCTTCAGGCTCCGCCGTGTACCGGTGTGCAGCCCCTCTCTCCCTCAGGCGCTGCGGCACCCGCGAAGCGGGTGCGGCGAGGTGCTGGTTCCAAAGGCTGTGTCAGGCAAGTCCGTGGCAATACCGGTGTGCAGCCCCTCTCTCCCTCAGGCGCTGCAGCACCTGCGAAGCGGGTGCGGCGAGGTGCTGGTTCCAAAGGCTGTGTCAGGCAAGTCCGTGGCAATAGATCCTGATGAGTCCGTTAGTAGCAGGTACGTGATCCCACTGGAGCTAGGGGTAGGGGGGTTTAAAAGCGGACCGGAAGCTGTCAAAGGGTCACGTAGGGACTCCTGGGCAATGGAGTCCCTGCAACGCTCGCAGCCCCGCTTGAAGACTCAGCCCAATCCACAAGTTCCTTTCTCCTTCAGGCTCCGCCGTGTACCTGTGTGCAGCCCCTCTCTCCCTCAGGCGCTGCGGCACCCGCGAAGCGGGTGCGGCGAGGTGCTGGTTCCAAAGGCTGTGTCAGGCAAGTCCGTGGCAATACCGGTGTGCAGCCCCTCTCTCCCTCAGGCGCTGCGGCACCTGCGAAGCGGGTGCGGCGAGGTGCTGGTTCCAAAGGCTGTGTCAGGCAAGTCCGTGGCAATAGATCCTGATGAGTCCGTTAGTAGCAGGTACGTGATCCCACTGGAGCTAGGGGTAGGGGGGTTTAAAAGCGGACCGGAAGCTGTCAAAGGGTCACGTAGGGACTCCTGGGCAATGGAGTCCCTGCAACGCTCGCAGCCCCGCTTGAAGACTCAGCCCAATCCGCAAGTTCCTTTCTCCTTCAGGCTCCGCCGTGTACCGGTGTGCAGCCCCTCTCTCCCTCAGGCGCTGCGGCACCCGCAAAGCGGGTGCGGCGAGGTGCTGGTTCCAAAGGCTGTGTCAGGCAAGTCTGTGGCAATACCGGTGTGCAGCCCCTCTCTCCCTCAGGCGCTGCGGCACCTGCGAAGCGGGTGCGGCGAGGTGCTGGTTCCAAAGGCTGTATCAGGCAAGTCTGTGGCAATAGATCCTGATGAGCCCGTTAGTAGCAGGTACGTGATCCCACTGGCGCTAGGGGTAGGGGGGTTTAAAAGCGGACCGGAAGCTGTCAAAGGGTCACGTAGGGACTCCTGGGCAATGGAGTCCCTGCAACGCTCGCAGCCCCGCTTGAAGACTCAGCCCAATCCGCAAGTTCCTTTCTCCTTCAGGCTCCGCCATGTACCGGTGTGCAGCCCCTCTCTCCCTCAGGCGCTGCGGCACCCGAGAAGCGGGTGCGGCGAGGTGCTGGTTCCAAAGGCTGTGTCAGGCAAGTCCGTGGCAATACCGGTGTGCAGCCCCTCTCTCCCTCAGGCGCTGCGGCACCTGCGAAGCGGGTGCGGCGAGGTGCTGGTTCCAAAGGCTGTGTCAGGCAAGTCCGTGGCAATAGATCCTGATGAGTCCGTTAGTAGCAGGTACGTGATCCCACTGGAGCTAGGGGTAGGGGGGTTTAAAAGCGGACCGGAAGCTGTCAAAGGGTCACGTAGGGACTCCTGGGCAATGGAGTCCCTGCAACGCTCGCAGCCCCGCTTGAAGACCCAGCCCAATCCGCAAGTTCCTTTCTCCTTCAGGCTCCGCCGTGTACCGGTGTGCAGCCCCTCTCTCCCTCAGGCGCTGCGGCACCCGCGAAGCGGGTGCGGCGAGGTGCTGGTTCCAAAGGCTGTGTCAGGCAAGTCCGTGGCAATAGATCCTGACGAGTCCGTTAGTAGCAGGTACGTGATCCCCAACTTTTCTCATGAATGACCTGATTTATCATTGACTCTCCCAGCGCACGACCCTACCCTGGGCCAGACCTGAGACTCACAGTCATCACTGTGGCCGGACTGTGAGTGAAGGGCCATGTATGCAGGTGTTGCCGCTAACAAGCATGTAACTGAGACTGCATGTGTGCTCTCCACCCCACTTCCAATTCTTGTATGTCCTCCCTTTCCTTCAGCTCCCCTCTCTGGCACTTTACTCTTTTCTCAGCCATGAGTCCCTTTCTTTATTATATCACTTTTCCCCTCATGGATTTTCTTGCATTTCATCCTACTTTCTTAACCCCTTCGACACTGATGACGAGCTCAGCTCGTCATGAGTTACGCTTCTTGTACGCTCACGATGAGCTGAGCTCGTCATGTAACGCGGGTTTCCGCAAAAGTCAGCGCACAGCGGAAAAACCGCTAGCGTGCAAGGTGTTAAGCACCTTACACTCATTCTCATCTTTCCTCTCCTCTCTTCTCCACATTTGTCTCAAGCAACATCTCGGTCACTACTACTATGGCTTTTAAATATCTTACAGTTTCAGGCCAGCCTCTTTTTTTCCTTTCCCATTCGGTGCTGCGGCCGTCCCACGAGACGGTGGGCGTGTGCGGAGGACGGCCGGGGGCCATCCAAATCCCGCCCACTCGCTAATTCGCCCGCACAGCAGGAAAATTAGCACAGCGTGTAAGGGGTTTCATTGGTCCCTTATGTTAAACTCTTGGTCATCAAGGGATTTAATAAAATGTGCTTCAATTAAGTGCGTAACTTGCATCCTTCTGGAAACATGATATTGGGAACATAGTGCTGCACATAAACATACTAAGTGCTATATCATGTGTACATGTAGTCTTCTACCTGCATACATGACATATGCTAGAACTGCTGTATATATACTAAATATATGCATAGATGCATCAAGCTAAACACCGCTCGCAAAGGGGCAGATTCTCATAAAAAAATATTTTACAGTCGCAAACATACCTATTGTGCGAAACACATAGTGTGCAACTGCTGGACATATACACAAGGGGCCTCATTTATGAGGAAGTGCGTCACTTTTATGCCGCCAGTGCGTCACTTTTTGTGACGCACCAGTAGCGTAAAAAAATGTGCCTTTTTGCGCCATATTTACAAAGTGACGCATCTAGGTAGATGCGTCACTTTGTAAACCCCTGCGCCACATTATACCTGCACCAGGTATAATGTATGCAAGGGGGGCGTTTTGACACAAGAAAGGGTCATGAAAGTGACGCTGTGAAATCTATAAGATTTCACTGCGCCACTTCTAGGACACAAATACGTCAATTTCTTACGCCTGCCTCACAGCAGGCGTAAGACAGACGCATGCCCTTTCCAAGCCCCATGTGAAAGGACACATCGCTGGAGTTGCGTCACTTTTGTGGCACACTCCAGCAATGCGTCACTTTTGCGCCATACAGATACGTCAGAAATACTGATGTAACTGTAACTCCTTGCGCCATGATGCGTCATACTGTAACTATGACGCATCATTGGTGTCGCAATGAGGGCGCAGTGAAAAGTGACGCATCGCTGTTTTCACGCAGCAATGTGTCACTTTTCATAAATGAGGCCCAAGGTTCTGATGCATCGTGTTAATTGTTCTTTAATGTGAGTGTTTATAACCCTGGTGTATTTCTAGATATGCACTTTGTTTTAACGCAGATTTAGTTCCAATTTTCTTCTTGGCCGTTAAGGTGGGTCAGTAAGTTAAGTGTTTGCTGACAAAGTCTGAATGAACTGCATGTCTTGTGTTTTAATTCTGCAGAGGAACACTACGCCTTTCCTCCTTCTGAGATGGAGCTGTACTAGACAACTGAGTAGATGGTGAATCTGTCTGGAACACCATAGTTATAATTATTTAATTATCCAGTTTCATGCTTTGCTTAAGTAGAGTGGTAATTAGTCCCCAATAGCCCTCTGGCCTACAAAAAGAAAGAGGGCAACATGGGAAGCAAATATAAACATTTGCAGCTGGATTGTGCCACAGGGGAACCCTCAGGTACAATTTTAGGTATTGTATTCTACTATAGTTGCATTTATAGAGCATTTCATGTTCCTGATGATGCGCAGGAGCTAAGCTCTTTTTAGAAAGTTAGTGCTTGCTACCCGTGCTTAATTTGTAAAATATGAAGTGCCGAGGCCCTTTTCGGAAGGCCACTGCAGCATGTACTAACCATACCCTGCCAGCCCTGCCAATGACAATACCAACATAGCACCTAACCATTTCATGTCTACAAGTGTGACAATTCAGGCTATTTCAGGCACCATACAGCTATAGTAATGGCATGAGAGACTAGTATTATTAACCCATTTACTGAGACCGTTATTTTGGCGCAGTGCGGGCGTTCGACAGAGTGGGCGGGGCCACGTCGGCCGTTGAACGTTCGCAGCACCAGTCAGGTAGTGCTCCGAACATTCACCGGCCGACCGCAGCATCAATGGGGTTAATTACTAATGTATTGACCCAATAAACAGGGCTGTTGAGCTCATCTCAAAATGTAAAAAGACAGCACCACCATGTGGTGGACTGTCACTAGAGCCCGTGCGGACAATTAAGTGCTGGTGCCGATCACCGGAAACCACAGGCACAAATTAAGCACTACTTGCTACTCTGTTAGCTGTACTTCGTTAAAATAGTGTTGGTCGACAGAGTTGCCTATTGGAGAGATGTTCAGATCATACGTGAGGACAAATTGTCCTCCTATCTTATTGTGGCACAGCACCGTAGCCTGAAGTAGAATAAACACAAATGAAAGAAACGATTCTTAAGCCTACAAGTAAGTGAGCAAGTAAGTAAGTGATATATTTATTTGCATGATAAATTAAAACCGTTGCAATAATGAGAGCAATTAGCATTCAATTGCTCAGAGCAGTCAACCATAATTAGAACTATTGTGAAAAGTCGGCAGCATGTAAACTCATTGAACAAATATCAAGAGCCGAAACAATAAAAAATATAATTTATCAGAAGTAAAACCTACTTTTAGCTGCTAAAATATTTGGGGAAAGAGGCTGTAAGACCATGAGATTATGTAAATTCTGCTTAAGCCTTCAAGGTGTTTTTATATTTGATCAGAAGGATATTCAAATAGCCTGGGCCTACCTGTGAAGTGTTTTAGTGTTGTGCATGATTCGCAGGGGGTGCTACAATTGTGTCACTGTGAATATGTGCATGGGCCAAAGGAAAATGGGAAATACCTATGTGAGTGCTTTTGCCAATGTAGGTATGCCATTCTTCAACTAGAGCTGTATACATGTGTGTTTGCAATGAACAGATCTTTCTAGGGTGTATTAGGGATAGTCCCTTTTTAGGGGCATCCCTTGTTAGGATAGAGGGACCCTCACCCACCGAGGTGGCATGCTTCATCATTGGGTCCGGCTCCTCATTGACTGAGGGTGCAATGCCTAACAGGCATCCTCGAACCTCTTTATGAAGATCTTTTATCATTAGTCTAAAAAATCGAAGTGGCTTGTTGAGCACCCTCTTCTGAAGTGTTTTTCTTATGCCCTGAGAGTTCATAAATGCAGATTGGACCAAAAGAAAAGCAGAAAGAAGGTTAAAAGAATCTATGGAAATCCATAATCAAAGAGATTTCTTGGTGACATATAAAATGTTGTTTAAATATCCCTGTGTTTTTGCTTGCTATTGACCAGGCTACGTGTTTCACACAAATATGTAAAGCATGTCAGGAATTAACAGCATATACAATAGTTCCATTCCTGGTTATAAATTAGGGCTTTGAATCAGTCCTAATGTATGCCGCGAACCCTACGGCGCCAACTCGTACAAGAAGCATCGACCTATTTCTATGCGTCACAGAGAATGTAGTACCTATATCTTGTCACAACTGACAAAAAATTAATGATAACTCCTGAGCTAGGAAAAATGTCAATCAGCTTTATATAAATTACACGGTCAAAAACGACCTATCAGAGTGAGCACCTCAGAGGGATTCCCAGGCCAGAACCTAAGACTCTATTGGAATTGCTGACTTCATGTGCTCATATTCCACCAACACGTGCCCGAGTGACTTCAGTATATATTGGATGCGTTGACTGGTGGTCCATTAAATCACTCCTGTACTCATTGGTAGTGTAATCCAGGGAAGTTTCATCTCCCTCTCAAAGAACTTGAGACTTGGAATGGGCTTTAGAGTCTCCATGAGAAAGGTCTCCAAATCACGCTCAGATTGACTTCCGTTTTCCAAACTGTAAATTATTAAATTCACCAAGTGGTTTCTTTTATGTTGTAATCTCAAGCAAAAGGCTTACTCATAAGAGTAGAGAAGAAAAAAAAAGGATACATGAAATGCAATTCAATACATGAAACATAAAATGGGGGAAAAGTTGGCAATGGTTCGAAACTGAAAAACAAACTTAATAAAATGTATCTCTGAAAATGAAGATAAAATCGTGGCTTAGTTGGGCCACACAGGGAAGAGTGGACTGGCGGAGAGATAACACCCAACACACATGCGCTCATGAGCAGTCTGCATGCATTTATTTAGCAAATCAAGTAAAGTGCAATATTGCTATGCAAAGCAACAGCATGACTGGGCTATAAAAGTAACCACCTAATGCCGACCTCCACTTCAAAGTGCACGACTTTCATTGGTTTTCCACATGCGTTGCTTCGAATAAGATAACACATGACATGAACTGAAATTCAGATTAGCAGGTGCTCAGCTTTCTCATTATAAACATTAAAATGGATCTTGAAAAAGAAACAATAAATGTAAACTACCAGACACTGAGCTAGGTATTTATGAACCCTAGATTAGAAGTGACAAAACATGAGAACAAGGCTGAATATTTCAGAAGTGAGAAGGCAGAGCAAGGCTGGGTATAATATGGGCTCAATATGAAAACAAGCTGTCAGCTAATGTTTTAAGAAAATGTGGGGTACATGGCTGCTGGATTCATTTGAAAGGAGAGCATGATGCTAAAAAATCACACATTATAAAAGTCTCTGCTCAGAAGTTGTGGATGGTGGGTGAGAGTTGTCGAAATTTGTGGGGGTGTCAGGAAACATAACACAATTCAGTGCCACACACACTTGTTTTTACAACAGAAAGTAAATGAATACTATGTTTTTCATCACATTGCATGAGAGCACAAGTGAAATTTTAGTAGGTTTGGGCCAATGCGCCTTCTTTACAAAGCTTGTAGGAAGTTATGCAGATGTTGGGTTTGCTGGGCAGAAAGATGTTGACTCCTACAGATGGCAATGTGGATGAACAAACACGTAAGGTGACATTCCCTAATTTCACTAAGTTATCGTTGTAATGTCATTTTGTATATTATATGTTATATTTTGTTCAGTTCTGTGTATCTGTATGGCGCACAACTCACCCGGAAGGTATTTTTGCACCGCAGCAGGAGCTGTATGGGCCGAGCTAGGGTCGGGGCTAGGTGTACAGCCAGGTCTTCCGTTTCTTGTGGAATTCAAGAACTGAGGAGGATGCTCAGATGTGCAGGAACAGGCCATTCTAGGCTTTGGGAGCAAGGTGGCAGAAGGCAGGACCACCAGATATGGTTCTGAGTATACTGGGGTGAGAGTGTTGCTAGTAGGAGTCTGGCTGAGCAGAGGTGTCTGGTAAGTTTGTGGAACTTTATGCGCTTGTTGAGGTACATTTAGCCAGTGTTGTGTAATGCTTTTTATGTGTGCATGAGGAGTTTGAAGAGTGCTTGTTTTTTTACTGGGAGCCAGTTCAGTTCTTTGAGGTGCTGGGTGATGTGAGAACGGGATGGGAGGTTGTGGGTGAGCCCGGCAGCTGAGTTCTGTATGATCTAGAGTCTTCTGGTCAGTTGAGCATTGATTCCAGCATTGAGTCTGTTGCCGTAGTCCAGCATGCTGGTGTTGAGGGTTTGGGAGATTGTTCTGTGAATGCTGGTGAGGAGCCATTTGAAGATCTTCTTGAGCATCTTGAGTTTGTGAAAGCAGGAGATGTAGACTCTGTTCAATTGGTTGTTCACTGTGAGTTGGTTGTTGATCACTATTCCAAAGTTCTTTGAATGGGCTACCCGGAGAGGTGTGAATTCGAGTTTGGCCGGTCACCAGGTAAAGTTCCAGAGTAAGGTGTCTTTGCCAAAGGATACTACTTCCATGTTGCCTGTGTTTAGCTTGCGGCAGTTGGTTTTCATCCGTCTTGGGACTTTTGTCAGGCTGGCAGAGAAATTGGTCAAGGTGTTTAGCGCCCTGTTGGCGAAGGAGAGTATAGGATATGATGTTGATTCCGTGAGTGTGGATTATGCTGTTGAGTGGGGCCATGTGTAGGAGTTGTACAGAGTGGGCTGAATGAGGATCTTTGTGGAACTTTGCAATTGATGTTGATGGCATCCAAGGTAAAACGGGTCAGGCTTACTGGTAGGGTGCGGCTTGTAAAGAAGGTGCAAATCCAACAAAAATAGGGACTTTGGATGCCAGTTTCATGCAATCATTGGAAAAGACTAGAGTGGGAAACAGTGTCAAAGGCTGCTGAGAGATCCAGTAGGCTGAGGGCTGCGGTGTCACCACTGTCCATGATCATTCAGATGTCTTCTGTGTTGGGAATTAAGGCGTTCTCTGTACAGTGGATGAACATGAATCAGGATTGAGTGATGTTGAGGAGGGGGTTGTCATTGAGGGGGGTGGCTGTACATTTGTTTTATCACATTTTCCAAGACTTTAGCCACATAGGGAAGCAGAAAGATAGACCTGTGGTTGGCTTGCATCTTTAGGTCTGCTAAGAGTTTCTTGAGGAGGAGAGACGTGGGGAGGACAGGAGTCTGAGGATGCTCCAGAATGTATGGACTAAATGGTCATTGCAGACTCTTGAGTTGTGATGGTGAGCCAGGCTGGCAGGGTGATCCTATGGGTCTAGGTACCGATGGTCAGGAGGGCTACAGGAGTGGAAGGGTCCAGTTGGGGTTCGAAGTTATGGTAAATGTTAATGATCTTGTTGCTGAAGAATAGGGACAGCTGGTTGCATAGGTACTGAGAAGGGGTTACGCTGGTGGATCTTACTCCCGGAGAGGTGAGGTCTTTCTCATTAGCAAAGAGTTCCTTGGCACTGTTGGTGCTGTTTTTGATGCAATCAGTGAGCCTAGAGCATTTGATGACTCTGATTTACTGATGGTAGTGTCTGAGGGCAGATTTGTAGGTGCTCTCAGGAGACTGGAACTCCAGAAAGTGATAGAGGGAAGCAGTTTTTGAATAGTGTCATGTTGCACATTTCTAGCTATCCCTCTCAACTGTGGTGTAGCAGCCTAATTCCCAAGAGTTAACCTCAACTTTGAGTTGCTTGTGAACATCTAACCTGAAGCCCACTAATGTCTGAGATGTGTCAGATGATGACACATTTACTGCAGCAGATGGAAGTGTAATCATTTCAATAATCCTTTAGGGGCTCATCTCGCCCTGTGTGTTGTATTTCTGACACATCATGGAGCCTGCTGACAGGTGCACCATAAGACATATGGAAACAGCCATTGTTTCTTAAGATGGTAGGCCAGCTGACTCAATGTTTTTCACACAGAAACCTTCCATTGCTTGGTTCCCTAATCTGAACCAAGCTGGTGTCTGAGATGTGGAAATGTCTGCAAGCTGGTATCCTGTTACACAAGTACTGGATATGAAGATGGCTAATTTAAAATAGTGGGGGTTGCGCCCAGTCTCGCACGTGTTTTTTTGTGGGGGTGACCACTCAGGACAAAGAAGAGCTGCATATCATTCAAAAAATTAGATTCAAGCCTCCCTTTTGAAAATATAAGTATAGAAATAAGGCCTTCCAACATATAAGCTGGGTTCAGGCCAGTGCTTCATTTTCACTGGCAGATGCCGGTAATGAGCATGGCCATTCATTACTAAAAACCGGTGTTATATTTCATCAACAGAATTTGACTCAGAGCAAGAGAGGGAAAGGTAGAAACGGGGAAAAGAAGGCAGAAGAGCAAGGTAAGAAACCAGTGGCAAAGGAAGAAAGCAGGGATGAACAAGAATGTTCCAGAATGAGTTAAAGAGACAGGACGTGTATACAGTGGTTAAAGCACAGCTTTCCAAACTTTTTATGTTGGGGACACACGTTTTGGAGGTGCATAATTGTGGGACACAGTAAGGCAGTGTAGTGAGCGAACGTAGCGTAGCGAGCCCAAACTACTTAAGGGTGATGCTGGGGGGGGTTCACTCACCCTGTCTGTCTCCCTCTCTCTTTCTGTAACTGTCTCCCTCCCCCTCGCTCTCCCTCTGTCTTTCTCTGTCTGTCTACCTCCCTCTGTCTCTCTCTGTCTGTCTTGCTTCCTCTGTCTCCCTCCCTCTGTCTGTCTCGCTTCCTCTGTCTCCCTCCCTCCCTCTGTCTGTTGCCCTCTGTCTCCCTCCCTCTGTCTGTTGCCCTCTGTCTCCCTTCCTCTGTCTCCCACTCTGTCTGTCTCCCTCCCTCCCTCTCTCTCCCTCTGTCTCCCTCCCTCTCTCTCCCTCTGTCTGTCTGTCTATCTCCCTCTGTCTGTCTGTCTGTCTATCTCCCTCTGTCTGTCTGTCTGTCTCTTTCTGTCTGTGTCTGTCTGTCTGCCTCTTTCTGTCTTTCTCTGTCGGTCTGTCTGTCTGTCTGTGTCTGTCTGTCTGACTGTGTCTGTCTGTGTCTGTGTCTGTGTCTGTCTGTCTGTCTGTGTCTGTGTCTGTCTGTGTCTGTCTGTCTGTGTCTGTCTCTCTCCCTCTGTCTGTCTCTATCCCTCTGTCTGTCTCTCTCCCTCTGTCTGTCTCGGTCTCTGTCTGTCTGTCTCCCTCTGTCTCTCTCCCTCTGTCTGTCTCTCTCCCTGTCTGTCTGTCTCTGCCTGTCTCTGTCTCTCTCTGTCTGTCTCTGTCTGTCTCTGTCTGTCTGTCTCCCTCTATCTGCATCTCTGTCTGTCCCCGTCTCTGCATCTCTGTCTGTCCCCGTCTCTGTCTGTCTGTGTCTCCCTCCCTCTCTCTGTCTCCCTCCCTCTCTATCTCTCTCCCTTTCTCTACCTCTCTCTCCCTCCCTCTGTCTCACTCCCTCTGTCTCCCTCCCTCTCTATCTCCCTCCCTCTCTATCTCCCCCTCTCTCTATCTCCCCCCCTCTCTCTATCTCCCTCCCTCTCTATCTCCCCCATATCTCCCTCCCTCTCCATCTCCTTCCATCTCCATCTCTCTATCGATCTCCCTCTCTCTCTCTCCATCTTTCTCTCTCTCTCCCTCTCCCTCTCCATCTCCATCTCCCTCTCTCTCTCAATCTCCCTCTTTCTTTCCATCTCCCTCTCTCTTTCATCTCCCTCCCTCTTTCTTCCATCTCTCTCCCTCTCTTTCCATCTCTCTCCCTCTCTTTCCATCTCCCTCTTTCTCTCTCTCTATCTCCCTCTCTCTCCATCTCCCTCTCTCCCCATCTCCCTCTCTCTCTCCATCTCCCTCTCTCTTTCCTTCTGCCTCTCTCTTTCCATCTCTCTCCCTCTATCTCTCTCCCTCTTTCTCTCTCTCTCCCTCTTTCTCTCTCTCTATCTCCCTCCCTCTCTATCTCCCTCTCCATCTCCCTCTCCCTCTCTCTCTTCATCTCCCTCTCTCTTTCCCTCTCTCTCTCTCTCTCCATCTCCCTCGCTCTCTCTTTCTCTATCTATCTCCTTCTCTCTTTCTCTATCTCCCTCGCTCTCTCCCTCTCTCTCTCCATCTCCCTCTCTCTCTCCATCTCCCTCTCCATCTCCCTCTCTCTCTCTATTTCCCTCTCTCTCTCCATCTCCCTCTCTCCATCGATTTCCCTCTCTCTCTCTCTCTCTCTCTCTCTCTCTCTCTCTCTCTCTCTCTCTATCTCCCTCTCTATTCCCTCTCTCTAGCTCCCTCCCTCTGTCTGTCTCCCTCCCTCTATCTCCCTATCTGTCCCCCTCTGTATCCTTCTCTCTGTATCCTTCCCTCTCTCTGTCTCAATCTCTCTGTATCCGTCCCTCTGTCTCCCTCCCTGTCTCTGTCTCCCTCTCTCTATTTCCCTTCTCTCTCACTGTCTCCCTCCCTCTGCCTGTCCCCCTCTGGCACCTCACCCCAGCCTCCCGGGCATGCAGGTCTTTTAGGCTTCCCTAGGGTGACACCATCAGTGGGGGGTGACACCAATCTGTGAGCACAGCGCTCAGTGCTGCCTCGCCTCTGCAGACTGCTTTACTTTATATTCATAAAGTAGGAACGGAACAAAAGATCACATTTAAAAAAATATTCTTCCTAGTTTAAATACGAAATGGACCAGTGAGGAACATAGAATTAAATGCGCCGCACGTTATAGAAAGCAGCAATTTTTACATAGAAATTTGACTGAGGAAATTGAGTAAAAGCCGAGCCAGCAATCCATTTCTCTTACCAAGGACAGACAGGCAGTTTTTAAATTGGCCCACATTTATTGACAGAGATTGTTTTTTTTATTTTTGCTTTTTAGTAAATTCGTTTTGGGACATATTTGCATTGATTGGCTACTGTGCACTCTCCTTTCAGATGTCAGTACTTTATAATTTAAAAATTGAGGGAACAGGTAAATAAAAATAAATCTAAGGATCTCTCGTTTTTGAGAAGTTAAAGGCGTCTTCAAAGGACCATTTACTTGTTAATGGGGCTTCATTGTGAATCGCCAGCCCCCCTAGAGCAGAGTGTCTCGGAGCTGCTGTGGCTGACTCCGAGACACTCTTTCAAAGGAATGTCTCCTAATTAGCAATTACGTGCTAAGAGCCTCATCCTGCGACACACCCACCACTTGCAGGCGAAACACTACTGTGTCCGGACACAGAGTTTGGAAAGCTCTGGGTTAAAGAAACAAGCATTTACAATGCAATGGTTTCGCCTTTGGAAAAGTTAGAGCTATTGGCATTGTAAATGACAAAATTTGTGTTTATGTATTAGTTTTGGAAACAGATAAATAAATGGCATTGTCATTTACATTGCCATTAGCTTAATCACTCGCAAATGTGAGACCTATTGTACCCTACGGACGAGCTCAGCAGACAGCAATTACTACCACACACACACACCCAGAGCCACACACACACACACCCAGAGCCACACACCCAGAGCCACACACACACACACACACCCAGAGCCACACACACCCAGAGCCACACACACACACACACACAGAGCCACACACACACACACACACACACAGAGCCACACACACACACACACACACACACACACACCCAGAGCCACACACACACACACACCCAGAGCCACACACACACCCAGAGCCACACACACACACACCCAGAGCCACACACACACACACACACACCCACACACACACACCCAGAGCCACACACACACACACCCAGAGCCACACACACACACACACACCCAGAGCCACACACACACACACATACCCAGAGCCACACACCCAGAGCCACACACACACACACACACCCAGAGCCACACACACACACCCAGAGCCACACACACACACCCAGAGCCACACGCACACACGGAGCCACACACACACACACACACACACACACACCCAGAGCCGCACACACACACACCCAGAGCCACACACACACACCCAGAGCCACACACACACCCAGAGCCACACACACACACACCCAGAGCCACACACACACACACTCAGAGCCACACACACACTCAGAGCCACACACACAATCAGAGCCACACACACCCACCCAGAGCACCCACCCGGTCACAAGTGGGGGCCGGGAAGGGAGGTGCCTTGGGCGCGAAACGTGGACAGTGTTACGGGGTGGCCGGCGGCCACACACAGCAGGGTGGTGCCGGTGAGGCCGTTAACGTGTGTGGGCTCCATTAAAACATGTCCGAAGAAGCGATGATACTGGACGATTGGGCAATGTGGCTGGATGGCACTGGGAGCGATCAACAGTAGGCGGGCAATCTGGGAACAGAGGACGACAGCAACGAGACACTCAAAGACGTAAATAAACAAAATGCTGCTTACCTGATAAGGAGAGGACAATAAATCGTGCAACCCACCCCTGCAAAACACACGTCCAAAATGGCCAAAACATCACAGGGAAAGAAAAAAAAACATCCGCCCACCACCGCATGACGTTTTAAAAAGGGGCGGAGAGGGAAAGAAATCGCCGGAACGCCCACGAATCGCCTTGCACAATGACGGACGCCTCTCTCTTCCAATGGCTAGCCTCCATTTATGGAGCTAGCCAATGGAAGACAGAGGCGGGACAAAGCCACATACTATTCTCAAAAGATTTCGCATGCGCGAACGCTGCTTCGCAGCGGATCGCCAGGCGAAACCTAAAAAGTGGGGGGTCTGTGACCCATTTGCCGCTCATGGGTGTGTTTTCTGGCCCGCAGATGTGCATGGCGAAGGGCAGGTTGCCCACGGGGGATTGGATGCAGGGACTGGCCATACAAATGTGTATGTAACAAGGACCCCCTGAATTAACGAATTTTGTAATTCCTAGGTCAGGGAAATAAGCACAATTGAAAAGTAGCAACCTAGGCAATTTGACACTTTAAGTCACATATAGATCAAAAATATATAGCAGTAAACTACAGCTGGCTAAAACACAAGTTTTTATTAATCAATTGACACAATTAAAAAAGTTCAATTATATGACATTAAAAAGCAGTAAAAAATTCATAGTATATAATTGACATTCACATATTAATAATTAACAAACAATAAAAATTGGGGGTAGGTGGCATGAAAATTCAGTCTCTACGCGCGTTTCGGCGGCCAGCGCCTTCTTCCTGGAGCAGCCACACAATATCTAAAGGTGAAGATACATACAGAACATAAAATTATATCGATTCTAAATCACATAGAAAATAACTTTTTAAACATTTTATTTAAAAAGGGAGTTGTAGTTTTTAGCAGCTGTAGGTTGATAAAAGGCAACAAAGTGATTTGCAATTGTCTTGTCATTTCCTTGCGAAAATTTAGTCTGTCTACTTAAGGAAGGAAAAAATTATAAAAATATTTTTCAAATAGTGGTAGAGTAAATTCTAATTACTTATTGAAATTCTAATATAGGCCATCAAACATTGTTTCTCCGATATATGCAATCTCATGGAGGGGGGAAAAAAATCTTTACACAAATGCCCATTAATGGCATTTACTCTACCACTATTTGAAAAATATTTTTATAATTTTTTCCTTCCTTAAGTAGACAGACTAAATTTTCGCAAGGAAATGACAAGACAATTGCAAATCACTTTGTTGCCTTTTATCAACCTACAGCTGCTAAAAACTACAACTCCCTTTTTAAATAAAGTGTCTAAAAAGTTATTTTCTATGTGATTTAGAATCAATATAATTTTATGTTCTGTATGTATCTTCACCTTTAGATATTGTGTGGCTGCTCCAGGAAGAAGGCGCTGGCCGCCGAAACGCGCGTAGAGACTGAATTTTCATGCCACCTACCCCCAATTTTTATTGTTTGTTAATTATTAATATGTGAATGTCAATTATATACTATGAATTTTTTACTGCTTTTTAATGTCATATAATTGAACTTTTTTAATTGTGTCAATTGATTGATAAAAACTTGTGTTTTAGCCAGCTGTAGTTTACTGCTATATATTTTTGATCTATATGTGACTTAAAGTGTCAAATTGCCTAGGTTGCTACTTTTCAATTGGGACTGGCCATACACCAGGTGACCAACCACACTCAGACGTATCATAAAATTGTGTTAATTTACATTTAAAACAATATAATTCATTGAAAAAAAACAAAGGTTACGTGGAGTTATATGTAAGATTGTAACTTACGTTGAAAAAAGTTTGTAATGCACTGAAAAAAAGGGTTAAGTGGAGTTGAAGGTAGATCTTCTAATAATGAAAAACGTTTTTAAAACAAAAACAAAATAAAGTTCGTCAGTTATATTTAAATCACCTAAGTATAACTTGTACAGCTTTGATGCACTTCTATGACATCAAATATTACAACACAGAGGACACCTCAAATCTATGTGAGTGCAAGTTATGCTTCAATCATTTATGTATAAAAGGGGAATTTCAGTGATTTTTGTGCTGAAAACTTTTTTAGTATTTGAAGACCTACATATAACTCCACTTTAACCTTTGTTTTTTCTGTGAAAAAAATATATATGTAGGCCTTGACCTCCTTAGTGCCCTGGTTAGTGCTTTCTAAAGCTTCATTAACATGCAAGTAAATTGTGCATACCGGACACACTGACAGGTGGTCCCCCGGAGGTGGCAGGCACCGGGCAGCTGGCTCAGACCTACTGGCTCCGATGCCAGGCCATGAATGGCTGCCCTGCCCCTGGATGCAATCGAGAATTTCCGTTCTCTTAGAGAACACAAAAAAGTTAAGCGCCATGTTTGAGAGCGACTTCTTTCTGGAGGAACTCCAATGGCATGTGAGGGAAGGAGCACTGTTTGCATTGCAGCCCTTGAGCTAATAATGGGCGTTTCAGAGGGAGATCTGTGAGATACAGGGCATGCTCGCCTCCGAGCCCTGGCATAAGCACCCACCTACCTGGACTAGAGGTCACTCGAGCCTGGGCTCAGCTTATACTCGACTCAAAAGCCTTCCAGTGCGCTCACATGCGGGATTGAAGCCTGCGGCTTGGCTAAAGATAGCTGCAGCCAGCACCCCAACCCACTGAGCTACCGCCGGAGAACGTACAAGCGGGGATGCACGCATGTACTGAGCTCTGGAAACAGGTCGGGTACCTTACTGAGGTAGACTTAAAGGACTGCGTCCTATGAGCCAGCGGTGCTGGGTGAACCCTAACGCCCGCCCCGGTCTTCGACCTAATGTTGTCAGCTGCAGATCACTTGTGTGAATGCAGACAGGGCCAACTCAATCCCCCATCCTTCCGAGGTCGGTAAACGGAGAACCTCCAATTTAGGCAATAGTAGCGTCTGTTATTCGCGGCACTTGGAGATGATATGCGTGCGTTACAAAGCTCTACACAAACATAACCAATCAAGTATCAATATAGAGAGAGTGTAATTTCCTTCCCTAGTAGTGAGCGTCAACCGCCGGGGGCACCCTTGCACCAGGCAGCCCATGGGTAGACAGCGCTGCAGAAGGACCTGCGCGTGCTGGAGGGGGCGGTGGTAACAGGCAGGCAAGGCCGGTCTTAAAGGAATCATATACTCCCAATGACTGCCCTTGTCTCCGTCTTATCAGAGTGAGGGCTGTTGTACTTACTGATCTTCACTCTCTTTTATTTCTATTTTTAGTTGAAATGTGTTAGCATTTTTACTTTTGCTCCTATATGGATCCCAATCGAATACTACTTCTCTCTTCTGCTTTATAATTAGGCTGTGGGGTTTTAGGTTTAAACCTATAATAACTGATAAAACCCCACTGAAAGATAAATAGCCCTCACCGGTGAAAACATATAAACACTGAAAAAACACCCACACAACCACAAACTAAATGCCATTCAAAGAAAGGAAAAAGAGAGTGAAAGAGTCATTTTTTTTCTTTCTGAAGGTGTCAATACAATGTAACTTTGTTATACAAGCTTGCAGTAAGGCTAACATTATTCTGCTTCAGTTTTGTTCTATAGGGATGCCACTAAAATGTTTCTTCTTCCTTTTACTTTTTTCAGTTTTGTGGCCTTTGGTCTAAAGATGCAGGGTTTAGTTTCATGTTTTAGGTCTAGTTTAATTATTTTATAAACTGTAGAGAATCACAAAATATCAAACTCATATTTGATATGTTGGCTGCATTTGATTCTTTCACTAATAGGTAAAATGGCTGGTTTCATAAAAATCTTTCCTATTATGCGTCATCTCATTTACCCACAGAGAATGGGTAAAAACCATTAATACATCAGACCATAGTTTATAGTGGGTCAGTATTAATAGTAGGTGAATTGCCAACACCTCAGGCTTTAAACATTCAATGTAAGGTATAGTGACAAATATATATATCACCAAGCATCTGGGATAGTGGCGAAAACTTGACACCAGACTTTTGGAAAGCATTGAACTCAGTGTCACTTGTAATGCTCTGCAAAAAAGGTTCTTTCCAAGTTCAACAACGGTTGGGGTGATATTGCTTGTATTTGCAGGGATTCAGCTACGTATATAAAAAAGTTCGGTGATGACCTGTCAAAATTGATACCCGAGCTGAAGTGATTCCCTGTAGGAGATCCTTGCCACTTGTTGGATGGTATTCTGAAAGCATCTTAACCATCTTCAGAGTTAAGGAGGGATGCTATTGACGTTTTAGTCCATTCTGGTGCACTGTTTTCTTATGCACAGGAACTAAAACGCAAATATTTATCATTTTGTGCTTTGTGTGGAATCAAAGAAAGAGTCATCCCTACTGTGTCCCTTTGCTGATGGTTCTCAGCCCAAAGGGTTATGAATGTTGAGAGGGACTTTTCACAGAAGATTACATAAGAAGGAAAGAGCGAGCGCACATGACCCAAAGACTCACTGAAAAAGTATTGTATGGTGTACTACAATAAGATTAATTTGAAAAAAACTATTTGGACCTCATATACACTATAGGTACATTGTCTATATACCATGTTATTTCAGTGCAGAAAGCAAGCAATAATAAAAGCAAAACGTTCCATAAACACCGGGAAAACACTTTTTCTGTTGTTTTTAGTGGCGCGAAAATGTGTAACCACTGATAACAACAGTTTTTTAAGATACTGAAAACACTGAAAAAACCCCACCAGAATTGACCAAAAATAGAAACTGAAAACAGGAAAGCCTATTTATAATTTACCTTTCTCAATTATCATTTGTAATGTACCTATTCCAAAGCAATATATTATTCGCTATCTCTGTTCTGTACAGAGATGCTATGTCTTTTCGAATGGTCTCTAGATCTGAAAGATGTTCATTTCAGCGCCCTAACACCTGAAGGGGTTTTCGTGGCGCTTCATTAAAAAAGTATATAGATGCAAATGAATTAATGCGTCCAAGGGAGAAGCCTGCAACCCGTGCGTGTGTCAGCCTATCTCGAGCAGGCCCCCTTGCCTGAGAGAGAATGACGGTAAGCATGAGAGAGGACACGTATCCGTATTCCACCCCTCACTGTGGAGCAGAGCGGCGCAGGTTGCAGCCCCCACCCACACCTTCCATTCCCAGGAGTTTGGGGTGGGCGCGCGGACAGTAAACGCTCCAATTAGGCCACTTCCCACCACACACCGCCACGCTTCCCAAAAGCCCCCCGGCGCACATGGAGTTCATTTTAACACCGCTTTTCATAGCGCACTGAGGGACTCTCTGAAGGGGGGGGTGGGGGGAGGAGCGAGAGAAGGGGTGGAGAGAGGGAGGTGTGTCGGAAATCAAGTGAGGGGGAGAGGGAGTGAAGTAGAGCCAGGAATGAAGAGGACGCACCTCCCTGCCCCCTCCTGGGTCCTGCAGCTCCCTGCCCTCACCTGGGTCCTGCCGCTCCTGCCAGCTGTGACCCGGGGGCAGCGGTCCTCTGAGCCCTCCCCCTCCCCTCCCCCCCCCCCCCACACACACGGGTGCGTGCGCCCTTGAAGTGCTAGTGCACAGGGAAAGGGTGTGTGTTTCTGCCCAGCCTGCACCTCCCTGCCCTTTCCTGGGTCCTGCAGCTTCCTGCGGGCCTGTGACCCAGGGGCAGTGGTCCTCTGAGACCCCCCCCCCCCACACACGCACACAAACCCGGAGGCATGTGCCCGTGAGTGCTATGCACAGGTAATGGGTGTGTGTTTCTGCCCAGCCCGGTTGTGATTCAGAGCCAGTGAGGGAGCTGACGGGACCGGCTCTGTGAGGGGGACACGAGGCCCAGTGTTTCCGGGAGCGGGGAGCGCCCCGAGGCTTATGTAACACCTGCATCATCCGCCCAGGCGCTAGCCGTTATCAGCCAGGACTGAGCCGAAAACCTGCCCCCTACCCGCGTCATTTGTCCACCCGCTGCGATTTCGCGATTCACTGTTTCCAATTATTATCTATTGCCTTCGCTCGTTAATTTATGCACCTTCTACCCTCTGATATTAACCAGGCCTTTCTTCGTGCTCAGATGACATATGAGCTGTCTTCTTTTTACACTATATACGTCTTCTCGTCGAAGCCCAGTTTAGTGGGGTAAAAAGAGGGAACCTGCAACACAGAGCAGCCCCTTTTTCATGTAAGTGAGTTTGTTGCAATATATATGTTTTAATCCTGGCATCCCCTCCTACCCAAAATGGTGTGATCCTCAGCAACTCGCCCCGACTCTTTGTCAAAGTTCCATTGAACGATATAAACAAGGCTTGATCTTTGGAGGCACAAACTGATCCATCCCTCGACATTCTGTGACAAACTAGAAAGCATTCTTGCTGGAAGCGACATTTCTGCTTATCCAGTATTTGGGTGTCTTTCATAGATTCACATGCCTGAATCATTCCCCGTCGCCGAGACGGGAGCCTCCGGTACATAAAAAAGTAATGTCCTAAGGACATACATAGAGAATATAGGCCGAAGGGCCTCCCCTTTTGGGGCCTTTCCACGTCCTTATGTAAAAGGACCGAACTCTCATCGTTAGCCAATCAGCTCCGACCTCCCTCTAGAACCTTCCCGGGAGGAGCCTCCGTCCCTCAGATTTTTCTACCGCACGTTGTGCTAGGGAGTCTCCAACCTGAGCTCTTCAGGTTTTCCAGAATTCGAAGTCTCAAACTTCACTTTGTACAAAAAGGATTTTTATCCTATCATCGACTACACGTCGGAATCTAATAAGAAAGCTTCGTCCATGGCGGACTCACAGAAAAAAGCCCTCCTAAGGGCCTGTTCCTCCTGCGGCAAGCAGCGGATTCAAGCGGAGGACAAGCACGACCTGTGCTTATATTGCCTGTACCCTGACCACGTCACTGACAAGTGTAGGGTGTGTAGAGCCTTCCCAAAGAAGACGATTAAGGAAAGGGAAACTCGCCTTCGCGAATGGCTCGACAGGCTTAAGGTCCGAGACACTCTGGAATCTTCCGAGGGTAGTGTCTCCGCGACCTCCAAAGTCTCCAAGAAGAGACCCAGGGTGCAGTCCCCTGGAGAGACAGACACTCCTCCCAAGAAGGCGCACAGGAAGCCTTCGGAGGCACGCTCCACCACCTCCTCCGTGTCTGTTAAGGATGGCCAGAGGTTCAAGAAGCCCGCTCCATCTACTGAGCGGACCACCTCAGGCACGACCACTGTGTCGACCAACACGGCCTCATCGCCCTCCGCGACGGCCGCGACGACCACCACTGCGTCCTCAGGCGCACCGGTCTCTTCGACCATTCCTCTGAAACCTTCATCCAATACGAAGGCGGCCTCTTCGTCACCTAAGAGGTCTAAATCTACAGGTACGCCTTCGCCGAAAACACCTCATACCGAAGGCTCGACACCTAAGCCATCGAAGTCAAGTTCGTCTCCTAAAACGTCGAAGTCAAGTTCATCTCCTAAAACGTCGAAGTCAAGTACAAAAACTGCAACTTCGACAAAGATATCTCAAGTCCAAGGCCCTACCATCAGTAAGGCGGCGACACCCTTATCCCCGCAAAAATTGATGCCATTGACCCTGACGGAGGTGACCAAATCTCCAACGCACATGGCGGGGGCGCCATCTTCACGCACGTCGTCGGAAGAGACCCCGGCGCCATCTTGGAAAGAATCGAGATTGGTCGAAGTCTCTATTCACTCGAGTCCAACGCCCTCGGTTCGCCCAACAGTGGAGTTGGCACCCGAGCAAGAACAGGAAACACTCCAGAGTGAGGAGTCGGACGAAGAACAGGAGGTTCACGAAGAACACCAGGACGTCCACGAGATCCGGGACGAGGCTATGGATCAGGGACGCTCCCTGAACGTCGACACGGGGAACACCCCGATGATCTGTTTGCCACTGTCTCTGGTCAACGATTTGAGATCCCTGGTGCAGGACTATAAACAGCGGTTCCCGGACGCCGACAGCGGTGCCCAGGTACCGGTCACCCAGGCGCATCCATCAGCCTCGCACCCTTCCGCTCCCCAGGCCCGTCCTCGGAGCCAACCCCTACCGCAAACCCGAGCGAAGGACTCATCGGAAAGCGAGGAGGATGAGACGGACTTGGAGGAAGGCGAAGTGCAAGACGTCGCCTCGGACCACAGAGACGACGATGCAGATGCTGCGTCATCACACCATTCGTCTGCCCCGGCATCCCCGCGACCGCGCCACTCTGAAGCGGCGGACGTGGGAGGTTTCCACAAACTGGTGGACAGAGCTGCAAGGAGGTTTCACATGGCAGTGGAATCCACGGAAACGGAATGCTTCCTCCATGATTTCAAGGAGCACACCCAGAAATCGGCCAAGTCTATTCCTCTTATAGACTTTCTATGGGAACAGGGCAAGAAGCTGATGCTCACGCCTGCTTCGGTGCCTGCGGTGGTTCCGCGCCTAGACAAAAAATATAAGGCCCCGAACTCCGCACCTGCCTGCCTGACAGGCCACCCCAAACCGGACTCGGTGGTCACTCAGGCGGCCCAAAAACAGTCCCGCAACCCCGCCTCGCCGCTGTCCGCGCCCCCGGACAAGGAAGGAAGGAAGCTGGACACCATAGGCAAGAGGTTCTCCACCACATCCGCCATGTCCATCAAGGTGGCAAATTCCATCGCCCTCCTTGGCCGCTACAACCGCCAGCTATGGGAAGACATAGCTCCCTATCTGCAAGGCCTGCCGGACACGGTCCAGGACGAGGTGAAAGCTCTTCTAGCGGAAGGACAAAACTCCGCGGCAGAAATTATCGACTGCGCCATCGACGCGGCCATGACGGGATTCCGCCAGTTGGCCGGGGCTGCCGTGCTCCGCCGCCAAGGTTGGCTCAAGGCGACGTCTTTTCGGCAGGAGGTCCAATCTAAGGTGCTGGATATGCCGTTCGATGGTCAATTCCTCTTTGGGGAGAAGATAGACGAGGCACTCCAAGCCATCAAAAAGGACACCGACACGGCGAGGGCTCTGGGCTCCCTCCAGTCCCGGAACCAATCCTTTCGGGGGGGCCGCTCCAGAGGTCAGTACTCCTACAGAGGTTCCTACCAAAATCGGTCGTCCTATTCCTACGGCAACAGGAACCAGCCCCAGCAAAAACAACAGTCCCGACAGTCATCCTATGGGAGATCGTCCTTCAGAGGCAAATCCGCCAAGAAGGGCACTGGCGGCCGCCAGTGACCATTTACTCCAGCCAGTCCCACCACCGTCTCAATCCTTTCGAATTGGGGGAAAACTGACCCACTTCCTCCACAATTGGCAAAAAATCACTACGGATCGGTGGGTACTACAAATAATTCAATTTGGACATTCCCTCGAACTGGTCAACACCCCTCCCAACACCCCTCCGCGGAAGCGTGCTCACAGACACCTGCACCTCCTTCTCCAGGAAGTCTCTGCCATGTTGGTCAAAGGAGCCATCGAGAGAGTCCCGGAGTCCCAGAAGGGGAAGGGTTTTTATTCCCACTTCTTCCTGGTCCAACAGAAAGGGGACAAATGGAGGCCGATCTTAGACCTCCGGGCGCTCAACGCCTTCCTGCGGAGTCAATCCTTCCGGATGGTCACAATCCAGGAGATCCTAGGAGCACTGGAAAGAGGAGACTCGATGGTCTCCCTAGACTTACAGGACGCCTACTACCATATCCCCATCCTCGTCAGGCACAGGAAATACCTAAGGTTCGAAATAGCGGGCAGACATTACCAGTTCAAGGTCTTGCCGTTTGGCCTCAAGTCTGCCCCACGTATCTTCACGAAGTGCTTGGCGCCAGTGGCAGCCTTCCTGCGACAAAGGGGTCACCAGGTGTTCCCCTACCTGGACGACTGGCTGGTGAAGGCTCCTTCCCCGGAGGACGCGCTGGCTTCCTTCAACGCCTGCAGCGCTCTTTTCCAACAGCTGGGTCTGACGATCAACCTCAAAAAATCATGCACTACTCCGTCAACGAGAATCACCTTCGTGGGGGCGACCCTGGACACGAAGCGCGCGAAGGCTTTCCCCTCAGAGGACAGGATCAGCAAAATACTGTCTCTGGCCGCGGCGGTGGCCAAGAAGCCTCGTATCAAGGTCCGAACGTTCACCTCCTTGCTAGGGATGATGTCTTCATGCATTCTCCTCGTGCCGCACTGCAGGCTCCGCATGCGCCCCCTGCAGGAGGCGTTGGCGAGACAATGGAAACAGTGTTCCGGCTCCTTCGACGACATCGTCACGATCACACCGGCCATCATAAAGGCCCTTCTGTGGTGGAGAAACAAGACACACCTGACGGCCGGCTTGCAGTTCCTCCTGCCGCCGGCACCACTGGTCATCACGACCGATGCCTCACTGGAAGGCTGGGGCGCAGTACTGTTGGACCTTCGAGTCAGCGGCAAATGGGACGCCCAGGAGAAACAACTACACATCAACCTCCTGGAACTGAGAGCAGTGTACCTGGCTCTACAGGCCTTCCTGCCACGTATCGGCTCTTCCCCTGTGCTCGTCAAAACAGACAACACCACGACGATGCACTACCTGAACAAACAAGGGGGAACGCGATCTCTCTCTCTCTCACGAGAATCGCAAAAAATCTGGAACTGGTTGGTGGCGCACGGCCTCTCCCTCAAGGCGGAGTACGTTCCAGGGAAGGACAACACTATCGCGGACGCCCTCAGCAGGCAGACCTCTCTCTCCCACGAATGGGAGCTCAACGGCGACACGGTGGCCCACGTCTTCTCCCAATGGGGCACCCCGAGGATCGATCTCTTCGCGACGGCAGGGAACACCAAATGCCGAAGCTACGCAAGCTGGCATCCCCAAAGGGGGTCGCTGGGAAATGCTTTTTCCATCGGCTGGTCCAGCGTGTTTGCGTACGCTTTTCCTCCGTTCCCGATGATACCGAGGCTCCTCCGGAAGATGAGGACGGAACCGTGCACGCTGATACTGATTGCTCCGTACTGGCCGAGACAACATTGGTTCTCGGATCTACTTCGCCTGTCCATCAGGCCCCCGATTCACCTGCGACAACACCCGAACCTCTTGACAATGTCCGGAGGCCAAGTACACCACCCGAACCTCCGTTCGCTCAACTTATCGGCTTGGCTCCTGAGCACCGTGAGTTCGGAGACCTAGATATACCGCAGGACTGCAGGGCAGTACTGGCCAAAGCGAGAGCGGGCAGCACGACCAAGACCTACTCGCTGAAGTGGAAGAGGTTCTGCTTGTGGTGTTCGGAACAAGACTTACACCCTCTCCGGGTCACCCCAGTACAGCTGCTACCGTACCTCCTGCACCTGGCTCAATCGGGGCTGGCTCACGCCTCCATTAAGGTTCATCTGGCTGCGATTTCTAGGTTCACCAGGACCCCATCGGGACCCTCCCTCTGGTCCAGTCGACTGGTGAAGCAATTTCTGAAGGGGCTTTACAGATCCTTTCCGAGGCCTCGGAAAGTACCTCCAACCTGGCAGTTGAACTTGGTGCTCAACCAACTCATGAAACACCCATTCGAGCCCATACACCGGGCCTCGCTCAAGCATCTTTCCTGGAAAACGGCTCTCCTGCTGGCCCTGACGTCGGCCAGACGGGTCAGCGAACTTCAGGCGCTGTCCATTCAGGAACCGTATCTCCAATTCAGGCACGACCGAGTGGTACTCAGGCCCAACCCTAAATTCATTCCTAAAGTGCCGTCAGACTTTCATCTGAACGAACCAATTGTCCTCAAGTCGTTCTTTGCGGACCCTTCCACAGCAGCAGAGAGGGCACTGCATTCCTTGGACCTTAAACGGTGTCTCAAATTCTACTTGGACAGGACCAAAGATGTCAGGAAGTCTTCTCAACTCTTTGTAGCCTACAGCAACCCGCGCATGGGGTTGCCCTTGACAAAACAGAGCATCTCACGCTGGATTTCTTCAGCAATTACTTTCTGCCATGATCAGGCCGGACGGCCTTTGACAGACCGAGTGGCTGCCCACTCGACCAGAGCGATGTCAACGTCAGCGGCGCTCTTCGCTGGAGTGACGATCCTGGACATCTGCCGAGCGGCGACATGGAAGTCCCCGCATACCTTTTCCAAGCACTACTGCCTGGACATCGAACTGCAGAAGGACGCTGCAGTGGGACAAGCGGTGCTGCGCCATCTCTTCCAATAAGGTGAGCCTTACCTCGTCCCGCCATCCAGGTATGCACATTCTTCATGGTTTTTCTTTTCTGCTATATGCATGACTGTATATTACCATGTTTCTCTCATGATTGTCTGTAATTTATGCAGGCCTGCTGGATATGAGAATGTGCTTTACCACTATGCATGTATAACTGCTGGCTACTCTGATTCAGGCATGTGAATCTATGAAAGACACCCAAATACTGGATAAGAAATGCGTTACTTACCTGTAACAGCAGTTATCCAGTATTGGTGTCTTTCATAGATTCACATGCAACCCTCCCGCCTCCCCGGTAAGGACTCACGTACCTCTATGTCTACATTGCGACACCCTAGCTGGGTGCGTACGAAAATCTGAGGGACGGAGGCTCCTCCCGGGAAGGTTCTAGAGGGAGGTCGGAGCTGATTGGCTAACGATGAGAGTTCGGTCCTTTTACATAAGGACGTGGAAAGGCCCCAAAAGGGGAGGCCCTTCGGCCTATATTCTCTATGTATGTCCTTAGGACATTACTTTTTTATGTACCGGAGGCTCCCGTCTCGGCGACGGGGAATGATTCAGGCATGTGAATCTATGAAAGACACCAATACTGGATAACTGCTGTTACAGGTAAGTAACGCATTTCATTTAAATCATCGCATCTGCTTCCCGTGCAGGAATCGCTGAGAGAGTCACACACCCACCGCTGGGATATAAAGTATACAGAGAGTAAATGGTACTCACTCTCCGGTGGGGTGGTCTGCGCTTGTCTGCCTCGGATCCTGTCTCAGAAGGCTTTGGTGTCACTGGTGCGAGTTTGACTCAAGCAGCACCTTCAGGAGCAGCGCCCAAGGGATGGAAACTGAAAGCACCGCTCCCTCGAGGAATCTGCCCCTGCCTGAACGAGCCCCCGTGGAGGAACGGAAAGGGGCGGCTCTAAAGGGAAACCTTTCACCCACACGCAGGGATGATTACTAAGTTAGGGGTTTCTATGTTAGTTCCGTCCATGCCCTCCTCGCTGCTTTATTTGCATTAATCTCCAGGTACAAACAGCAGTTGGATTTCAATGTGAACAAGAATGTGCCCCGGGCTCACGGAGAGCGGGAGCGGGGACGGGCACACGGAGGGGGGGGACGGGCACACGGAGGGGGGAGGGGGGACGGCGGGAGGGGGGACACGGAGGAAGGCAGGACCACACGGAGAGCGGGAGGGGGGAGAGCGGGAGGGGGGACGGCGGGAGGAGGGACACGGAGGAAGGCAGGACAGCAGCAAGCACGGCCCGGCCGGACCAGATTCGGGGGCGTTCCCGGCTTTTGGCTGACGTAGCATGACGTAGCCAAAAGCCAAGAATTCTCGGGAATGCCCACGAATCTGGTCCGGCCATGACGGACGCCTCTCTGTTCCAATGGCTAGCCTCCATTTATGGAGCTAGCCAATGGAACAGAGGGCGGATTCCCGAGCAACATACTGTAACTCATTAGTTTTCTCCTGCGCAAAAGCTGCTTGCGCAGCTTTTTAGCAGCCGAAACCTAAAAAGGTAGAATCAAGGCAAAGCAACCCTGGTTTTGTTCAGCAAGGGTCTTAAGAAAAACGTCCACCCACCCCATAACTTTAATTTTTTTTTACAAATTAAGCACTGATGGTATTCTGATCTCATAAACACTAATGGAAGTTGGGAGTTGCTTCAATGGATAACATTGATTTAATACTTTAAGGAACTTTTTGCCCAAATTGTGTCTAGAATCAACCTTTGTTTTAGGAAACGTCTTTCATATAAATGAGCCAAAATATATAGATTACCTTCTGTAGGAGTACACAACGCTCTTGTAATTTTAAGAAATTGACTGATATTAGTGGGTAGTAATAAGGGTCAGACTGACCTATAGGGCAATCTAGGAGAGCCAGAAATGATGGTCTGACAGGTCAGTGTGTGAACCGAATTTGGCCTATTTGTGGGTGTGTTTTATGGTCTGATGGGCCTGTTTTTACACTTGATGTCCCTGATAGTACCAAAAACATTGCCTACAGCAATCACAGATGCACACAGTATCCCAAGCTTGCAAAACACACATACAGCTTGTCTTTACAAACTCAAAACGGTAATGATTAGCAAATGTGGACCACTTTTTAGCTAAGTGATTTGCTACTGATGAGCCTCTTTTATTTTGGTACCCCAGGCCCATTTTTAGCTCTGTCTAATCCTAGTAGTATTCCCTGGGCCGATTACAAGGTCAATTGAATTCCCAATGGGCCCTTAGAGTCACTGGCACCATCAGAAATTACAGGCTGGCATAAAGAAGGTAAATCCATGGGGATGTATGACGTTACCTCGCGGTACATCACAACGCGGTACATTACAACACAGCTTTTACAACGCAAGTCGTTACCACGACTTGAACTGTAGGGTGCTGGACTTAGGAATAGTATGATTTACTATTCCAACTCCAGCCTACGTACAGTAGGGAAGGTGTTGGAATAGTACATCACACTATTCCTTAGTCTAGAGCGCCCTCCAGTGCAAGTCGTGGTAACGACTTGCGTTGTAAAATCTGCGTTGTTTTGACCGCGTAGTAAAGGTTGTTTCCTATCCAGGGACCTGGAGTATTTCATCCAGGAACTTTGACTGATGAAAACTGTTGAAATGTCTAAGCAAAACTGTAGGAAATTAAATGGGTACTTAGAAAGCGTATCGGACCCAGAATTACAAATCCCCAGTAATTTCTGGGGGCGGGGTCAGACTTGAAAGAACCAGTACCAGGAACCACTTAATCTGGTGTGGGAAAGTTTGTGATTTTTTTTTCTTGAAATACATCAAATTTTTGCAAGAAAATTGTAAAATTGCACACATGGTACAAAAGGTACTGAACACGAAATGGATGTCTCTATGGGGAGGCCTCTTGGAATCACTCTAGACTTTCTCCAAACTTGTCCGTGTGGTTTTTTAACCCCTTCCACACTCATGACGAGCTGGGCTCGTCATGGTGTAGCCTCCTCGTACACTGATGACGAGCCCAGCTCGTCATAAAACAATGAAATATAGCAATTCCCAGCACAGGAGGGGAATTGCCTTAGCAGCCATGGGGTTAACTTCCACACATTCTATTGGCCTTTGCGTGTGGCTTTCAAAAATGAAAGCACGCAATTGGCCAAAGGCGGTGCATGTTCCACCTTTTCTCTAAATGTTCACTCCCACGGCATCCAGCTGTCGGGAGCGAGCAGTGGCGCGCAGGGTGCCAGCTGCATTCCTCATCGTGGGTCATTAAACATAGCGCGGTCACTTTCACTTTCGCAGCCGCCCTTGTCTTTTCTTCCCTCAAAGCAGACCCCAACCACCCCCAACACAGCATCGAGCAGCACTCACCGTACGCCTTCATTTATTTATAATCAGTGCCTGTATGTTTTTTTATACACAGCATCGAGCACTGCTTGCTGTGTGCCTTTATTTATTAACTGCGGTCCTGTATGGGTGCCTGCAACAAATGCCTCCCTGTTCGCTTTGTGTGCTCTCCACTGTACACCACAACCCTGATGTTTATTCAAGGCAGGGCAGCTACACGCACTTCCAGCGCCTGGAAGGTGCTCAATCCTCCACAATCACAGGCCAAACTCTGTCTGAGCGCCAGTATAATTGTTTTTAACTGCTCTTTGCCTAAAAAGCAGACCCCTCCCACCTAATACACAGCATCGAGCAGCGCTCTTGTGCACCTTTATTTTATTAATGACGCCTGTATGTTAATTTTTTTTCTTGGCTTGCCTCCAAAGCACACCCCTTCCACCTCCAACACAGCATGGGCACGCACAGCAGCGTTTTCACTTTGAATTTGTCTGCTCACAGTGTTGTTTGTTGGATTTCCTCTACAGCAGACCCTTCCCAGCTCTCGACACAGCATGACCGCGTGCCTTTATTTACTTATGAACAGCACCCTTTTACTTTACTTTTATAGTAAATAGCTTTACTTGTTTTGGCAAGGGGGCATGAGAAGATAAAGTTATTTCCCTAGAATCACAGGATGTTGAGCCAACGAGGAGGCTCGAACCTGGTTCCCTCTGCTCCAAAGTTGGCTGCTTTTGCCTTTATGCCACACCTTTTCCTTTGTCATATTGACTTTAAAAAAAGACAAAAAAACGTGTACGACTATTTAAAGATGTTTAGGGTGTGTGGGCATGCCAGTGGGGGATAATGTAGTGCATTGCTAAATACGTATACGGTCCCAAAGGCAAGACCTATTGTTTATGCCAATGCTTCCTCTTTGTGTTGGAGAATATTGCAATTTGTGTCCAGCTGACGACGCTTAATGAAACATTTTTAGTTTGCAAACATTTCAAAACAATTGGCTCTGTCCATGTTTATCTTTATTGAGATTCGATGTGTTATTATTGTCATTATATTTCCTCGCATTTTTTGCACACAATGTGCATATATTTTTGAAGCCCCAAGGATGGAGAAAGTTTGCAAACGTCTGTGCACAATCCATACATAGGAGGGCAGCAGGAACACTGAGTTGAGGAGAGAAACTGAAGATGAAAACTGAGGTGACTCAGTCTCTCCCGTGCTTGTGCCTTGCTGAGTATGTTTTATTGAGCCTCATCTCGCTGTCCACCATTGTTTCGCCTGGTGAGGTGATTGATGATCTAGAGGGAGGAATGTTCTAAAGGGGTTCAACCAATGAGTCTATAGATTTTATGAGTAGTGCCTGGTGATGGGAGATAACTGAGCGAATTCCTAGCTCCACCCAGGCACCTGTACATTGACTGGCTAAGTGCTGCATGATGGGGAGGTTTGGACCCCCTGCGTGCCTTTTCACTGCTATCCTCCTTCACTGTCTGGCTAAGTGCAGGAAAGTGGGATTGGGCAGAGCTCCTTGTAAGTGTACCTCCACATCCCTGCTAAGTGCCAGATGACTGTAGGGCTGAACTACGGGTTAGCGGTTGCCTTCATAAATACAGAGGTGTTTGGTGCAGGGCCTGCCTGATGGTGGAAGATAGCTCTTTGTGCACATCCCAATGGTACCTGTAGAATGTCTGACTATGTGCTGAGGGTTACTGATGGTCGAGCGCCAAGCACATGCTCGCCACAGCACAGCTTGCAGAGTGTTAACAGCTCTGAACCTCAGTAGATGTTGGGGAGTCATGTATGCTACGCTAAACAACACACTCTAACATAACACACCATACCCATAAGTAGAATGAAGCGGTAGACAAGACCATGGACTTCCATAAATGTGTTGATTTGTAATGGATGCCAGTGTCGGATTGCGAGGGGCCGGTATCGATGTTCCATCTGTGGGCTGCTTTTTTGGGCAGCCTGGGGCCGCTTTGGGCTGTGCCTGGTGTGTTCAGATGTCGCCAGCGGCCCAGTGGGGCCCTGAGTGGCCTTTTTGGAGGCAGATGGGTGTCCATTACCTCCCTTTTATCAATGGGCAGAGGTGTCACTCCCTTTCTATCGCTGGGCCGGAAAATTAATGTGTGCATACTGAGCAGGGGTAGGGGGCCTGAGCAGAAATGGCCTCACTTGTTTTCAGATGTTTAGAAAACTTCGCTGAAGCAGTGTTTTTTGGAAAGGCAATATGCAAATGTGGGCAACTTATTTTTAGCGTACCCGGGCCGACTTCTAATCCCAATCCAACACTGATGGATGAAGAACCTCCCTAGAATCTCGTTGCTGGACTTGGTAATGACACTTCTGAAGACTGCTGTCGCAGAGAGTGG
The DNA here is from genome assembly GCF_964263255.1 of Lissotriton vulgaris. Classification (NCBI taxonomy): domain Eukaryota; kingdom Metazoa; phylum Chordata; class Amphibia; order Caudata; family Salamandridae; genus Lissotriton; species Lissotriton vulgaris. Next base: position 859,485,783 of record NC_141693.1, on the reverse strand, counting down.
TGAGAACTCCTCTCAATATGGCGGAGTCAAGTTCCACAAACATGGTGGAACGTTGTGGGTCAGACAACCGGATACAGGGTCTGGAAGGAGGAATTCCTCAGGATTGGCTAGGAAACTGCTGGATGGGGTAGTTTCAGCTGTCAAAATGTCAGTGAGCTCATTTTATGGAACTTGCCCTTTCCCATGTACTGCAATGCCACGTGGATGCCAAATATGGTTTAAAGGTCTTTTTCGGGGGTACACATTGCTATTCCAATCTATTTCTTTATGTTGTACAAATTCAAGGGCCTATTTGCAAAACATATACACAGTCCTTTTGCTTACCAGGCATAAATAACAAATGCCCGTCGTCCTTCTGCACGGACTTTGCCTTCCAGGCCTTTAAGGATAATGCAGGCCAACCACAGACAAAAAAACATATCGTTTGTGAATGGGCGTGGAAGGCATGGCAAAAAATGAAAAACAAAAAGAAACTCGTAAATTAAAAAATAAAGTTTTCGAAAATGTGTTGTTTTCAATTTTTCAATTTGAATCAATAGCAGGCGTTGGCAGCGGTGTGGAGCGTTTGCAGTCTGTCGGTGCTGTGAAGGATGCACTTTTTCTTTTGCGAGTCAGTGAATTAATTAATGCTATCTGTTTTCCTTATTCCGACCAAAGGTTGTCAGATTCTCTTATGCCGCTTATTGATCCGCACTGCGAGCTTCCATTTCCTGCCTGCGCTGTTAAGAGGAATGGGATTCCTAATGGGTGCATTTACAGCGCGCACGTGGGCACGACAGGCTGCATGCACACCTCTACCCACACAGACTGATGTGGGAATGGGGGGGAGGAGCAAAGGAGGGACAAAAAGGAAGTGGAGAAATAGTGACGGTTGAGAAAAACAAATATAGATGAATGCAGAGATGTATTGAAGGACATGGAGAGGCTGAGGGAGAACAAACAGTACAAGTATGAATAGAAATAAGTAAAAATACAAAATGTATATATGGATAGAGATGTAAGAGAAATGTTAAAAGAGAGGAAAAAGAAACGGGAACTGCAAGTAGGGGGGTGTGAAGGAAAAAGCGAGATAGAAAAGGAAAGACATAGGGGCACATGCATCAACCTATTTAGGAAGTGCAAACGGTCCGAATCGGTAAATTCGGCCGTTTGCGATTCCTAAATAGGTTTTTGGGATGCATCAATCATTTTTTGGAAAATCGCTATTTTTAGCGAATTCCAAAAATGCGATTGCTTTTAAGGAATCGCAAATTTGCGATTCCTTAAAAGCAATGCATGATTGCTTTTAAAATTGCGAATTTGCAATTAGGGGGTGCAAATTACCACAAGGGTGAACCTCGTGGTAATTTGCGAAAAACTATTAAAATGCTCAAATTAGCATTTTAAACACTGTCATGTTACAGACACACATGTCCTTAGGACATGTGTGTGTGAAACATGCACTTTAAAATACATTTCAGGGGTGCAGGGGGGGGGTCCTTTGAACCCCCATCCCCCTGCACCCATGGAATGCATTAACATTTTGCGAATCGCTAATTGAAATTCACAAAATGTCAATGCCTTCCCATTGATTCCTATGGGCCTTTTGGCCCATAGGAATCAATGGGAATTGCGAAATCGCAAATTAGAATTCGCATAATATTTGCGATTCTGTAAAATTGCGATTTTTACCAAATCGCAAAAATTATGCGATTAAATTGATGCATCCCGTTTTGCGATTCCTTATTTGCGATTCCCTATTTTTCGCAAATAAGGAATCGCAAAACCTTACATTGATGCATGTGGCCCATAAAGTGTAAATGTATGATATTGTTCCCAAAACAGCTTAAATCAACGTTCTAACATTTTGGGCCTTATTTAGAGTATGGCAGATGGCCTGCATTTTGACAGGATGGCCAAGGTAATACCTCCACCACCCTGGCCACACCTCAGCTCAACATATTTAGGGCGTTAAGTGGGCTGGGATCTCTCTGGGTTCGGGACCCGGGAGCAGGGTGGGTCCGGTTTTAGCCCCCTGGGGGGCTGTTTTTGTTACCAGGGGTCCGCAATATCCAATACCCATGGGGGTGCCGGCCGAGCAGTTTGCCAGGGCCGGTTTCGGTTCCCAGCCAGGTCCTGCCCGGGAGTAATTAAAAATGGGCATTGAAATGTGTCCCTACTAAGCCCTTTAATAATGTCTTTAAGTTGCAGATAACATTGATTGATTTCTGAACAATAATTTAAAACAATTAAAATAATCCATGCCATCGTGTTCCAGTTTATATTTAACATGTTTTACTTAATCTTGAATTCCCTAAGAGTGTTTGCTTTTTTCCAGGGTGTTGTGTTACAGTATTTTTTGGTCAGCTGTCTGGTTTTCTTGTAGCATCTTGTTGACTTTCAGAAAGTTGGCCTAGGAATGCATTCCGCTTGTTGTTCACCATTGGCTTTGTGATTTGTAACTCACATTTCCTGGCTTTCTATATGCTGGCTTTATTTGTTTTAGGCTCTCCTGGTTCATTTCTTCTCTCCAGTTGACTAAAGAGTGTTTGCTGTATTCTTCCACAAACTCACTCTCTGTACACAAACTCTTAAATCTAGTTCTTACATTGTCATATTTGCTGTGCATTCACAGACTGAGGTTAAATGTCAGGCACTGTCTTCCGGGGGTGCTAGATTACTTTTCATTCTCTGACTTCAAAGTAAGAGGATTTAAGTGACATTCTTGCTGGATGCTGAGGGTAGAAAAGAGTTTTTTTCTAGCACATAACATTTACATGACTGTGTAAGTATTTCAGAATTAGGAACACATATGAAGCAAATTTGTGTTATTTATGAAGTGTGTTGGAAACAAATACTTTAATATAATCAAAACAAATCATTACTCTCGGTGATGCAATTTCCACAAATTCTTGTTAGGTCACTGTATAGTTTAATCAGAAAAAATGTATGTCTGTGCAAATGTAATGGTCATTTCAATTGAAAATGTGTTGTTTGTAATGGCATTGTGGTACCACACAATGCATACTCCGCTCTACGCCACTTCACTATACTCTGCACCACTCCAATCCACACCATTTCACTCTACTCTGCACCACTCCACACCACTGCAATCTGCACCATGCCACTCTATGCTGTTGCACTCAATACTACATCACACTACTTTATGCCAAAACACTCTATGCCAATGCACTTTCCTCTATAATACTGAACTCTGTGCCCCTGCACTCTACGCCAATCTTCTGTATGCCACTCTAATCTACTCTCCACCACTGCAATCTAAAGCACTTTACTCAATTCCATTACACGTTATGCCTCTCTACACAACTGCACTCTACCCTGCACCACTCCACTCCACTCTACACCACTTCACTTTACTCTGAAACAATCGACTATGCCAATGCACTCTATGCCACTCTAGTCCACTCTGCACCACTCCACTCGATGCCGCTCCACTCCACACTGCTCTACTCTTGCACTCAATGCCAATGCACACTACACAACTGCCCTTTATATCACTGCACTATATGCCACTGCACTCTACTCTGTATCACTGTACTCTACGACACTGCTCTCTACACCACTCTTCACCACTGCACTCTGAGACATTACTCTGCAACACAGCACTCTCCACCACTGAACTCTAAGTCACTCTACTCTGCACTACTCCACTCTATGCTACTCTACTCTACACCACTTCATTCTATGCCACTGCACTCTGCAGCACTATACTGTACTCTGCACTACCCTATGCTACACTACTCTGCACCACTCTATGCCACTGCACTCTGTGCAACTCACTCTACTCCGCACTTTATGCCACTTGCCTCTACTCTGCACCACTGCCCTCTGCATTACCCAACTCTATACCACTTCACTATGCACCCCTCTACACGATTCTACTCTGCCACTTTACTCTGCGCCAATCTACTCTACATCACTGTTCTACTTTGCTTCACACTCTTATGCACCACTCCACTGTGCTCCACTCTAATCTGAGCCACTCCACTCTGCGCTACTCCACCCTGCACCATTGCCCTCCATTATGCACCACTCTAATCTATGCCACTGCATTCTACGATGCTGCATTCTATGCCACTGAATTCAATGCGACTGCAGTCAATGCCACGGCACCCTATGCCACTCTATACTCTTCAGCACACTATGCCAATGCACACTACACCAGTCCACTCTACTCTATGCAACTCCACTGTAAGCCACTCTACGTGACTCCACATTATGGCACTCCAATGCACAACACTCTCTGCAACTCCACTCTGCCACACTCTACTCCACTCTTCGCCATTCCACTTGACGACACTCCACGCGACCCTCCTCTATGCCACTAACTTCTAGCCGTGCTGAGCAGCAGCCACGCTGATGTACAACATGGCTAAAACACATTGGCAAAGACAATAGCTCTTGCATTGGCGTGACCTATTGGCTGTGCCAGTGCTTGTTTTTTTAGGGCAGCATATTACTTTTGTAAAGTGCTTACTTTGATCTGAGCCATCTCCTGCTCTTTATAAATTAGCATGAGGCAGTTCAAGTTTCTCTCAGTGGGTCAAAAAGGAATTCAGAATATATGGCCAACCAGTGCTTGGCCTCTATACAGAGCACACAGAGCAATGGCCACATTTTCTAGTTGCAATTGTGATTCTGTGCAAATGTGTTTGAGGGCGGTACACAGCTGTCAAAATATTGAGAAAATGCATGGCTTACAGATGACTGGGAGTGTTACTTTGGGGATGGTAAAATGAATGAATGTTTGAATGAATGAATGAATGAATGAATGAATGAATGAATGAATGAATGAATGAATGAATTAATGAAAGCCATCTTGTAATGCGCGACTTAGCCCAGCGGGCATCAAGGCGCCTATCACAGAAATATGATGCAGAAAAATATAAAACTGGAGCCATGTGCTGGATTATCGATATGCCTCGGCGAAGAGCCACGTTTTTAATGCTTTTCTGAAGAGCATAATAGAAGGTTGAGTCTTCAATTCAGGGGGGAGGGTGTTCCAGAGTCTGGGGGCCAGGGAGGAAAATGCCCTTCCCCCCACCTGACTCTGCGAATGAGAAGTGAGGAAGCTCATTCTGCAGGGAATGAAAAGAGGGTGCTGAAGAGGAAAAAGATGAGGTGTATGATATGCAGATGGAGGAAATGAGAAGAGAAAAGGGGTGTACAATCCAGCATAGAGTGAGCATAACTGGAGGGATTGAGACACTCCGAGCACCTGGATCCCTTACACAGGCCCCAGTCCTGTTTAACTCAGATCCTCCCAATTTCAGAATTGAAAAATTTTCAATAGGAATTATGTACAATATAATTTTATTAATTATCTTAATGCCTTAACCGCGGCGGCAATTCCGCCGCGATGCGGAGCGTTCCATTGTGTGGGCAGGGCCGCGTCAGGCAACGGATGTGCGCAACACTACGGAGGTAGTGCTCGCGACGGCCGTTGGCCGACGGGCGCAAGGAAAGGGTTAAACAGCTAACACCATTGAAAAAGTGAATAGTCCTGGCTAGTTTTAGATGTATGTCATGTTTTGTTACATATCTGGATGCAATAACATCAAGCTCAGGGAGGAATCAAAATAGCAGGCGAGAAGCACACTATGGGAATCATAGAAATTGAGTTTGTGTTTAAGCCACACCCTTAATTACATAGGCCACGTCCATTTTATGGACCACCCACTTTTTCGATGCCACTTAAAGCCCAGAGGGACCCTATGGACATCTCTGTGCCTTCAGAGGAGCTGCTCCCACGGTGGCGCCTCTAAAGGTACTGAAAGTTTCTGGAGCAACTGCCATGTTTCAGGTCACCACTCAGCAAACTTTTTCCTCAAAAATAAACTCCCAAAGCAACCATTTGTTATGGAAAAACAAAAAAAAAACAAATACCCTAAGACCCTGGGCCTTTTCTCCCAGAGTGTGGGAGTCATTTGAATTATTTTTTAGTTTGAGGACAGCAGAATTTCGCTGGTGGTCCCAAAGTGGGGAAAACAAATACACCGGACTGTCCGTTGTAAATAGGGCGGATGGTTTGATGCGCCTTCACCATTATCCCCAACCCTGTTGATCCATCGATGGCTCCCCCATCAGAACCATGACATCTGCTCAAACTCTGAATAGAGAGGGTGGGCCATTAGTTTAAAACTATTTGTGGCGGAGTACCTTGTTTACCAAACTCCAAATGAGAACCGTTTTTTCATCTTATAAAGCCTCATAAGATAGCTAGCTGAATTTGTGGTTTTCAAGAAAAGGAAACCAGCTGTTGGAGACAGTCACACTATAGTGCCATGTTAAGGTGAAGGGAAGGCCACTGTGTGTACAACCAAACTAATTGGGAATAATATACATTCCCATGCCAGATATTTTAAGACAGAAATGCCTACAAGAAAAGCTCTTATGTATAGTAAAAAGTAATGAATGAAATGCTTGAATGAATTTTAGCCACAGACCGCATCGCAATCCATCATTATTTTGCACACTGTGCCACCTCAGTTTGGACCAAGCTATATGAAAATCATTCTTGACCGTGCTCCAATGGGAAAAGTCCAGCCTGAACTATCAAGCGAGTCCCTGAACCGGAACACATGCAACCCAGGTGTGCTTTTGCCCTAGTTAGGGCTCATCAGTCAGGTATAGCTTGGTTCCAGTGACACGGTGTGCACGGGACACATGCCTGGACATACCTCTCCCACTTATGGCGACACGCTAAGGGGCATTTTACCAACAACTAGTGATAATTATCGCTAGGTTGGCTTAGCGGCAATATTTTTATCGCCGAGCTGCGGCGATTTTTATCGCTTAGGAGCCTTGATATTATCAAGGTTTATCTCCTAAGCGATAAAAATCGTCCGAAATGCATGAATATCTCTGAAAAGTCAGCAATATTCATGCATTACCAAGCAAATGCTCTTAGCCATGTTATCCACCTCCCATTGGATAACATGGCTAAGAACTGCTCAGGGCAGGTGTTAGCTTTTGGAGATATTCGCGCTTAGCGCGAATATCTCCAGAAGTTTGTAATAGGAGATAGCGATGTTAGCGACTGTTTCCAGTCGCTGACATCTTGGCACGCCCACTTTGCATGTCATTAGTGATAAATATCCCTGACATGAAAAGTGGGGCCCAAGATGGTCGCTATCTCCTACTAGCTGTCGCTAACTGGTGTTAGCGACAGCTAGGTAATAGGGAGATAATTTTATCTCCGCTTTCTTGGCTTTTAAAGCCAAAAAAGCGGAGATAAACCCCCTTGATAATATGCCCCTAAATTACTTATTTATGCCTACTACCCCTCCTAGGGTATAGGCCATCAACCAGGACTTTCTAGTCATCTCTTTCCTGGCCTACTTTTTCAATCTGACACGAGTTATAAACCATCTCCTTGCAGTCAGCCTTGAGGTCTTTGTGCTAGGTGATTCTTGGCCTTCTTATTCCTTTCCCTTGAGCGTTGTAGGTCAGGGCTTTCTTGGTGGTGTTTGATGTGGTCTGAAGAGGGTGTGACCTATCCAGCACCAGCATATTGTCATGATTTCTTCATGAGTAGGAAGTTGGAGACTCTGCTGCCATAGGTAGTTGTTGCTGATGGTATTTGGCTAGTGGATTAAGAGGATTTTCCTCAGACAGATGTTGATGAAGGTCTGAACTTTGTTGGTTGTGGTCACTGTTATCGTCCAAGTTTCTGTTCCATACAGAAGGACCGATTTTAAAAATGGTGTTAAAAAGCCTGATCTTGGTTTTCAGCCTCAGGTCCTTGGAGCTGAACATCTTCTTTAGCTGAATGAAGTCAGTCTTTGGTTTGCCGATTCTTACCTTGACATCAGCATCTGTCCTGCCCTATTTTTCTACGACAATGCCCAGGCAGATGAAGGCCTCAACTGCTTCCAGTGCATCACCTGCAAGAGTGACTGCAGCTGCTCTGGCCATGTTAGCCTGCAGGATCTTTGTTTTTCCCCTGTGGATGTTGAGGCCAAGTTGAGTTGACATGGTGCCACATTGTTGGTCTTCTCTTGAATCTGCCAATGGGTATGGGAGAATAGGGCCAGGTCATCTGCAATGTCCAAGTCATTGAGCTGTGTCCAAGTTGTCCACTGGATCACATTTCTTCTACTTACTGTGGATGTCTTCATGATCCAGTTTATGGCCAGCAGGAGGAGAAAAGGCAAGATCAAACAACCCTGGTCCTCACTTGGAAGGCGTCTGAAACTGCACAGTAAAGTATGCAAAAAAAGTGTTTGATGGAAAGCCTGAAAAAATCTCAGCCTCTGGTAATTACTCAGAGCTGCATCCCAGTCCCAGCTTCAAGGAAAGCTGGGCAGATATTTCATTGTGGAAACAATAGATTCCAACATATGAAATTCACTGTAAAATGACCATACATAATTATTATGAGTAGACCCTGGATCTAAGACATGAACCCCACAAACCCCCTAAGCTCAAGACACCCATGAATAATATAGCTCAGGCCATTAACAATATTCCCCTTGCACCATTGCTCCAGTGCCTACTTTGTAAAAAAAAATAAGTGCCAGGGCCCTCTCAGGCCGACCAAAGCGTCATGCGTACTTCAGTATTGCCCACCAATCCTCCCCCTGCTGTGGTCTCTGAGCAGAGCAACACCGCCCCATCCATCATGCTGCTGTAGCAGGACAAACTAAAAGGATACTAACATCAAGTTATTATCATTTTATTTTTCCTTTCTTTCCCTGCTTCAAAGCACTGGGGTGATGCTCCTCTGCTTTAGCAGTGAAGTCACTACTGAAAGGGACAACTTTTTGCTTCTGGGAGCAACAAAAATTGTCAGTTAAAACCGTTAATTAATATCGACTTGTAGGGGTGAATCATCTGGATATTACCCTCTCATGAACCACCACTGGAAGATACTTTAAGTATCCCTCATTTAGCACCCAAAGTCTAGGTTCCTCTGTGATCACCTGTAGCTTCTCAACTAAAAATTCCAGAGTGATCAAATGCCTGCTTCCAGCAGTTGCCCCACAATAAAGGTTCAGGCCAGTATTCATGCAGTGCAGTAGGTTTATGTCTCTAAATATTTAATTGTAAAGCAATTCAGTGTCCTGTAAAAGCACAGGGGTCAGTCCTCGCTCAGAAAGAACCCAAATTGGTGAGCAGTGGGCAAAAGGACAATGTGGTGGGTGGCAAGTGGGTGCTTGCAGGACTCCTAAGTAAATTCCTGCGCAATTTTAGCACAAGCGGAAGATCGTATGTTAAGATATTATATGCGATTTAATGCATGCACCAAATTCATGTTTTATCACCTGAGCAGAAATAGTTTGACTTGCAGACATGCACATTTCTAAATATGGCATAAATATTGTGCTGTAAGAGCAGGAAATCGTTTTTGCTCGTACTACTTTTATCCCATGACTCATATACTGCACCTTTATGTTGAGTCTATGACTTCTGTAATGTAGAATGATGTAAACAAGTCTGCTTCCGTATTTTCCTAGCTTTAGGACCCAGATATAGGAAACTTCCTTGCCTCTCACGCCATCCCACTTATGTACATGGTGGGGCAATGTTTCCTACCCATGATGACTTTACATTTACCACCAATTCACTCCTATGTGAAATTGTACTATGTACCAGTCCCATGGCCACAGCTGTCAGTATTTGTGTGTGTCTGAATGTGTAAGTACTTATAGAGTACCTACCCAACAAGAGAGCATCTGAGGGGTGAACAAAAGCGGGGGCCAAAATTACTATTCAGGATCGTTTACAGTGATGCATGATGGTCGTTGACAGTCAATCCTATCTTGTGGAGATGCTGTGTTCTCTGTGGAAGTGGGCCTTCATCACCTTTGGGAGCTGCAGATGGTTTGGGAGAGTTCTGATGTTGATTGGGATGCTGTTCCACCTGACAGGATCATAGATGAGAACATTGTTAACTGCCATGTGCACTTGCAGTTCTTGGTCTGGATCATGACACTGGTGTTCATCCCATGGGTTTCTTCTAATGCATACCTCTACCTGACAGCTCACATTATCTGTTGTTTGATTGGCGTGGGCGAGTACCTATATCAATTCAGAGCTGCTCTGATCCTGGCTTTCAAAAAGTTCTCACTTTACTGTCTACTTGGACCATGCCAGCTCTTCACAAGTTCATACACAACAAGCTTAGCTGTTATAACAGATTTATAATCATAATCTGGTCTCCAATTGCATTTTTAATAATCGTAAGTGAGGTATGATGAGTAGGTACCCAAAGATATAATGCTCACATCTTAGAATATCATCAACTTAAGACTGGAAACTCATGTACTATTAGGACCTTATTAAGAGTTCTCCAAACATTGAGCCTGATGTTTCATCTCTCCCAAGAGCTACCAGTACAGAGGGCATTGCTAACTCTGGGTAGAGAATTAAAGGGCATTACGATGTGTACCCGGAAGTATCCATTTGAAATGAGGAATTACCAGGGTTATTGAGAATGCTGCATCTGAATTTCATAGTCATTTCTCAATTTGCCCCGGAGTCTTTCAGCATTCGGGCAGAGGGAGATTACACAACTAGGGGCCAGATGTAGGTAACTTCCATTTAGCGAGTCCTTAATAGCGATTATTACCGAATCACTATTAAGGACTCGGTAAATGGAATGTAGGTAGGAATCACTAAAATATTAGCGGTTCTTTAACATTCCTTGATAACGAATCGGTAATTCTGAATTAGGAAGACCTAGCCACCTACAACTGGCCCTAGGTGTTGTAAACGGTTCTAAACGTCTGTCAGTTTCGCTCCTCTTTGATCAGGATAGTGTTCCCAAACAGCGTGTATTTAGTCTGCATCATTCTTTCCCCCAGCTCTGTGTTGTAGCGTTAAGTGGTTAGATATGCTTTGGGAGCCGAGGAGCAAGATTAGTGCATAGTGCATGTAGAGTGGGCGGCTTCACCAGTATGGCTGATGAAGGAGGTGGACTACCTATGAGTTTTTTTAGGTACGTTTGTAGGAGGTACTTTAAAATATCCAGGGCTGGATTCACATGATCTGTTACGTGATACACCAAATTCCTGTTCTATGATGGTCAAAGTTACTTGTGCCGCACATAAACGGAAATGCCACCCTACATCACAAAGACTAACCTATACAGCATGCTTCCGAAATCCACGACTGCAGGTGGCCATCAGTCTGGCATCATCAAACCAATCTTATCACTTTGTACAAACCTGATGTAGTACACAGCACTGAATCCTGGCTTAACTTCTACTGCCAAGCCTTCAGAGAGTCCTCCGTCAGAAGACAGAGAGTCGAAAGAAGGTGCTGGTACTGCCGTCTTTTTCAAGCGCTCACTGTATTGCAAATACTCCCCCACCATCATGCATTCTACTTTTATTTACCACAAAACACCACTCTCTCCATCTCCATCTTACTCTGTCTATATACACATGATCTACTACCCTCCCATATGTAAATTGAAATGTATTGCCCCTTTCACTGACTGGCTTAGTCTAATGATGTTGCCAAGTAGCATATCTCTGGGTGGTTTCAACCCTGACTGTGACAATCCGAAATGAAATTCCTTCGCAGCACTTGAGAACCTTGTAAACGTACATAATCTAATTTAGCACGCATCCTTCACTCCCTATCCAAGCTATAGGGATCATTCAGGACCTTCTTGTTGTCATCTCTGTGACAGTGGCCTCCTCTCCGGTACATGATATCGATTGACAGTTCATTTGCTCATCCCATTCATCTTAAAGTTCTCTTCAAATTATTACCCGCAGAAATGCCAACAAAAAATTCTTAGTAGCCGCCTTTGAAATGGTCGACATATCGCATCCTCTTTCAAAGACTCAAATAGATCACCCTTTCGGATGACACCGATACCAGTCTATTTCCCTATATTAGTATTCTCTATGAAGTAGTACTCTTTTTTTGCCCCATTGCAAGTGAAACCAAGGTAGAAACAACTAGTGAAACTTTACGACGCCTCTCAAAATCTTCCATGTTCTACACCAGACTAAAGCCTTTAAGAGCTCATAAACATGCTACTATCAATGCCAAAACCAGCTCTTGAAGAACCGAACGATAAATTCCTCCAGTGGTGCCTGGTGCTTATTTCAATTTAACCAATATAACACTGCACGTCCTCCATTCACTCTTCAGGACCTTTCAGTAACTATGTGCAGTGGCCTCTCCCATTAATCCACAGACATAAGCAACTCTATATGAGACAACCTTAGACTATGCTCCATTCAAAATGCACCTTAAATCCGACAGTAAAGGGCACTCTTCCACCCCCATTGATATAAAATTGAACCCGCCAAAATATTAAAACATCTCAGTCACACCATATTTTACCGGGATATCCATCCTCCAAGTACCATAAAAAAAAATCATCACAACTGGTGTGTTTAGGTAAAGTCCAAAACAGGTCTCCCAGGGCAACAAAGAACAACTAATGGCAAAACACCAATCTGGCTTCCTCTTTGGATTCAGCACTGCAACTGCAGCTATAAGAATAAACCACGTCTTTGCTGATGTTGACTCCTATCTATATATTCTCTCTGATCTCTGAGTGACCTTTGACACAGTTGATCATGCTAAACCCCTCAAGTGCCACATTTCATTAGTGACCAAGTCTTCTTGAGTTGGTTTGAATAGCCTTCTTGAATGCTCTGCAGCAATGTTTGAAGAATGTTCAACGCATGTCTGACAATTATTTCCGGATCCCCACCTTCATAGAAATATCACCCAAGCCCTAGTCTTATCCCTTTGTGACCATGGGAACGTCTGTTTCATGGGTGCCTCTACAAAACGTCTTAGATGCCTTCGAAGATTATGGAATGCCTTTGCTTGCCTTATTGACAGCACCCCAAGACACCAATATATCTCACAAGTTTTAGGAAACCTTCACTGGATGCTGATGGAGCAGCGCACATATGTCATTGCCCTGACCAATATACATTGCAATATACACGGCAACACACCACAGTTCTGGAAAAAGAAGCTCTCCATACACCTCCCACCATACCATTTACGTTTTAGAGGCCAATTTATACTCACTATTATGAGGACATGCAAGACAACCGCCGGCGACTAGGCTTTTTCATACTCGCCCGCCCCCTCGGCTTCGTATTTGCTTCATTCCTCTCCAATCTGGCTTTCAACTAGATGGGTGTGCCCATGGCGTAGTATACATCAAAATCATAATGATTCATGACATCCATACCCTTTTCCTCACCGTTTCCAAACGTATATCATGGATGTCAAGCAGTTTTCTGCTGTAAATCTTTCTAAAATGTATTTCCTTCTCTTTTCCCTCAGACACCGAAACAATGTAGAACTAACTCTGATTGAGGAACTCAGTGCAGATGGTTACACCAGGAGCGTGGCTTCAGGGGGGATGTTTGAGGTGTTACACCCACCTAATTAATATATTTTGTAGTAAGTAGTTGATTTAAGTTGGGTATGGTAAGATGTCTGTACTTTCATTTGGGAGTTTTACATACACATGCAGACAACACATTCTCTCTTGTTTCTGTATCAAAGATCTTAATGGTAATTTTACAAAGCATTGAGTTAGAAGTACCCCTCACAATCTGCACTGCTCTCCCTTTTTACTGCTCCTTATGGCCCCCTCCTGCCCTGCTTCTCATATAATGTATTTGAATCAATATGATTGTTAAGAAATCTGAAGCTCACCCCCCTCCCCAAATCTTACTGGCCAATCCACGCCCCTGGGTTACACTCCTTGTCTGGCAACTTCAGCACCTTCGCTGGGATTAACACTGGATCCTACACTGATGTTTATCTCACAAATGAACAGATTCACCAAAATCTCCTAATTACTATCTACATTTCCTAAAAAAGAGTGGGCCCTTCCTCTTCCATGCGCAGTTAAACTCATCAGCGCAAGCACGTCTTTTCTGGTCTCAACTATGTAAGTGATGAGCAGGCCGGTATCCAGAAGCCTTCACTGGCACCAATCAAGGCCAGAGTACATTCAGCAGCCTCCTTCACTCATCCTCCAGAAAACTCCACCACATCTCAGTCTTCTTCAAAGAACTGGCTTTCCATCAAAGCTTAGATTAGATTAATAAAATGATGCCTCCGTTACGAAGTCATGCATCCAAAACATCCCCCATTACTATGTGGTCCTCTCAACAACTTTGTAGGCCAGAACATGTTTGGAAAAAAATCTTTCCATACCTTGAAATATCGAAATTCAAATCCCAAAATCAAGCCTTCTCAGGTGCCACAAGGTCCTTCGAGGACTACCTCCCTACTGAGCGCAGAACTTCGCCATCCCTTCTGTCAATGTAGAAACATATGGAAAAGGACTTCTTTCTTTGTCACCCGAATGATCAAGCCTGCCTCAATGCGTTTGCTGTAACCTTTGTTGTCTCTACTGTTCTGTTTTATTACAGTTATATACCTGTAATTTGTATCATCTAGTTCACTCTCAATCGCACTAATGCCCCATGGGAAAAAGGCTCCATATAAAATAGCAGAATAAAATAGATTTTTGCCAATAGTATTTTATTTTATGTTGATTTTGGTGCCCTGAACGTGTTTGCTTATATACCTTTTTCTCATTTTCTTCATTCTTGTCCTTCTTAAATGAAACAGTGAGGGAGAAATCCCATCCCTTTGCTTACCAACCTAGTTTTTGCCTATGCCTTGCATGTTTCTATACCATCATGTTCAATGGTGGAAGACCCCTTTGCTGATGCCCTGTCCATCCTCTTCTACCTGCTTCCAGCCCTACTGCCTGCCAATGTCAGCTGACTTCCTGTCATATATGTCCTGCTCTTGCTATCACTGCTGTCTATGCTCAGCTTGGTGTCATAAACAGACCTTCTCGTTTCTATGCTTTCCTCTCCCCAGCCTTTTTGGCAATTTCAAGTGGTGCACAGAAAAAACTACTTAGGCACAGATTTACAAACATTTTGCTGTGGTTTTGAGTCTCAAAAGTTTCCTCAGAAGGTTAGAGAGCGAGAGATTATAAGACCAGTTGCACTTTCCCAGAGTTATCAGTCATACACAAAAAGTAGCTGGATATTTCCATAGATATACTTTTCACCTGGATCCCTGCTTATCCAGTTTTGATTTTTCTAAGAACTCCCATTCCATCTCTGGTCGAGTCCGCCCTGGTGGTACCATCCTACCATCCTACCAGGGTATGGATAAGCGCCAATGACGAAACATGTCACGATCAAGTGAGTGAGGCGTCTAATCCAATATCTTTAGATACCCAAGGGGTTCAATGAAAGGATTGATTAATTCATCACTGATCAATCTATGGAAATATTCCAGTTGCTTTTTGTGTGTGATTGAGTCACAAAAGTGACACAAGTCTATGCAAAATATGTTTTAACTTACATTCCAGTGCAAAGTTGTTTTGCTCTGGAAAGTACCTCAAAGTAATGAAAAGCAATGAAGTTACTCTTCATCAAAGGAGCGCTCCTTGGGTGGTACCACTCATATTTTTTACTCTAACAATAGTAGGCAGGGTTTTTCATGAAGAAATAATGCCACTTTGAAGCAGGTGTTAAAAAAGAGAAATGCTTTTATTTTTCCGACCGTTTTCCACTTTGCATGTGTCTGCACTGTACAACACATATCCAAAGTGGGAATAGTCTTACAGTTTGTCTGGGCATAATATTTTGCAGTGAAAGATGAATCTTCCTGTACAAAACCTATGCTAGACTCAACACAGATTCCTTTACACGCACAACACTCTGTGCGTGGCGCTTGGCAGCCCCACTGTCCACAGGAGCTAGGAAGATGGGAGGAGAGTGCCATGTCTCTGTAGACAGGCGCTTTCCTAATCTTTTCCTCTCACGCAATGCAGAAACTTTGGGTGCTGCACTACGTTGTGTGAAAGCTTTGTAAACGGCTCACAAGTGACAACAGCATCTGTTTTTTGATGCCTTAAATGTTTAGTAACTGCTGTATGTGAATGAATGCAATGTCGTTGATCCCAATGCACTTGAATTATGCAGTTACCGTCCCTAAGTTTTGCTGCCTGATATTATTCATCCCAATTTGATATAGAACACCTACTTGAAAAGGTAAGTAGCATGGCGTGCTTGATGTATTGGTTTGTACTGCATTTGATGCACCTGACCCTTTTGTTGCTGTTCGCCTTACACCTGCCCTATTCTTACTCTTTCAGTTTCGCCCTGACTGTCATGGTCTTCGTCAACTATGGTGGTGGCGGCTACTGGTTCTTCGAGCACGCGCCATGGAACGGTAGAGTACCGCGTCCGTCGCAGCCTTTTAAGCAAATCAGCAGTCTAATTATTGATCTATAAAAGAAAAGGAATTAATATGGCGCACCATATCCTCTGCAGGCTGGAGTATTTAACAATGAACCCACTTAAACTTCATAAAAGCCTCCTCGGCAGATCAGCAGAAAAATATTGATCTTGAAAAAAGCACGTGAATACTAATTGTGTTTTGTGAGTCAACCATTGGAGAGTTGTTTTCTCAGGATGGCATTTTATTCTGGACTTTATTGTGGGGGCTGAGGGAGTCATTGCTAATGTCCATGAGAGCCTTGTCCTGTCCAGTCTTGCTGACCCTTTCCTTTCTGTCCTTCTATTGACTTTGAAGAGCAGATGAAAGCTTTTAATGTCTGGTTGTCGGCACCAATATCTGGGCTCAGTTCTGGCTACACTCCATCATTCTCAAAATGTGTCCTTCTAAGTGGCCATTTAGTGTACAGACATAGTGTACTTAGACTCTCATATCTATTGATAGTGATAAAGAGGGCCATCTTCAGAGCCTTATATGTATACCTCTCTGATAGATTGTTAGCGACGACCTATTGTTACGTCTGAACTAATGATTTAACGCTGAACCCTTTTTTTTAGTACATATATGATGGGTATATATACATAATATGAATAACTTGTTTTTCATATAGCACTTCATACCACAGATGTGTCATTTCTTAAAGCTATAAATATCATATGTGCCCAAGTTTGGTAAAGCCAGTTTTGAGGAAAAAGTGGCTTTAGATATATCTGGTATTCTGTTTGGGAAAGCTTAACAAACTTAAAGGACCCCCTATATTTACTTGATTGTTTGATGTTTTTGAACAGAAATGGACCTTATTTGCTGGGATACCCCGGATTTCAGACAGAAACCAGCTTGTTCCCTTTTGCATATGATTGTGTTTATGTTCACAGACCAAAGGAGGAAAAACGAAAGAAATAGGTTGTTTAGATTGCAAAAGGATGTTACCCTAGTCAAAATGATGCATACAGTGCACAATGTCTGTAAAAAACAGGAAACTGGTCCATTACAAAATCTACAAAAAATAAACAAAACAAAAGTACTTTGTGGAGCCAAGAATGAATAATGCACTTCTAACTCCTAAAAGATCCCTATCAATGGTTATGTACCCCAAGGGTTACATACTGCCTTTGTCATCTTTAATCTCTACATGGAGGTCCATTAGGCTCTACTCAGCTATAGTAGCATAAGCATTCACCAATATGACAACAATACAGAACTCTACTTGAAAGTTACCTCAGCTCTAGACATCCAATGCCTCAAACACTTTCTGCATCTCATCCAGACCTTAATGTCCAGAGCTTGCCTGAAGCTCAACCAAACCAAGATAGAATTTCTGTTATCAATCAATAAATAATACATACCTGGTTCAATTACATGAAAGCTGATGGCTTCGAACTTCAACTTTCACTGCATGCATAGTCATTTGGATGGACTCTGGCACCAATCTCACATTCAAGGAATACATAGAAAAAATCACAAAGATGGCCTTGCAGCCGCTGTCACGTCTAAAGAAAGGGAAACCAATTATAGCAGAAAGTAAATTCATAACTGCTATTCAAGCCCTCATACTCTTGAATGTGGATTGCAATGTGCCTTGGCCCCTGTTAAAAGCAGCCTATATTTGCAGCAGACCTCATCAACAACTGAAGAAATATGATCACAGCACACCCATCCTGGTGGAACTGCTTTGGATCCCCTTGTCAGGGCACACCAACTTCAAAACCAGCTGTTACATTTGCAAAGAAATCATGACCAACACCCCTACTTATTTGGCAGGCAAGTTCACCATCTCTTGTGAATCTGTGCACAATCGCAGCCAGACCACCATCAGACTGGAGATGAAGAAGTGTAATAAAGAAAAACACAAAGCAACAGTCCTTTTCCATCTTTGCACCCAGTATTTGGAACAACATCTCCTTATCCAAAAGGACCGCCCCAAGGCTGCTCTAATTTAGGAAAGAGTTAAAGATGAACCTCTTTAAGGAACATCAAAAGGCAGTAAAAGTACACGTCTGTTACAGTTCCCATCACACAATGACTGCATGCTTGCCTTTGACTCTGTCCAGAGGTCTGCAACCTTATGACTAAGGGGCGCTATACAAATACCACATTCATACATACATACAATACATATGGGGTAGCAAAAGGCCAACTACTTATGCATGATCTATCCCTGCCTTTAACCAAAAGCATTTGAAGGATCTTAATTTTCAGTATAAGTCCATTCAGCGTCTTGTGAGAAAATAAAAAGAGAATGTTGGAGAAAATGTAGTGATATGCTCATGATCAAGTCAGTGCTGCTGAGATTTTACTGGAAATGGAATGTGATTGGCTGACACAGGAGAAATCTATCATTACTGTGTTTAGGTGCAGTGGAATTCTGCTCAGTGGGGGAAAGAGTCCCGTGTACGCCAACATTTTTTTGGATTCCCATCTGATGTCCAGTCGTACAATGGTATTCTTATTTGCATTAGTGTCCCCGGTACACTTGCTATGCCACTAGGTGAGACACAATTTCTCATGAACCTCTGAGGTAAAAAGACATGCTGGGCAGCCGAAGGTCTTGCAAGTAAGCGAGATGGGGTGAGGGGAAGTCGACAGATGACGGAATAGGATTTTAAAATTTTCTTTATCTTATTCCGTTGTCTGTTGACTCCCTCCCTGTGCCCCGCCCTGCCCCACCACCCCACCGCGCTTACCCGCAGGAGTCGCGGCTGATGCTGGGACTACGGGGGGAAGAATGAGCACTCCACAATCATACTTGAGGCAAGTCACGTAAATGCTATTTTCCCTTCAAGAAGATTCTAAATTATGATCTAAATCATAGACTTGCATGCCTGGGAATAGCCAATATGTCATGTTTATGTTTTGTCTCTAAGACAGTTGCCTCTCCAGACTGTGTTTTTTTTTTAACTACATACTATATATACAGAGAGGGGCTTTTGATAAGCAGGCTTCAGCTATTGGTCTGCTTAGCTGTCCCACCCAGTTTGCTTCTCTTCCAACCCAGCATACAGGATAGGATAAGGGTTCGTCCCATTTTACTCATTGGCTACAATATTTTTCAGTGATGGCAGAAAGTCTGTGTACATTGTTCACATCATCCTAATCTTTCTCTTCAGCGACAAAGCTGATTTAAAATGTGTGTATGTATTCTTTTTTATTTTAGCTTCAAATGCCCACCATTTTGTATGCTTGCATGTCGGGGTGATTATTTTCCGATTTTATTGTATAATTTAGTAATTTAGTTAATAAAATGTGTAAGTGACATATTAATAAAGTAGCTGCCTGCAATTTGAGTACTCGTCTACGTCATATATAATGATTAAAAAATCATGCCACAACAGAAAAACTTGGTATTTCAAAAACCTCACGAGTAAAAAAAAAACAGTAGTAAATGTTTTTTAAATTTCAGATTTTTATTGCAAGCTTACAGTGCCCATTTTAGGTGGCATCATGTTTTTATGATGCTTTTAGTATGATGGCTTATGCTTGCAATAAAAATCATTGCTCTAAATAGCCAAAATAAGACTATTAAGCTTTTCCAATAATAGTTTATTTTTGCTTTTCCACTTATGGTTAGCAGAAAAATAACATGGCTTGACTCCAGCAGCCATTATTAGGTCTGGTGTTAGTCAATAACTTTTGATTTTTAGGTCTGGCATTAGCTCTGACCTAAATTTCCTCCAATGTTACATTTATATAATTTACTTCACGGGGCTTTCAGGCACCTCTCCTCATCTATTTGGCCTCTTGCTGTGCCATTCACATTTTGCTTCTACCCTCTACAGTATATGGCATCGGGCAATTGGTCAGCCTACTTCAGCCATGGGCTAAATTAACTTTGAGTGACTGCATTTTGCTATCTCAGTGAGAACATCTGCACACTCTATAGTTCCTTTCAGTGTCAATGTTTCTTTCTACTTCACTATTGCTTTAGTGTTGCTTTGTGTTTATAGGTTTATGTGTAAACAACCCACATTCCATGCTTTATCAGTTTCTGTCTCCTGCCAATGCTGTTTTAAAATTCCTTTTGACCGTCCTTATTTTATCTCAGCGCTGGTATTTCATAGCATAACAGATTGCATCCATTTGAAACTGTTCTGTATTAAATGTTCCTCTTTTTATTTATAATTCTGGACTCAATTTCACCAATGGTTCTTTGTCCAGGTTTCCTTCCTTTCTTCCTTTTTTGCGTTCTTCCTTTTTCTTTCTTTCTTCCTTTCTTTCTTCATTCTTCTTTCTTTCTCTTTCTTTTTTCTTTCTTTCTTTCTTTCTTTCTTCCTTTCTTTGTCTCTTTCTTCTAGTGGAGGAGTGTGGCTCACTGATTAGAGCGGCAGACCCTGATGCAGAGGTCTGGCCCGGGACCAGGGTTCAATTCTCTACGCGGCAGGGTCCTGAGCCCAAAATGTCCACAGACTCGATAATTCTCGCCTTGGTGCCTGCTCTAATCATGGGGTCCCAGGCTGCAACTCTGGGCAATAGCTTGCTTAATCTCCACTATGGTGGCCCACCCACTGCGGGATGCCTGGCTTTCACCTTGGGGATGCCCAGTAGGGGTTATCTCACAGGGAAAAAGCCAGGACGGGTTCCCAAGTCAAGCGCCTTGATTCCTTCGGGTGATACATGCGCTATATAAGTCGCAATACATTTACATTCTTCCTTTCCTTCTTCATCAAAGATAGTGGCAGAATGACTGGCTTTTTTAAGGTCTGTGTTACTCAAGACCTTTCAATTTTACTAAAATAATGAGTATGACATAGTTACTTGTAGGGCTTTTCACCCACATTTCATCCACTTCTCTGGTTAGGCCATTCACATTTTCTCCAACCCACTCAAATATGCATCAAGGGGCAATACGTCAGCCAGCTTTAGCCACAGGCTGACTTTCCTAGGAGTTATGACAGGCTTCCCTTTCACATGGAGCATATCCACACACAAAATATTTCCCTTCAGTGCACAGAGTACTATGGCAATGTGTGCGTTTGAGAACAAAAAACATGTTTGCCATTATTCAATGGTTTTTTAGGTCAAAGAACTCCCGGCAGCTTCAGGAAAAATAAAGTTTAGCAAAAGCCATGACAAAACAAGAATTGGCAAATAACTGGCAGACAAACCTATTGGCTCTGCCAATGACTGTTATACTTGTGAACTAACTCAGCTAGTTAATGAAAACCTACCCTGACTATGTAAAAACATGATGAACACACTCCTGCCCATCAGGAGGTGAGGCACTTATCAATGGATTTTAAAATCTATTTTAATGGATTATTTTTCAGTAGTACTTCATCCTTCAGTTTTCCAGTTTTAAGCCCTGCCCACATTAAGTGTTATTGTTACCCAACCAATAGCAATCATTTTACCCACCTGACATTTATGAGCCAATATGTAGATTTTGTTGCTATTTCTCACTTATGATGATAAAAAAACACTTGACTCCAGCAGCCACTACCAGATTTATGAACTGACTGTTCGAATTCAGGAAATATGTTCTAAAACAGTCTGGGCAATTTGAAGGGCAAAGGTAGCTCACTCTGGCACTTAGGAAAGATAGTGCACACTACAGATTCCAGAGTAGAAAAAATCACGTTTCCCTGAAGGAAACGTCAGAAAAATGGCACAAAGCTCATGAGTGAGCACACTTAGGGCCTGATTCTGAATTTGGCGGTTTCGGAACGGGACGGCATGTCACCTACACACTTCCACACCACCAAAGCTCACTACCAGCCTTCAACGCAGATTAAAAGTTTGTCGTTGTCTGGCGAGTGGAAACAAGTGATGAGCACTCACAACCTTGGTGAGGAGCAGAATACACCTTGGTGGGGTAAAATTGCTGTTTTCCTTGAAATTAATCTTATTTATGATGTGGGTTAAGAACTGTACTATAATCCCTTACAGGTATAAGAATTAGGATTTGGTGTTCATATGTTTAAATTTGTACTTGACCGACTACTATGTAAAATTGAAAGAACACATATTACCAAAAACAACATGGATGTCATAGACAAAGGGATAGAAATCCAAAGAATTATGGGGAACCTGGGAGCTTGGTGCAAGGTGTAACCATAGGATATACCTAGTAGCCACATCCCTCGGGGTTGTGTTTGAGGACTGTGCCCGTTAGGTTCTGGGCAAGCATGAATAGAGTCAGGGCATGGGGAAAGGGTACAGCCTATACACAGGACCCACAGTGCATTGCCTGGTGGGCTTGGAGTGAAGATAGACTGTACGCAAAGGAATAGCTGAAGGAAAAACCTAGTGAGGTAGGGTTTAATGGGCACCATTCACGTTCTCTCCCAGGCTTAGAAATCCAATCTTCAACCTTCTGAGGCTGTATAGTGGTAATTTCTCATTTACATTGTTTGCGCTGGTTGCACCTTTGAAAAGGTGTGTCGGGCTCTAACAGTGAAAATGCGCCCTACCTATTGCCATGCATGCGCTGCCCCCAGGGCAGCCACGAACTCAGCTGCCCAGGGGGCCAAACATTCTTGTGAAAACGGAGGGGCTGCAAGGGGATGTCTGGATGGTCCATGGGATCCCCTGTTCTCCCTCCAGATGGCTGCCATCAGAGGGCACACTGATGGCAACCACTCTCAGTGCGCCTCCTGAGGAATTCTTTGTATCTGCGCCCACGTCAGTAATACGGCACAGGTGCAGAGGCAAAGGGATTTCCTCATTTGCATGGGGCATGCCCCCATGCAAATGAGGGAATGCCCCTTGAAGATAGCACTGGTGCTTTATGCGCGCTAGCGCTATTAGTATTACAGAAGGGGCCGCACAAGCGTCTGCACCCCCTTCTGTAATACCAAAATGTCCAGTGGGTGCGCAGAGCGGGTGCAAATGCCTGTTGCGCCCCTGGGGCACTTTATGTAATACAGTCTCAGATCTATTCTTTTCAACTCATGCAACACTTTGCTAAACCTTATTTGAGAAAAGGGGTTCACAGATTATTTATTTACCATATATTCTTCTCCCCTTAGCTTAGTAAGAAATTATAATGGTATTAAATTGTTACATATAAGCAGAATTTAAGATATTTACTAAGCAGCTTTTAAACAAGAATTTCCCCCAAAGAGAATATTCCATTGTCCGTAGTTCTTCCCGTATCGGACAGACCGCATGTGAGCAGCCACCAGTTAGAAGGGTACTTGAGTTTTTTAGGTCGCGCCTGGGCAGGGCATACGCTGCTCTGCGGGGCATGCTGCATTAAGGTATGGATGTGAAGCTCCGCCCTCTCTCCACCCAGTTTTTTCATTGGCTTGTGTCATTGTCCATTGTAAACTGTGGCCTTTCATTAGTCAGTAGGCTTAGTAGTCCCTCCTAAGTACCATCTTTTCCAATTTGGTAACCTCTCATGAGGACGACACTTTAATGTGTGTTGTTGCTCAGTAGGCTTTAATCACAGCCTCTGAGCACTATTTTCTCAAAGAGCTTTGTCCTGCCTTCTCTTGCAGGCCGGAAAAGGCAGGAAATGCTCTCGTCTAACACATTTGCATTGCAATACCTATTGCATTTGCTAGAGTTAAAGCAATTGGCATTGTAAATGACAATGGCTTTTATTTATCTGTTTTAAAAAAAAACATAATATAAAAGGCATTGTCATTTACAATGCCATTAACTCAAACTCTTGTAAACGCGAGACCTGTTGCATTGCTTGTTTTTATTCTGTTAGGCTAGTGGCGTGAATAGCTGTTTTCTCTATGAGCTGCTCGAATAATTTCAAGCTCATTGATGGGGTGTGTATTCGGGGTCTGGATATGGAGTCTGACATTGTAAGTAGTCCGGAGACTTAAGGTAATGTGGTCTTATGTTGCCAGAATGTGCCTCTGAACGCCCGAACATAATAGTTGGTACTTTTTGTAGAATTTTAAAAGATATACAACCTGGTGATGTTTCTTCCTTTTCTTCCCTTTATTTGCAGGTCTGACAGTTGCAGATTTGGTGATGCCCTGGTGAGTTAAGTATATGTTTCTGTACATCCAACACCTTGTTTCACCTGGAAACCAAGGACCGAATGTACTAAATCATCTTGCAGTTGTAAACCCAATGATTCACAAAATCACAGTTTTTTTTATTTACTACAGTACGGTATGGTACTAATCCACTATTGAGAGGCAGGCTGAGTTGTTATGAATCATAATTCTGTTGAGGGTGTCAAAGGGGCGCCCTTTCTTAATTGTGATTCGGTGTGGTGTGCGTTAATGGTCTGTGGCCATATTGAAAAGTTACCAGTGCTGCAAATGGCGTGGCAACTGCTTTGTAAATTATTTATTTATTTATTTTAAAGGTTTTATATAGCGCTAGCTGGACCCAAGAGTATCAGAGCGCTTTACTGGATTTGGTATTTAACCTCAGTCAATAAAAAACGGATCACCTAAAACGCCATAGACTTTTTATTTGGTATATGATGAGGAATCTGGGGAATCATGTCAGGCAGCGTTGAGGGGAAACACTGGCAAACACTGGCTGCTTCCCCTGACATGTCCCCGATCTAGAAATATTTTAAAGGGCACAGGCTACTATTTAAAAATTTGGGAAAGAAAAAAGAAAGAATGGTTATCTGCAGTTCCTTGCAAGACAATGTCCCTGCATATGCAACTAAGAGAGGAGGTCTCATTGTGGCCTTTTAGTAAGTATACTCACAACAGGATTATAACCACACCAACCACACTAGGTTGTCTCTCAATTAGATACAAACCAGTCTGATGCTGTTTGCATTAAAGTAACGCAACAGGAAAACCTTAAACTGTGTAAGGTTAAAATCTAAATCACTCCTTTGGCAACACACGTCGCTGTATTCCAAAAAGTGGTAGAGAAAGCCAGTAGACTTCTCTTAAGTTGATGCCATATTTAATCAATCTTTAATATGAATCATATTGCGCCATATGATAAATATTCCATCAGGAAATTCATTGAGTTAGGGAACATCAATGGTATCTTCAATAATCCATTGTCATCACGTAAATGCGTTGAAAGTGTCTCCCCGATGCATTTCGAGCCTTAGCTCTTCTTCAGGGGAAATTATCTCAAGAAAACGTACAAAGAAACACATGTATCGCAATCCAAGGGGGGAATGCATCTATGAGAGACCCAAATGCGTATCTGTGAATGGCATAAAAAATGTCACAGGCAGTTTAAAAGATGAGTGCCTTCAGAGAGTAATAAACATAGGCGAACTGGTGACAAGTCACACAGATGAGAATTAATAACCGAAGTGGAAAATGGCACTCTAAGTGAAGCCCAATTGGTGTGACAATGTTAATTAGTGAATCTTTTCAGAAAACGCCAAGTGCATAGGTGAGCAACCTGAACGATACCGTGAAGAACTTGATCGGAAAACGAAGTGACAGAAAAATAATGCGTATGAGGGTGGTAACTATGTGGGTTAAAGCAAGTGTAGGAGCGCGCAGGGTCTAGGTCAAATGCATCGGGGAGACACTTTCAACGCATTTACGTGATGACAATGGATTATTGAAGATACCATTGATGCTCCTTAACTCAATGAATTTCCTGATGGAATATTTATTATATGACGCAATATGATTCATATTACAGATTGAATAAATATGGCATCAACTTAAGAAAAGCCTATTGGCTTTCTCTATCAATTTTTGGAATACAACGATTTGTGTCGCCAAACAAGTGCTTTAGATTTTACCCTTACACGGTGTAAGGTTTTCCTGATGCATTACTCATTTGCACCTCTAGGAACAGGAGGTGAACATCTTCAGCACCCTAACCATTTGAATTTTGAATGACTTGGATACACCCTATTACCCTTGGAGTGCAGCAATTCCCAGTTTTGTTTGCATAAAAGTGACAGATATTATATTTTAGGGAGTCCACTCCTACCTTCACCCTTTTTTACGCACAGAAACCCTCCATTACACCTCAGAGGATGTGGCTCAAGGGCTAGATCGGTTACCCTGAAGCTGGGGAACCAGGTTCGAGTCTGGCGGGAGGCTAAAAACATCCTGTGATTCTGGGAAAATCACTTAA
The DNA here is from genome assembly GCF_964263255.1 of Lissotriton vulgaris. NCBI lineage: Eukaryota > Metazoa > Chordata > Amphibia > Caudata > Salamandridae > Lissotriton > Lissotriton vulgaris. The sequence goes on along the minus strand of NC_141693.1, from coordinate 859,459,530 downwards.
TCTCCCTGTGCATAAAAAGTGAATGTGTCCCTCTGTAATGCAATTGGTACACATGTAAAGCGCTCTGATACCTTCGTGTTGAGTTTGCACTATATAAAACAGCAAAAAATATCTATATTGACAAATATGACTGTAACAAATGCTTCTTTGAGCAGTAAGTTCAACTTGACTTATTCACACAGGAGCCCACTAAACATTTCCATTGATAACTGCAACCGTGAGAGAGGGATCGATAAAAAAGGAATGGGACTTTCCTTGAGCCATTTTCTACTCATTTTCCTGCTGCATGCCATACTTGATCTCACACAAAATGCCACAACCCGCCACAATTTCAAGGAGATACCTTATCATAGCAAAACACCTTGTCCTCCTCTGCATACAGCTCAAGACCACAACCAGACCGACCAGCCCTCCATGCTTTTCATCGTTTTTCATTGTGAAGCACCCAACGCAGACCAACCAAACCAATCAAAATGCTAACCAGGTCATTCAAATTCTTTTCTGTAGACCTACTCCTTCAAGAAGTTGTTGTCCATCGCAGTAAAAGTATGCTGAACATTGAGGTTAATGCCACATTTGCGAACATATAGCAGGCCAACAACCAACGGTCAAGTCCTATCAGTCAGAATGAACATCAACACTAATCCAGACTTCAATAGCACACTCCATAGAGTAATCTTCTGTCATCAACACAGTGTTCATAGAATACATCAAAAAGATCAGATGACACATTGACATTCCTACGAATATATGACGTTATAATGCAAACAATTACAACGCTTACCTTTACAATGCGGTGTTTACATCGTAACTACCATTACAACACATGATTTAACAATGCATGCCATTACAGCGCATTTTTAGAAACTACCATTGCAACGCATACCATTACAACGCATACCAATACAACGCATAATACTTTTGGGGCAACAGGGGGGTAAGTGTTGGATAGTGTAGGTGTAAAAATTACTTAATCCCACTCCAGTGAGTGCAACAGTAGGGAAAGTGTTGGATAGTGTAGGTGTACAAATTACTATTCCCACTCCAGTGAGTGCAACAGTAGGGTAAGTGTTAGATAGTGTAGGGGTAAAAATACTATCCCCATGTACCCCAAAACCCATACCCAACCTAAAACTAAAAAATCCCCATTGCTTACCTTATAATACGTTGAAATGGCATGCGTTGTAGTGGCATGTGCTGTAATGGCATGCGATATTAAGGCAGTTGCGTTGTAACAGCTGCGCTGTAAAAGTAGTGTGTTGTAATGACTGCATTGTAATGCTCGTTTCCCCATTCCTACAAGCTCCAATCCATTCCCTCATTTTAAAATGGAACACATTCCATGCCCTAACAGTCAGAGCTCTCCTAAACATCCTTGCTGTATGTGCGCAGATAACATCCTTCTGTTCATATTCATTGTGCACTCTCCTTTAAATACACATAAATGACACCCCTCCACCACTGAAAATCAGCTGCTCTCTGTATGAGTTCTGATCCTGGCAAAACAGTTGGTCTTTGACAGCCCTCACAGTGCACAATTGTTAGAAACTGGGTCTCTAGTTGGCAGAGGTATGCACCCTGTCCAAGTAGGGCCCACAATCCTTCTTAGGGTAAGTCAAATACACAGTCTAAATTAACCTGTACTCACCCTCTGGTAGCTTGGCATAGAGCAGGCAGGCTTATCTGAATGTGTAAAGTAGTTGTGTAAACACGTTATACCTTAATACAGTACAACAGTAAAAACTCCAAACAATAATAAATATACCACATCTGCATAGAATAATAGGGCTTAATTTAATCCAATAAGGATAACTGGAATTATTAATTTGTAAAGAATAAACTGAAATGTAGTGTTGAAAAGCATAAAGCACCAACTGGGGCTACGTTGCCGTGCTTGACCAGGTCAAATCCAAAAGTTCCGGCCGACCACGATGGAGAGCATGCCGGACACAGAGACCAACCTTGTCCCATCGTAAAGTATCTTATTGCATCGTCGGCGGAGGCCCGATGAATGGAGCAGAGGAGGAAATGCATCATCCTCGATCCTTTCGGATGTAGGCCATGTCGATTCTGAGCCACGCAAATCGAGATGTGTTGTCAGCAGCTTCTTCTGATGTAGGCAATGTGTTGTCGTTAAACTGCGCAGCCAGCAATGCGATGCCCTGGAAGCAGGCAATTCGTCGGAACCAAAGGACATGCATCGGTTCCCCATCAATGCGTGAATTTTGCTAGTAGCAGCACAGAAAACACACTTCCAAAGCCAAAGGGCTGGATTGGCACCACTTGGCAGGGCAATCCTCACAGTTGGCAGAGCCCTGGCGCTGTAGCAGGGTTGTTGGAAGTCTTTGATGTCCCTGAGACTTCAGAACAGAAGGCATGCCAGCAAGGCCTTGGAGTCACTTTGGTTCTGCGTGGTAGAGATGCAGGTCCAGTCCTTCTCACTCCTAGGGAAGGAAGGCAGCAGGGCAGGCACAGCAGAGCAGGAGTCCAGAAAATTCCTGCATTATCTAGCAGAGTGACAGTCCTTTCAGCAGCTCACCAGTTTTTCTTTCGGGCAGAGTATCCTCAAGTCCAGACGTGTACTGAGGTGGTGATGTCTGAGGTCCCATACTTATTCCCAGTTGTGCCTTTGAAATGGGGGAGACTTAAAAGAGAGACCTTTGAAGTGCACAGAGTCCCTGCCCTTCTGCCATGGCTCCAGAATCACTGTGGGGTATGCATCCCTTTGTTTGGGGCCTGGCACAGCCTATTCAAGTGTAAGTGTCAGCTCCTTCCTCCCATCCTGCCCAGGACGGCCCATCACGATATTGATGGTGCATCAGTCACACCTAAGCTCCATTTATTTGTGGCTGTCTGGAGGGAATGCACAAAGCCCAGCTGTCACCCACCCTAGGTGTGTATTCGGAGACAGGCAGAAGTCACAGAATGGTTAAAGTAAGAAAATGCCAAATTTCTAAAAGTGCAAAAACCTATAGGGGTTAAGCCCAAAGGACGGGGGCCAGGTAGGGTTATTCAAAATTCAGAACACAAAACAATGAACCAGGCTCCGTACTACCATACACTCCTACTACTCATGGAGTAACGAACAGTCAACTCTTTTATCTGTCCGAATTGAATTTTTATTGGACCATTCCTGTTTCTTTAAAAGTTAATCAAAACATTTTTTTGAACTGAAAAAGAAACATAGACTTATCAAATTCACACATAAACTTACACGTATTTGCAATTCACAATAACATTCACTTAAAGACAAAAATTTACATCATATACAAAATTTAGTAATAAACATGAACATATCCAAAGTTATGAACCACACATGTTATTCCAGCTCCAGCGTCAAAAGAGTATCTGAATAGTGCCAATTTGGGAGGCATTTAGTGAATTCTGAATGCTGCGAGTGTTGAATGAAACTATTGGATAAAGGATTGATACACTATTCAGATACTCTTTTGACGCTGGTGCTGGAATAACATATGTGGTTCATAACATTGGATATGTTCCTGTTTATTACTAAATTTTGTATATGATGGAAATGTTATTAAAAATGTGATTTGCCATCAGATTGATATATGAATTCATTTGCTGATTTTGTCATGTTGCAAGCTGTTGCTAATAATTTTTTTTATAGTTTTAAGTCCATTTTTGTCTTTAAGTGTATGTTACTGTGAATTGCATATACGTGTAAGATTATGTGTGAATTTGATTAGTCTATGCTTCTTTTTCAGTCACAAAACATATTTTTGATTAACTTCTAAAGAAACAGGAATGGTCTCATAAAAATTCCATTCGGAGAGATAAAAGAGTTGACTGTTCGTTACTCCATGAGTAGTAGGAGTGTACCGTAGTACAGAGCCGGGTTAATTGTTTTGTGTTCTAAATTTCTAAAAGTGGCATTTTATGACGTGCAATTTAAAATCCAACTTTACCATAAGTTGTGATTTTAAATTGAGAGTCCAGAGTACCAAACTTGAAATGTCTATCTTCTCCCAATTGGAAATTACCCTTATAAAGTAATCCCAATGTTAACCTGTGGGAGAGATAGGCCTTGCAGTAGTGAAAAACAAACGTAAGAGTTTTTCACTACCAGGACTTGTCAAACTTAAAAGCACATGTCCAGCTTTTAAAATACACTGAACCCTGCCCATGGGGCTGTTCAGGACCTACCTTAGGAGTGACTTATATGTTTTAAAAGGGATGGTTTGGACATGGCAAGGGTTTTAACTTGCAAAGTGTACATGGCAGTTTAAACTTGCACACACAGGGTTTCCAATGGCATGCCTTAGACATGTTTAAAGGGCTACTAAAGTGGGTGGCACAATCAGTGCTGCAGACCAACTAGTGGCATTTAATTTACAGGCCCTGGGCACATGTAGTACACTTTACTATGGACCTATAAGTACATTAAATATTCCAGTTGTGGATAAGCCAATGTTGCCATGTTTAAGCACAGAGCACATGCACTTTAGCACTTGTTAGCAGTGGCAAAGTGCCCAGAGTCTTAAATTTAACACAAATGAGTCAGCAAAAGTAGGAGGTCAGAGGCAAAATGTCAAGAAAAACCATGGCAAAGATGTCAGGTCTAACAACAATACATTATTCATATCAAACAGCGGTGAACCTTGCCTGCTTACTGTGCTTGTCCCCTGTCTGTAATCACAAAACTTTATTTATAACCTATTACAAACATATCCCTTAAAATGGCTCCGCTGATTCTTAACTGCCTGTATTCTCTATATTTATCACTTTATAACAGGTTTGTGTTCTGCGTATTTTGCACATCGCTTAATTTTATGTGCACAGGTTTGCTCTGTTATGTGTCACAAATGCTTCCTACCCTGCTTTTTAAAAGTGGTCCAAATTCTTTCTACCTGTATTCAATGACCTATACTTTTATTATATGGTTTTATCACATACTGTATGATTCTATCTTTTTCTAACAGTTTGTAAAGGTTTTAATTGATCATTCATTACAAACTAGCTCTAATATGTAAAATTGAACACCTCAAGATCCCCCACTACTCTACCTATATGTGAGGCCCCTCAGTCTCCAGCCTTTCAACCATGATATTATTTTTCAAAAGGGAGTCAACAGATTTCCTGCAGCAAAATCTGTGAGCGGGACGTGGCCTGACAGCCTAAAATGGTGGGCGCAGTATACCTGTGCTCCCCACCAATCCTGAATATACTTCAGCATCTGGCCCCTCTGAGGCTGGATCGCCCTGTGCTGGTGGCTGACTCCCTGTACCCTATCCATCCTGTCCTGTTGCCGGGGTCAAGTCTCTCCCCTTCTACCGCCCAGGCAGCTGCCAAACCTGAGAGAGGAGACAGGACTGACAATACCCACAGAGGCCACATGCGGACCGCGATGGTGGTGATGATGAGGGGGCACACCGGACTGAATTCCTGGGAGGATGGCATAGGAGTGAGGTCCACACAAAGAGACACCTGCTGCTACCGACACAGCAGTAGAGGCCGTGAGATACGTGAGGTGGCCTGTCCCTCCATTCCAATTCTGATCCACATGGGAGCCTCGGAGGGGAGAGGTCCTGCCAGGCAATGACACTGGATCAGAACAACCTACTCTTTGCCCAGAGACACAGAAGTGTGGAGTGGGTGAGTGGCAGGCCCTACCTTCCTTCGCATGTCATTCCCCTCATGGGACACACAGCAGAGCACATCAGAGAACTGCTACCACACCTCAGGAGGTAGGCGACGCCAGGAGCTCTGGCCTACAGACCGCGATGCACCGCGATAGTGGCAACCAATCACCCTGAGGCCTGCTGGGAATGGATAATCTCCTTTAACCCTGAGCGTAGTTCGTATAGTAGCGCTATGCGTAGCTACATGCACTACGCGAGCTACGCAAATTGCGTCGTGCACTGTGCAAAATGCTGTTCGTACTGATTGCACAGTGCCGGATGCTTGTCCGCACTGTGCGATCAGTGCAAACGCATCTTCCACAGTGCAAGCGGTCCTTTTCTGCCACTCGAGTAGATTTCTACTCGAGCGACAGCTTTCTCAACGTGGACTGGTAGTTTCTCATCTCAAGCAGGTGCGAGCATACGCGTCCACTTGCAATGAGAAACCTGACCTCCCTGCGTTGAGAATCTCGCGGGGGTTTATTTTCCACATTCACGATCTGCAACTTGATGTTGTTGATCGTGAATGAGGAAAAAGTCTCACCAGCATGTCATTTTGATCACTCGCGGTTACCAAATTGACGTTGAGGACCACGAGCAAGCAACAAATGACAGCTACGCGTGTTTGCACTGTGCTACGTGCAATTTGCGTAGTGCGAAGTACCGCAAACTTCGCAAACTATGCACGCATAGCGTAGTACTTCACCCAAGGTTAATCTCCTTCCACTTAGAAAAACTATTGGACACCTGGTGAGATGGAGTGCCCTCCTCCTAAATATGATGGCGTGCATACATCTTTTCATAATGGTGGCACTTTCACAACTGCTCTATGTCCTGAAAAACTATCATTTCAAGGTCCTCACACACTGGCTGACGGAAGTGCAGGCTAGCATCAATACCTACGTCTGGGTAGGGTCGGCCCTGAGAGTCTCCCACAGAAAGTGCATGCAATTCCCCTCTGACAGAGGCTTGGGAGTGGTGGACCTAACCCTACACTGCTGAGTGGCTCAGATGCTCCCAACTAAGGAGTGAATATTTGGAGACCGGTAAGACCAGACCAGACCACGAAACTTGAGCTTTACTGCTCTAACGCAGAACGCTGCATATCCAGGCTGTATGGGGAGGCACTTCCACAAAACCTGCCAACACTCAGGGCTTTCCCTTTTATCAATTGGAGAGAGGCACTGTGTTGGTTGTGATGGCACAAGGTGCTCACAAGGGAGACACTGCTGTGGATGGTCACATGGCTGGCCAAAACAGCGGGCTCCAAGGTCTCCAGAAATGGGGCAGGCTAGGAATCTCCAAACTGGGTGACGTCTGGCGGACAGATCATATGACCTTTTATGAACAAATGACAAGCAAATACGAGCTGCATGCCAATACAATATATTGTTGTGCTGTCTACAGCTTTGGCATGCACTGACTGGATAAATACAGACGGCAAGCCAAGGTGCTCTATAGAATCCACTACTGAGGTTCTGGAAAATTGGACAGGGCAGCTGTCCTGAATGCCTCCACTGCAGTAGTGCTAGTGGTATTCTGATTCAGGTGGTGTTAGAATGTCAAGTAATTCAGAGATACTGGTATTCAATATTCGGCACACTGGAAGCGGTGCTCGGAATCCCAATAGACCGCGACTCGAAACTGCCAATCTTGGGACTGTTTCCAAGGCGGGACAGGAACGGGGGTAAAAAATTACTGATAGGGATTGTGTGCATGGTGGCTCTCCAATCCCCCCGCACCACCCGCGTTGACGCAATTGTTAAAAGGGATGGATTACTACTTGCTGACAGAATAGGCAGTATGTAGCCCTAGAGGCTTCCTGCAAAAACACAACAAAACCTGGGAGCAATGGAGGGAGCAATACAACATACCCTAAGTGACGTAAGGGTAGAGCAGTCCAACAGCAGGAAAGGAATCACCATAAACTTGAAACAGGGCGAAGGAGACCTATGGTGGTTAGCAGAACAATTCACCATGCCCAGCAATGGAGTGTGTAGTGAAAGTGAGATGTTGGAACAACCGTGAGTAAGTGGTAAGCGCTGGTAGTGTAACATTGTGGTTATGCATGAATGTTATGTTCTTGTATTCGAAAAGCACGATAAAAACATTTTTTTTAAATGAGCATCTGTAAGCCTGCAAGCAGATGACACACAACCATACTTTAACCTTTTCCATGCTGATGACGGAACCGCTCCGTCATCAGCCGCGGTGGCGCTGTGCTGATGACGGAGCAGTTCCGTCATGGCCCGCCCGACGCGCCTGCGCGGCGCAGATTCTGCGCCTGCACGGCGGGGATTCCGCGCCTGCGCGGCGCGGATTCCGGGCCTGCGCTGGGCGTTCTATTGAGCGGGGGGGCCATGGCGGAACCGCTCCATCATCAGCACAGCTCAACCGCGGCTGGTGACGGAGCGGTTCGGTCACCAGCATGGACCCGCCGCTCGGCCGCCCCGCCCCCTTAGGGCTGCGGAGGAATAGCCGCCGCAGCGAAGGGGTTAAATTGTCAGTTAACAAACGTTGCAAGATTAAAAAAATGCTACCCCCTCATAGAAGTATCAATGTCTCCTATTGACCTCAGACTGGAAATCACAGCACAGACAAAATGTGTGCTCCTTTTTAATGGCACCCAGGATCCCAAAAACAAATTTGGCTTTACATCAAGCACTTAGGAGTATTCACCCCTACATCCTAACACTGGCAACTTGTTTATGATAACGCACTTGGTATTGCAATCCTTAAAACTTCAAGTAACTAGTTACTGATCTTCCAATTTAATGGCACTCAATTTACTGACTTACAAAGTGTGGTTATGTCCAATCTTAGGAATGTTTGCTCACTGTCATGCCTTACCAGTTAATCAGCCTTGTAGTAACTTACTACATTTATATAGTGATTCTCACCCGAAAGAGTAATCAATGGAAAGGGATTATTGCAGCACCTATAACCAGGGCAGCGGTCCTAAAAAAAGAAATAGGGGGACTAACCAAGTAAGACAATATGTAAGTGATTTCATGGCATAGGGCTCCTGCACGCTGTGACCCGCATCATTTTATGTAACACATCCAGTACATTAATTTGCACACCAGTATTATTTATTGTCAGTGAATAATGTGTGGTATGATGTAAAGCGCTTTGACACCCTACATTGGGATCAGTAGTACTATGAAAGTAAAACTAAAATTTCTGGTTTTAAAATTGTAATTGGTGGACCTACTCGTATAGACTGCTACATCTGGCATTCTGACAGTGCACGCATATCTCTAATATCCAGGGATTGATCAAAGTCAAAAGCTGACCTGCAAATCGTAGTTTCTCTTAAGTGCTTGTGAAGTGCATGTTGTGTGCCTTTGTTGTATTGGCCTGCAGGTGTGAGACTCGGATAGCTCCCAGACAGGATCATACTGGAGGAAAGGCAGAAGCTGATGACCTCTTGAAATAGGCCCTTTGTCTTGTAACCCCAGCTGGAGGGGAAAATAAAAGCCCCCTCACGTTCTTGCTTATAACGGAAAACAGATGTATTTCTCTGTGTCGGAAAATTACACAGGACAAGTGCAGCCTAATTGATTGGGCCCCAACTTCTTGGTAGTGGGGACGGTGTCCACCCTGTGAAAAGAGTGGGTGGCCGTCGTCTACCTGCGTGTACCCTCGACTTGTGCCTGCCTATAACTAAGGAAGAATCATCCACTTTGATGGTCTGTCTGAACCACTAGATACAATGAAGTATGAGTTACTTGTGTGACATGCTATGGCGCCCCTCATGGGGGTTGGGATTGAGTACTAATTGTTCAGGGTTTATGAGTAGTAGTACACTAAGAGAGGAAAAGCACTACCCCGCCCCCTTTTATCCTTGATTGTGTGACTACTATCGCTTGTACGGTATTGAAGGGTCATACCTGCTCTTTTCGGAGGTCATTAATGCTACACCTCACTTCCATCCAACTGTCTTCACCCACCCCCCCCCCACCCCCCGTATCAGCCATCGGTGGATGCTATGAGAAAGATGGGAACATAAAGAGGAAAGAGTAAGCCAACCTTAGCCTGGGTGATAGAGGGAAACCTTTTCCACTGGGCATGTGGCCCTGGATTGTGAAGATGTTTAAGATTCTTGGCACTCAAGTTTGACTCACCGCTGCAAGCCGATGAAGTTTCCTTGTAGCTTCAGTCTCATGTTCCCATCTCCCTAGTTCTGAATCCAACTGGTCTGTTGTCAATGTGCAATTGATCAAGCGGGAAAGAAGAGATACTCTTCTCTCCAAAACGGGAATATTGAAAGAAGGGGCTTGGAGTCTGATAGACAGATGCCTGCCAATAATTTCTCTTGGATTTTTATTGTCTGTTGCTTCACACTATTGGAAGATAATAGTATACATACATACCATGGATGCCATTCAAAAATACAGTCCAGACCCAATGGCAGTCACACGTTGAGCTCTGCATCTTCATGACTCCACGCTATGCACCTCCCAAAACAACAAAACTGTACAAGGTATCTTACAGGGGTGTGTGAAATTCAAGGATTGTGATTATGTGAAATTATGTCAAAGTATGGCAAAATTACTCAGAATTAGGCATTATTCTATCCCTAAACATGATCTCAAACCAGTAGTTCAGTCCACAGTTCTCTCAAGGTAAGAAAACTCAGATGTCCTCAGTGCTACTATTCTTAAATCACATATTACCACTCTTGGACTACCCTACATGTTGCAGCCCATATAAATTCTGGTAGCCATCTCTTTGCCACCCTTGTTCTTACTAAAGTTTGTTGCGTAACCATAGATGCCTCGTGTATGTAGAAAATGGCTCTCCATACTTTCCAGTGCAGAAGTCCCATCTAGAGTTCAGCGACTCTTCATCTGGAGACACAGGTTTTAAGAAATGCTTCACGTTTGCACAGTCCTTGCAAGAGTTCACTCTGAGAGTTTAGAACTTGCTTCCCATCTGGCTTCCTTCTTCAGGATGATCCCCTGGCTGGGCCCTCCAGGCACCCTCTTTTTTTGCTGCAATGTAACATGTTTTGTAAGCCTCGCTCTCAAGTCAGGGCCATCTTGAATGCCTTATAGGCCACCGGGCAAAGCATTGCACTGGGCCCTACCTATACAACCACTCAAAGGAATATAAATGTTTAATGCAAATTAGTGTGAAGTTCCGGTCTGCATGGGGGCCCTATGCTTGAGGGGCCATCGGGCAACTGCCCAGATTGCCCATGTGTTAAGACAGCACTGCTTCAAGTGCCTTAGTTGTGCCACTGAAATTGACTGTACATGTCTCTTTCTTTAAGATTATTATTATTATTATGTTTCTTATATAGCGCCTGAATCGACCCCCGAAGGGGTATCTCCGCGCTTGTCTTGGGAACCCGTCCTGGCTTTTCCCTGTGAGATAGCCCCTACAGGGCATCCCCAAGGTGAAAGCCAGGCATCCCGCCGCGGGGGGCCGTTGTGGAGATTAAGCAAGCTTAATGCCCAGAGTTGCAGAGTGTGAACCCATGATTAGGTCAGGCACCGAAGCGAGAATTATCGAGTCCATGGGCATTTGAGCTCAAGACCCTGCCGCGTCGGGAATGGAACCCTGGTCCCGGGTCTGACCTCTGCTTCAGGGTCTGCCTGCTCCAACCAGTGAGCCACACTTCTCCACAAAGATGTAGGCCCGCCTTATGAGACGCTCATAATATCCGATGGGGCAGGAAACAGGGTTGCAGGAACATCACCAATTATGAAGTTCACAAGGCTGTCACCAACCTGATATTTTTCCCCTCGAGTGAACGGTGAAGTACTGGAGGAATTGAATCCCAAGATACCAGCGCCCCAGTAATTCCTCATTACTCAAGGGATTCTCGTGGTTCAGCCCAGTATTTATGTTCCTCTGCTCGAGCCTTGGCTGGATCTAAAGAAAACTTCGAATAAATAACCATATGTTCAACTCAGAATGCATTTATGGGATTGCATAGTCACAACCTAGCCACTTTCCAACGCTGGCTGAAGTTTTTAATTTTGCAATGGACTTAGTGCGAAGATGGCGTTCTTCCTATCGTTCCCGCTGCATGCAGATCTATGCTAATGCTATTTCCAAATGGCAATGAAAAATGAAATCAAATCGAGGAAACATTACAGCAATTACTGTGAGTGAGGTTCTGGCTCGTGGCCCTTTCAACCACTTCGAAAGGCTAATCATAAATAAGTTTAAAAAAATGTAAACTTGTTTGTTCTCTCTTCTTCGGATTATAGCTTCTTTGTTAGGCCTTAAAGGGTGCAACCAACATAGAGAAAAAAATAGTGTCCCTGCCCACTCCTGCCTCCCTAACAATCACCAACAATGGCCATTTTATAACTGTCCTGCTTTCATGATGTCAGATGGGGTTATGAGACCTTTTGTGACGTCATCATCGATGGCCCCTTTAAGGCTGAGATGTGGCTGACTCTGTGAAGGTGCCACCAAACCTTCCGTGGGCACAGTCTGTTAAGTGTTGTCCAGATTTCACAATAGATAAGTCCATCACTGGTTTTATGGACTTTTAAAGGGGCGACCCTGTGAATGGTGTCACAATATGTCTCAATGCATCACCAAAGCATCATTCCATAATGAATATTGGTGGCTATTGTTAATGATGCGAGACTGGATAAAAAAGCAGTTATTTTTTCATCACTGAATAGCTCCTTTAAATACTGCCCAACACATTTCCTGATTCGTGCCCTTAGGTACCCACTAAAGGCTGAGTTAGCAGCTGGGCTGTACCATCTTTAAAGCCCGGACAGGCGCTGCCCCTTTTTTCATCAACTCAGCCATTCAAAACTACACTCCTCCGAGAAATCTCCGATCCTCTTCCCACCATCTCCTTGTGGTCCCCCGTTTCAAACGGAAGAAGTGGGGGGGCTCCAAGTTCTCGACCACTGGCCCAACCTTATGGAACTCCCTCCCAACCTCCTTGAGAACGTGCACCCAGTACCCTCTGTTCCGTAAAGGCCTCAAGACCTTCCTCTTCACCCAATCCTTCCCATCTTAAAATGGTCAGACTCCCCAACCTTCCTGCCCCCTGAGTAGCAGTAGCCAGGTAGCGCCAAGAAACCGCTGGGTGTATGAGCGCTTTAGAAAACTTTTTAAACTCAAACTCAAACTCAATCCGCTTCCTCTAGAAGTAAGCATCGTTTAAGGCATTGTCTATCTTAAACGTCCACAACCCCTTTTTTGTACAGCGCTTAACATTACAGATCTGTCTTTTTGTAAACACGTCGGGCCTGATGTACGCCCATTGTTAGTGGTCGCAAATGGAAAATCGGGCCATTTGCGACCACTAAAAAGGGTTGTAGTATGTATAAACCCTATTTTGCGAGATGGTAACCTACTAATGACTCACAAAATAGGGTTTGCAAGTCACTATTAGGAAGGGGCTTGCCAAGGGCGTCCCTTCCTAATCGCAAGTTGCACTGGTGTGTACGATTGTTTTGCGATCGCAAAACAATTGCAGTTACCACCTACTTGAAGTAGGTGGAAGCCAGTCGCACACGGGAAGGGTTCCCCATTGTGAAAGTTTGCGAAAATATTTTTTAGGAGGAGGCAGTGTTCCCACGGACTACTGCCTATTATTAAAAAATTCAAAGAACATTTTTTTATTTTTTTATTTTGAAAGCATCTGTTTTCCTTTAAGGAAAACAGGCTGCATTTGGGGGGGGAGTTGCTTTATTTAAAAAGCAAACACAGACGTGGTGGTCTGCTGTCCCCAGCAGGCCACCATCCCTGTGTTCTTGCCCATTCCCAATGGGTCGCAAATTGTGACCTGCCTCATGAATATTGAGGAGGGAGGTCATTTGTGACCCCATAGGGAATCGCTAAATGTGTCTAAGACACATTAGTACCTTCCGTTTCGTGAGTTACAAAACAGAATGGTCCTACATCTGGCCCTTCTAGTTCCAGCAGGCATTGGAAATGAAGCATGCCCAGCTAGATTGATTTGCCTAGAAAAACACACTTTTGCAAGAGTTGATGCAAGTGTAAAATAACATGCCTTCTGGCTCCACAGTAAACCACTAGACCACATTTCCTGAAAGCTCTCTTTCAAACTGACCCTTTAGGTTCCCGGATGGTGTGAGGGAACGCCACCCTCAACCCCGGGTGGGGAAATAGGGGGCGAGCCAGCACAGGCAGAAAGAAAACGAATATGATGGATGAAAAAAGCTAAATCAGCAGAACTGTCATCCTTTCACCTTAATGGGCACTTACAAAAGTGCAGCTTGCAAGCTGTGATCATCCACAATGCGATTGTGGTTATAAAACAAACAGCACTGGTCAATAATATGATCTAATCTGATTGAGGAGGCCAGTAAGAAAATTATTGGCCACTTTGCAGCCCATTAACGTCCAGTTGTGCACTGGAGGGAGGCCTCCGACAGATTAAAATATTGCTTACTTATGTCAGGAAGGCTTGAGCGATGAGGCCAGACACGCTTCGATTGCAAGTCCAATGCGGTCAACCTCTAAGCTGGCCAGACAGCCTTAGTGGCAGAAGCCAAAACTGGTATAGACCGCGCATGATCATCCCTTAAGGCGGCTGGGTGTGGACATTCCAGGAGGACATCCCAACAAAATGTTACGGCGGGGAGAATGGGAGGTTGTTCTCATCCTCAAGCCACGGATGTTAAGTTAGAATAGTCGAAGGGTGGCCTTGTCTCTTTCATAAAAATTACTTTTAAATTCTTGATACCGTCTCAGCCTTGTATCAATAATGAGGTAGCTAAAATTATCTGGACATGACTCAAGTTGGATCAGAACTTGCCTGCGCTTGGAGATAGGATGTCGCCAGCTATGACCTCCTCACATTTTGTACTGTACTGTCGTTGTGATGGCCAGAGAGTGTGGCCTAACCACATGCTAGTTCTGTCACATATCAATGAAAGAAACCTTCTGGGATGGTTCCATGAACTCAGTCTCCTTGAGGGAGGGAAGGGGGTTCCTTTGCTCTTCTCAGGCCAAGAGAGCTTAATCGCTACAAATTCTTCAGTGTGTGATTCTGGTTCCCTAAATACAGGCACGATCACATCAGCTTTAAATGAATGAATGAATGGCATTTTTAAAGTGTGCTGCTACCCAATGATGGCATTCAGGTTCTAGGGAGCAAAGTATAAGGGAGTGTAGAAAGAGAAAGAACTTGTGGGACCTGCGCAAATTAAAGATTTTTAGATTGTCAGTGGCACATAAAAACATAGCCAGACCCGAATCCAGGAAGCCAGATATTTCATGATTTGCTTTCAATCTGTACTCAGTGGGAGCTCCAGGAATATTTATCTCCATAAATCTGTGGAAGAGGGCAAAGGACAATCAGATCTCCTTGTGAGAAAGTTATTTTAGAAATCCAGATCGCGCGAGCCAATTAGCGAGGCAGCATAACCTATGGTGCTCCTCCCAAATGGAACGTATTCCCATATCATGGGGTCACACGTGTGTTCCCCATAAGGGAAATTGCAGTTTTTCAAAGCAAAATGGCTGAAGAAGCCTCTCTTTTCTTTAAAGATTTGTTCCACCTCAAATGCATTTATACATCACATGCACAAGCAGCAGTGGAAGAAATCATGCACATCTCTTCTAGTGGTCCTCTAGCATCCAGGCCAACTATGATTTTCAGACCTACTGGAGGAACAATAGCTATCACTACCTGTCAAAAGGAAAGGGCATGGGTACTCATGAGGTTATGCGTCCATGTTGGGTAGGCAAGAACATGGGTCCTGGGGATGTCAACATCTACTACTTTAGAAACAGTTTTTGTCCCGCCACTAAGGTGCATGGAACACACAAGCAGTGCTTAATTTGAGCCAGGGGTTTTCAGTGCTTAGCACCAGCACTTAATTGTCAACACTGGCCCTTTTGACAGTCTGTCACATGGTGGCGCTGTCTGTTTGCTTTAAAGGTCTAGTTATCCACCTATTTGTGCCTATAGCTGCTATTTGAAGCCCTGGTTCCTGCAGAATTTACTTTAATTCACTCTTGTTTGTCTCTGGAAATTTGAAAAACTAGCTAACTTGAGCCCTTATATTGTGTAGGTTCTGTCACTGTACACTTGGGTAAAAGCGGCCTCTCTGTTGTGCTCTTTAGATAATGTTTTATTTATTTATTGAACAGATGGCTGTACGTTGTAGTAGAAGTGGCCTCACTGCTGTGCACCATAGATAATGTTTTATTATTTGTTAAACAGATGGCCAGTTCTGACATTTAGATGACATTCATTTGGTTGTAGTTGGAGCCTATGTCTACACTAAAAAAAACTTGTACACTTCTGTTTGGAGACCACATCTGACACATCCCTGAGACATCCAAGTAAAATGTTGTTCTTCCCCTCTTGAGTCATGTGCATTTTTAGACCATGGTCTCCAGTGATGTTAAACAGGTAAAATGGAAGACAGACTTTCTAATTGCTAATTGCAGGTATGTCACAAAGGGGGATAAGAAACTTTTAATTATTCTCATCTAGTGTTGGGTTGGGCGGAATGTTTGTTTCCTACCATGGAATTGGTGGAATCTAGATCACTCTGTATTACTCTTTAATGTGGAGTTCGGGCTAAATTCAGCAAATTGTCATTTGGTGGGATTTTCCTTCTGGCTAGGCTCTAGAAAATGCGACTTTCTAACTCTGTTGGTCGCGAGCGGTTGCGGCCAGAGTGATGCAGTTCGAGTAGATTTGCTGCCGTTTGAGTCAACTTTCTACTTGAGCAGGAGTTTGAGTCAACTTTCTACTTGAGCAGGAGAAAAAAGCCACTCGAACTACCACACGCTCTTGCACAATGCTTGGTGCCATTTGTGCTGATTTTCATTGCTGCTCGCGCGACCAGCTCTAAATTGCAGCACGAGCTGCATATTTTCCACCCGTTGGCTTAATTCTGCTGAATCTCACTGAGTTTTTATGTAACTCCATGGAACTGCAAGAAGACAAATTCCGCAAGATCCACCCACCCCTGATCATTTGCCCTTTTAATCTGAGTTTCACGACAATAAAGACATGCTCCTGTCTCTATGTTATGTTTCTGCCTCTTCGGAGGCAGAGAAGACTGACTGTAATGGTGTTAATAGGATGGATTTTTGGTTTTATTTAGACCTTACTCAGGACCTGCTATGTTCTTTCTAACATGTAGCAGTTATTACCCGACAAGTTCTAATCAAGTATCACGCTTTCAGTGTCCTATGCTGAGAAGACATGATGAGAGCTTTAATCTTACTCCCAGGATAAAACATAATGGATTGCACCCTCAGCACCCTAGTGACCTTTGTACTTCTTTTGTTTTATGTTCCTGTGTTTTTTAATCTCTACTCACTCTCTTTGTCTTCATACTATTTCTGGGGGAACAACTGCCATGCCCAGGGTAGAGCAATGGGAGTACTGGCAAGATGTGCTCAGACAATGTTTGTAAACCTTTTTGCTTACATGTAATTTCAGCAATAGAATATGTATAGCATCAATTTCACAGTCAGATGCTGCCTTTATCTCCACACTTGCCATATACTATCTGGTGGAATTTATGTCCAGGTTAAGAATCGAAGAGAGGTGGGACGCAGGATAACAATAACGTTCTTTTGACTCTGTTAGCTCCTGTCCATTGGCCACCACCCATGATCAACACCCTGTCGCCCACCTCTCAGCTCAGCTAGAAGCCCAAAAGATAATTTCAACAATTTCCTTTTTAGGTCTTTGGGTTGCCAAAACCTTTTGATTGTGCTAAAATGATAAGTAGGTGCTTTCAACCAGATCTTTTCATCCATTGGTCTCTTGTTTCATTCCCATTTTTCCCACTAACGCATACAGTATGGTGCATGAGGATCAGCCCACTCCGGCCAGTGGCTAACTTCACTGTGAGTGATGGCATTCTGCTCTTTCACAAGGAGCACATCCACACACATAGTAGCTCCGGTCAGTGCCAGTGCTTTTTAAGACAAACAAAATTTGTTTCCTTTTCCCAATATTTCTTTTTTTTTAATAGCAAAGGCCTGGCATCTGCCCCAACATAAATGTTTTCAAAAAACAATGACAAAACCAGCTTTGATAAAGCCAAAAGGCTGGTATCCAGTACCAGACCTATTGACTTTGCCAGTGTTTGTTTAGGAAAGGATACTCATGAGGATATGCATCCATGCTGGGTAGGGCATCGTGGCCACATACGACAAGAGCATGAGTCCTGGGCATGTGAAACATGTACTGCTTTAGAGACAGTTTTTGCCCTGCCACTAGGGTGCATGGTATACACACACACAGAGCTTAATTTGAGCCAAGGGGTTCCGGTGCTTGGCACTTAATTGTCAACACTGGCACGTATGTCTGTCACATGGTGGTGGTGCTGTCTGCTAAGCACAACAACAGTTGTTTATTGAAATCAATATATTTTAAAAATGACAAACACCTGCCCCCCTAAACCACTCTTATAACTTTGAGGGCCAGGAATAGTCTGAATTGTCCCACTTCGAAGAGTGTGGTGGTTAGTTGTGTTGATACTGTCATTGGCAGTGATGTCAGGGGCTGTAGGTTGTGCAAACTGCAGTGGCCTCTTGACGCAAGCCCTGGCAATTATTTTTTTTTTACAAATTAGGTACTGTGCACTCGCTGATAATGGTTGTGAGCATATGGACTAGGAGTAATGGATGCACCATAAATGTAACTTTATCCTTGTAAAACAGAATATAATGAAAACCCTGGGCTGCAGCTAAGGGATGCACACAGACGCAAAGCCATTCCTACTTTTAAATCACAGGGACTGCAAAACATTTGTGATGGTTAGCCCCGCCCCCAAACCCTAAATAATGCCTGTGATTTAAACAGATAAACAGATAAAATAATGCCTGTGATTTAAACAGATAAAAGTGAATGTTGAGACTTGTGTTTCTTTGAGGACAAATGCGCTACCTGATTAAAAATGATGTATGGAAAGTGCATGGCTCTGTTTGTCAGACTCCTTGAAGAAAATGGCATGTTGGTGTATTTAGAATTAGTAATCTTGGATATTAAATCAGGCTATACTGGGCAATTATCGTACCCCAGTTTCTCAATAAACATCTTTTATTCCTCTCTGAAAATTAACAATTTACCTACATTACTGGCAATCTTAAGCTCTTTCCCCAAAGCCAGTGCAATCGAATTATTGATCACTTGTGCTTTACGGCTGAGAAAGGAGAGTTAATTGTTTAAAACAAGGATTCTCTGTCTCAGAAACAGTATTAGCTGCGTGGACTTGCAAAATGTTGCCATAAATCGTTTATCTCAATTGTCGATCTCACTTGTGCAGAAAGTCACCCTTTGAGTATTTTTAGATAATGGCCAATTATGTGAAAGAAAATAAAAAGGGCAGGGTGGGAATTGGGATGCTGTAAACCTATCAGTGAGATATTGCTTCAGCTGGCTGTGAGCAGAGGTAACAAGTGAGGTGCAATCAGAATTTAACACCTTTGCTCCTTGTAAAATAGACAAGTTGTGGTGTGTTTCACAAATAGCCCCCACAGCCAGCGCTGGGCGCTGAACAATGACCTTAAGACATAATACAGAAAGCCCTGGTTCACCCTGTACTCCTACCAGGAAATTCATTATATCTGACTTGTTATACTGTTTTGTTCTTACTAAATAACTATCGTCCAATTGTTTTCTGTTAATATCTGAGTTTAGCATAAGTGGATGTAGGGAGGGGGATTTGATGAGTAGACTATTACAGCTGGGACATCTGAAATGTTGGACAATATTGTATAACTATGTGAAATCCAATGTACCCAACTATTAAGATTGAAAAACGAATAAACATGATAAATAAAAGTTATGATGTGCTTATGATTATGGGAGCTTAGGTATGTCTGCTTTGTATTTTTGGGTTCTTATGGATTTGCTGTACATTTCGACGTAAGCGACCTGAATAAACAGTTTTCAGCTAAAATTTGTATTATAATTTAATTGGCCTTGTAAACCATAGATAGGCATGACAGTTACAGCAAGCTGGTGCAAGGCCATCGCTAGCGGGGAGAGAGGCATAGACCTGAGGGGACATTATGCTCTAGGCCCTGTGCTCTCAGGGTCCTGCTTTCCTTCATCAAAGTGTGTTTAAAGATTTGTAAATTAAAGAAATCCTGTCATCTTCTTTACATATAAGATAGCTTACGTGCCCTGCCATTAAATGGTGTCAATTACCTGTTGTCTCTTTTCCTCAACTATTTTTATATTAACACCTACAAACAGATGCTTAATGCGCAGGGCAAAAACTGGAAATGCGTTAACAGGGTCCGGCATGGGCACGCATTAACTTTGTGCCACCGGCTCATAAGGTTCGGTCCCAAATTTTTGTATGATGTACTGTTGCTCTACACCTCACCAGTGGCACGGGTCTGAGTTAATGGGGTCCTTTCTGCTGAGTTCCCGCTTCGCCGGAGGACTTGACAGGGGTGCCCCCTTGTACCGCTCCTATTTATCCTCGCATTCAATCCTCTGGCATGCCACATTTGCATCGATGCACAGATAAGTGGATGGCAGTGCACTGACCAGCTTGATAACAAAATTGACAGAGAGAGAGAGAGTGAGCGATATTAAATATTTTTTGTGTCCTCTTGTGTGACTGTGATCCGGGCTCGACCAAAACATAGGGGCATATTATCAAGGGGGTTTATCTCAGCTTTTTTGGCTTTAAAAGCCAAGAAAGCGGAGATAAAATTATCTCCCTATTACCTAGCTGTCGCTAACACCAGTTAGCGACAGCTAGTAGGAGATAGCGACCATCTTGGGCCCCACTTTGCATGTCAGTGATATTTATCACTAATGATATGCAAAGTGGGCGTGCCAAGATGCTAGCAACTGAAAACAGTCGCTAACATCGCTATCTCCTATTACAAACTTTTGGAGATATTCGCGCTAAGCGCGAATATCTCCAAAAGCTAACACCTGCCCTGAGCAGTTCTTAGCCATGTTATCCAATGGGAGGTGGATAACATGGCTAAGAGCATTAGCTCGGTAATGCATGAATATCGCTGACTTTTCAGCGATATTCATGCATTCGGCGATTTTTATCGCATTTGCGATAAACCTTGGTAATACCAAGGTTTATTTGCGGTAAAAATCGCCGCAGCGCAGCGGTAAATTTTTGTCTCTAACCAAGCAATAGCGATAATTATCGCTATTGCTTGGTAATATGCCCCATAGTTTTATGTCAATGGCCATCCCGGTTTTTTATTCTGAAAATCTGGTCACAAGTGGTAGAGGCCACTGCCGACTATGGCTGACTGCGAGTGAGGAAAGCGTCTCTCTGACAGACTTAAACCTCAAGGTTCTTGAGTGAAAACCCATAATGGGTATTACAATTGCTTAACCTTATTGTACTTGGAACCTAAACTTCAGTTGGGAAATTTTTCTCTGTGACCCTTCAATCGGGCAATTCTCAATCCAGTCGTATTGCCTTAAAAGGACAAATGATAAGATACTTTTTAGCACTCTGTTGATCAACTCAGATTCGCATGTTGTGCTCAAATGAGTGAATGGTCAACATTCATAACAAAAATATCTTCAGTGTGAGAATCCAGATTCAAAGCAGTGGACACATTGCGTCAAAGTGGATCAGACATGAACAATTAACAACATATCTTTTCAGGAAAGGGTTCACAGCAGTCAATTGCTTCCTACAATTTTTGAGGTGAACCCTACATCGATGTCCAGTACTTGAGGCAGAATAGGAGCTGTCATAGTTTCCTGACATTTCTTCTCCCTCAGAATGCTCACGGAGCCTGGAGAAGATTCCATCACACCTTAGTCATAGGTAGTATTTCTGATGCCAAAATATTCATGCCATTAAAAAATGTTTACTAGGGGAGCTGGGGTAAGATGTGTCTCACTCTCCTTCAAGTTTATTTTTTGTGTTGGGACACTCCCATCTCCTTCCCCTCTTGTTATGGCTTTTTATTGTATTATATGCCCTTTTTCTCTCATGATTATATACCACGCACACACGCTTGTTTGTGTGATATGTCACACTGAAGTAGGCAACATGGATGATTATCAGAAAACGTCCAGAAGGAATATCATGTCCTGTGAAGGCACCGGCCTTCATGAGATATGGCAAGATTCCACAAAGCACTCAGTAGCAGAGTCTCTCTCAGGCTTGCAGCCTTGAAATCTTCTTCCAAGCATGCTGATCCTTCCTTTGGTTGTCCAATAATCACACAAGAAATAAAGATGCCCTACTGAGGACTTCTTTGATCCTGCCCCTTTCAATTGATGGATTTTATTCTGAAGAAGGAAAATGCAGCAACATAGTCCTTGTCCATTATTTGACATTGAAGCACCATTTCATGTCAAGCACCCCTTCAACACCGAAGAGTACTATGCGAACTAGCACCCTTCGTTATCGAGGGCACATTCTGTGTTGAAACAGTCAAAACTGAGGGCTTCTCCTGAGCCAAATCCACTGGGAATCCAGAAAGCTACTCCCTTGTGGTAGACAATCTTCATGCTCCATCAAGAAAGAAGTTCATATTTCCATTCTTGACCTCAGGGATTGAATTGGATACCACGTATGCCTCCAAGCAAACATCTACCATGTAATAAGAGAGCAACTACACCTCACTAGGAGCCTGATTATGAGTTTGGTGGACAGGTTACATCATCACAAATGTGATGGATGTCCCGTCCGCAGTATTACTGGTTCCATTATATTCCATTGAATATAATGGAACTTGTAATATGGTGGATGGGATATCTGTCATGGTTTTGATGGAGTAACCCGTCCGCCAAACTCGTAATCAGGCCATAAGTGTTTTTTTCTCTGAGCTCAGATCACACACTTTGAGACAATGTGACAGTCTGAGGCAACCTCACACTCCAAAATGATATCATAGTCTGAAGTATCTAATGACTCCGGGTAAAGGCACATTTCCTGATCCTCAATGAGATATATATTCATCTAATTTGCCTTTGGATAGATCCTAGGTGGCCTTTAAAGCTCTGCATCACTCCACACACCCATGAGGCAGTAAAGGAGATTTTAGGTACTCTGGCTACCACTAGGGCTGTAACTATGTGGTTAGATAAATAAAAAAGCTGTACGCCAGAGAAAGACTTTGTTCTCTCATGATAATATTCAATTGGACTTTTTTAACATCTTAGAAGTCACATGTCCACAGTCCCATAGAAATTTTTGCTGAGGTTTACAGAGGATCTCCTCAGACGCCAGACACCCTCAAAAAATATTAAATGATGATCCGGTATTTAGCGAAGTCATCAGGGCACCTTTACTAATGTAACGTTTAAGAGCCGCCACTAAGAGTAATAGAACTCCTGTTGTTGAGATTATGTTAAAAAACACACATGTAAGGTTGGGGAATGCTAATATAACTATTGCATAGAATGTGTATAAGATAAGACTGAAAGAATGCAGGCGTGTGAACCTGATGCAAGATTGGTGAATAAATGTCTACGGTTTTGTCATATATACGCAGAACAGTGTATCCCTAATGTGTGTGATACCTCTGTTTGCCAGTGGATATCATGAACTTGGTGTTCTCTTGGGCTTGGCGTGAGTATTGCTCATGAAATTCTACAATTAGCTTATGTGCAATTGGAGGTCCCATCGAATTTAAGCTACTGGAGGGTTTTGTAAAGTGTTGAATTTAAAACATCTCGCATAAAACCTAATTTAATGAGATGTAGACTCTCTGGCTCCTTCTCTCTTTCTGATCATGACCATGTCTCTGTGCAGGTTTGTTTTCATGATTGGCACTTCAGTGGCGCTCGCTTTCAGCGCCATGTTAAAGAGAGGAGTGACGCGTCTCCAGCTTCTGCGTAAGATTACCTGGAGAACTCTCGTCCTTATGGTCATAGGTCTTTGCTTCCTCAACTACGGCCCTGCTGATGGTCCTTGTAAGTACATAGCTGCCAACATCCTGTTCGTTCTTAACTCCATACACATGATTTACCTGGACAAAAAGCATCCCTTCTTGGTAAGTAGATATGGAGCTAAGAATGGTACATCTATACGTACCATTATGCATACTACACCGATGCTCTGGTTGTCAGTAGTCTGGGGACAATAATAGTGCATGTCAATATTTTTGCGTACGATGTTCTGCCATATAGGCCCTAAATGGTACGTCATTCGAATGTCACCTGTAGACAGTGTATCATGAAATGTGATTTAGCATGATTGTAGAGAACTAACCACAGAGCTAGCTGGAAGGTTACTGCAGGACAACGCTGTGAAGGTATTCTTTTAGGATATACTAAATACACAAAAGATAATAATGGTAACTTTGTGAGCTGAAAGCAAAGATATGAGACCCGCATCCAAATCTGCTGCCCGGATCAAGCCTGGTGAATTTAGACACCCACCATGTACAAGGTAATATACAATCTAATTCTTAGATGTCCCTCAGTCAGACACAAATATTATAGTTCATACCCTCTTCAATGAATGCTGAAGAGAAAATCTCAATTCTCCTCGCTGGTAAAAATTACTGGGGCCAACCATCTAGGTGATAACTATGATGGATTCCATTATTCCTTGGGAACACATGTCCAGCAAAAAAGGGACTCAATTCTGTTCAATACAAATGTGGAACACTGTTAGTTTTAGGGCATATAGTTAGTGTACCCTCTCGAACACAATTTAACTTTAAATCAGCGTTGCTGTTCACTGCAAGATATGCCTTCGAAGCTCGGACTGTGCGATCTAAAATGTGAGTCCCTAAAAGGTCTTCCAAATTGTCTTTTTGAAACTACTAGATGTGGGGGTCACATGAGCTTAGCAAGAGTGTCTGTCCACTCTTCACTTTCTTGCCCTTTCAAGCAGATCCTCATAATTTCAGAGGCATGGTTTGTATTTTATCTTCCTGAACATTTATTCGCGTTCAGTACACATCTGAGCTCGGCCGTGCTAATCTGGGGCATACCTGCCAATGGTTGCATCCATTTCAAACACATTATAAACAGTTGTCGGGGAGAACTATGATCCCCAAAATAACCCTTTCTAGACTCTCTCCTACTCTACCCCTCCTTGCATCATCTGACACCTCTTTTTACTATACCGATCCCCTAAAACAAACCTTTCTAGACTCTTCCCTCTGACTCCTCCCCTCCAAAACTCCTTTTTACTCCTCCAAAATCCTCCTGGCTAAGTCCTAAAAAAAAAAAATATCCTTCAGTCTTTTATACCTCCACTATCCTTTTCAATCAAAATTAACAGACTAACATGTTCACTTCTCAAATTTCATATTGAACTATACTAATTCACCACTAATCCTTTATTGGGTTCCAGAGTAGCGTGCTACTTGCCAATAAAGCGTCTCAACACCCCATAAGGGTTACAAGCGCTATATAAATGCAAACCTTTTCCCTTTTCTACCTCTCCCCAACCCTTCTCAATCCAAATAACTGACTAACATATCCACCACTAAAATTAATTTCATGTTTCACCATACTAATTCAACACTAATCCTGATGGGTTCCAGAGTAGCGTGCTACTTGCGATTCAAAACACCACCACTGGTAGCAAGTGCTTTATAAATACAAACCTCTTTTCCTCTTCTATCCCGCCACCTACCCTTTTCTACCCAAATAACTGAATAACATATCCACTACTCAAATTACTTCATATTTTACTATACTAATTTTCAACACTAATCCTTTATGGGTTCTGGAGTGGCGTGCTACTCGCAAGAAAAGCGATTCAACACCCATCAGGGATAACAAGTTTTATATGAATGCAAACCTTTCTTCCCCTTTTATCCCTCCGCTATCCTTCTCACTCCAAATAACTGACTAATATCCACCACTGAAATTACTTCATATTTCACCATATTAATTCACCTCTAATCCTTTATGGGCTTCCTGAATAGCATGCGCCAACACCCCATCAGGGGTAACAAGCACTATATAAATACAAACCTTTTTCCTCCTGTACCTCTCTGCTATCATTCCAAATCCAAATACCTGATTAACCTATCCACCACTTAAGATGTTCTTGCATTTTTCACTATACTAATTCAACTCTAATCCTCTATGAGCCACGGAGTAGCGTGCTACTCGCCGAAAAAGCGCTTTGACGCCTTGTCAGGGGTAGTAAGCGCTATATAAATGCAATTACAATACAATACAACTACAACATTGGACTATGGTTACAAATTAAAAGATACCCATCTTTTAGTGCCAGAAACTTTGACATACAAGGGCCATAGATGGAAACCTGACATATTGTTCAGTCAGTTCAAATGTCTCCATGTAAACAAGAACACCAAGAAAACTGTTTGTTTTGCTGTTTGGTTACATATTAATAATATTAATAATAATAACCATGAAAATATGTCTAAAATGACCTTTAAAATTACCTTTAAGTATGTTATTTTAATGTGTTGCCTTTGAATTGCTTTAAGATGCTTTTGAATGGGTCTAACCTGCTTCTGTCATCTAAATTCTCTATCCTTGCATTTGCGTGCTGAATGTAATTGGAAATCTAGTGCGTGAAATCCTTCAAGATGCAGAGCAAGGGCCAATGGCAAACTTTAAAGGGACTGTTGTACCTGGTTTCTATCACGTTGTCTCTTTCTTCTGCTGATGACATGATTTGTCTGGATTCCATGGGTGATGTCACGTGGTCCCTCCGGATTCTCTGTGTGTCAGAACCAGCTGATGGTGCACAGGGGTTTAGCTGATAACACCACACATCAGATTGAGCACTGGCTAACACTGAAAGAAATTGTGTTGTGCAAGGGGTATCGTAAAATACAAAGGTCTTTATAATTTTTACACGTGTTCATTTGGGGGGCGGGGTCTTCGAATGCAGAAGGCGATCAATTTTTACATGATTGATGTGTGAAATGCTGATGTGTATTATTCCAGTACTGTCATCTTCACTTGCAATATTTTAAGTAATTTTGTTGTTCACAGAAATATGGGTATTTACTTTTTGAGCTTGCTAAAGTTTTATGCAAGCTTACGTGTACCGCATGCATTGTTGTGACCCATAATGCATAGGAAGCAGACTGAATTTGATCGCATGCATAGTCTGCCATCCTTCAACTGCTGAAAATATTAAGGATGTCCACTGAACTTTTTAGCCACACATTATGAATGTCCATTTCGTGATAGGTGGTATTGTTATACTACTGCTAAAGAAGTTGTATACTTAAAAGTAACCAAACAAAGTAATCGAATGATAGCTAACTCTTATATGGAGCCATAGATCACTATGTTTGTTTTGGGGAGGCATTGTGGATGTGCTGCTTTTTTTTATTTTACTGCACAATGACATTCTGATGTAAATGTGCTTCCAATTCTACTTGGAGCAATGGCTCTGCGGCCGAGAATAAGGCATGATGGTGGTTTGGAGATTATGTCATCAGTGTTTGACTAGGTGTGATTGGCTGAGGAGTCAAGTCCATAACAGGGAGGGGGGATCAAGGGGCACAGCTGATTGGTCAGAAGGCTGGGGCAGTGTGAAAGCTTACAAAGTTCAAGAAAAGTCTGTGAGAGGCCAAGATGGAGAACGGGCAGTTAGTCGGTTAAGTGGACAGATATTCATGCTGTTAGGTTGAAGTGTGCTGCAGGTCTGAAGCAGGACCCCAGAATGGCCACATTAAGCAGAATTCTAGTCTATGCCCTTTGTCTCGCAGGCCCAACGCTAATTATTTCCAAAGCTACAGTTCTGATTATAACTGAAATAATACAGTGGACTTGAGGGCCAATCCAGAGGTTTCGGGAGGGGTGAGGAGGAAGCACATCGAGTTTATGGGATAGCAAGGTGACTGTGAGCAGTGTTGTGGGAGGGGTGAAGGAGAGGCATGGGAAGATTAAGGGACGGCAAGCAGCCCGAAGTTTCATGCACAAGTAAACAGAAAACTAAGTGAGCAGAGGCAGGCCATCCAGAAAAAGAGTGCTCTCAAAGTATAACTAACATGAAGAGTAAGAACACATATAACAGGGGCAGTCCTCACAGGAGTATATAGCATTCAAAAAGGAGGGACTACTAACTGTTTTCACAATGAAAAGCCAGCATTTCTTAAGGACAGCAAGAGGACCATTAAAAAAGATGGGCATTTTTTGAAGCCATATCCTAGATATCACATGTCTCGAAGAGACAGCGCATGCAGCGCATGCGCTGCCTAGGTGAGACCTAAAAAGCACCCACATGTTGTAGCGCAGTTGAAGAGCCTTTGCAAATGTTCATTAGTCATGTCTTAAATGTACATTGCTGCATTTAGGTGTTAACTAATACTAATTAGGTGAAGCATTCATCAGGAAGTATTAATATGTTTTAAAATGTGTAAATAGCCTAATAGTGCCGCCATAAAACGCCACATAATTTTCCTTTTCTTACTGCATTTCTTACACAACCCTGTCACCTACTTGGTGCAACACTTGGTGGATAACTCCATTGGCCCTGATTATAAGCATTGATCAATCTGAGAGGCTGAAAGAAAACTGTGATGTTTAGTATAGTGCATTCCACCATCCAAGGGAGTAGATAGCTATTCATGGATGAGCAACCTAGATATTTTTATTTTGCGAAAGCTTTACTCAATTCTGCGTTGTATTGTCTGAGTATACCTTTGATAGGCTTTTAAATTACCCTCAACCACTGCACAAGGACCTCCCTTTATCAAGGCTTATCCCAGCTGCTGTTTATCTTCGGGGCAGAATCACGTTGCCCCACTAGGAGCCAGCGGCATAAATTAAGTCATCCTTTCCATGCCCAAAGATTAGTGGGCTCCCTGGCTGCTCTGTGGGAGCAGGGCATTTAAAGGCAAGGGATGGCAAATCAGGCAGTGAATGCCAACCACATTACCTGATGCCCAGTGTGCATGGGCGGTTGGACAGGTCTCGGACTGTATCCGAACCGACAAGCTCACTTTAGGCCTAGAGCCCAGTACTTTGCTTGGGAACTGGGGAACACAATGCAGACACTCTGGCCTCATTTACAGCCTTGTATTCGCCTGCTCCTACCAATTGCTTGTTTGCTGTGATGTAGTTTTAAGTATAAAGCTGCATAAGAGCAAATCCTGGATTGGTTTGAGAAGCCTGCCCTTGCGGGCCCACGCTTTCCAGAAAGCGCGGGGTGGGATGAATAAGGTCATAACCAATCACTCTGTGGCTTTATTTCAAAGCCACAATGATTGTTAATACCATCATGTGACTTACCGGGGGAGGAAGTTAGAGCTAGGCAGCTAGCCCCGCGCTCTACTTTGAGTGGGAGAAAGAGGGGTGTCTTGACTCCTGTCCCCTGACAAATCGAGTTCCCTCCCATGTGCCACCATGCACTTTGACAACACGAGTATCACTCCTTTTTTAGTTTGGTATGTAGTCCTATATATATTATTGTTATTATTACTATAGTCAACCATACGAGACCAAGCTTCAGTCCGCATTTCACCTGGGACCCACTGAAGCCGGGCTGTGGAAGGTAGAGAGGGGTAAGCATAGGCTGGAGCACCCAAAGTTGCACTTTTAAACACAAGGTAAGCAAGATGTTGCAAGCACCATGCCCAAATGTTCACTTTTTCACTTTTACTGAATATTAAGAACACCATTCACACTGTCCTAAAATGAAACCAGTAGCTTTTTTCCATTGATCAAACCAAAGGCCCCTGAAGCTGATGTCAGGGACATGAAGAGCCTTACAAAAAGATGTAATAAATACATTTCCAGTAATATTACATCTTTGTATCTTATGTGTGTGGACTGTTTACAACATAATGGATTCACTTCATAAATTAAATTACAGTTTTTGTTTGTGAAGAGCAGTTTCCACGGTTGTTGGTATTAGGAAATATGATACGTGCATTTTCGTGTAGCAGTGTGAGAAACAGTCTGTCGAAATTTGAAAACTTAAGCAATCCACCTCTGGAGAAAGTTTACTCGCGGAATAGATTTCCCATGTTTCTGTCAAATGTTTTTGTTAGTTGCTATATGTCACAAAAAATCACCGAGGCCTATATTTATGCTTTATTTTATCTGAAATCCTTTTTGTTTTAAAGAAAGGTGTACCCTGTAATATAGCAACCAGAAATTGGTTTTTAATAGAATAGATTCAAAATGCCTTTGTCATCTAAGCATGTGTGGAGTAAATTCTTATGATGTTTAATAAGGTTAATTTGCTATGTGAAGCAACTGGGCACTGTTTTTGAGACATAAGAACACATGTAAGAAATGGTGTATGCATAGAAGCAAAAATGGTATTCCATATTTATGTAAGAGTGACCCATTTTTTATGGTGTTCAAAGCTCGTCTAAAACCGTAAACCGGGGAGGGACAAAACGTCGGTTTCTATTTCTATTTGTAGTGCTCTGCACAGTGCACACCCTCTAGAAATCTACCCCTTGTCTGAGAAAAGAAACCAGTGGAAAATGATTTCTGTGGCCTAGTGATTGAAGAGATGGGTCCTCAGTTATTTTCTGATATAAAGTTATTTAATCAGCCAGTCCACGTTTCATTCGAGTTAGTTGGTCATTTGAGTCCTTGGACACTAACATTCGAGACACACAAGTTTCAAGGATTTGAAGGATCGCATCTGGAATCTTTTAAGTGCACGCGAAAGGGCGCTGTGACTCGAGTTCCGGCATGGCACTACTCAGTTTAGTTTTCCAGTCGTCTAAAGCAGGTATGGAAATTTCAAAAAATGAAGAGAAGTTGAACATTTCCTGATTCTCAATATCACATGGAGAGGCAAGTTATCCTGTTCTGGACCATCTACTTTTTGGTAATACTCCAGTATGCAACACATCTTCAGATAAAGGTGCATAATCTTTTAGGGATGTTGGGAGATTTCTAAGGGTTTGTCACTCTGAAATGCCCACAGGGCTGAAAAAATCTGTCCTCGCCAGACTTTATGAAAAACTGATAATGTAAAGGCAGAGTCATTCCTGACAAGCGACGATTGTTCATTCCATAGTGGACTTTAAGAGATACTCTCCTGTAAAATTTCTCTGTCTCATGGAACCCTCTGTTCCTTTCTCAGACTGCTCCTGACACGCCTGCCATACTCCTCTCATCCATAGAGCCGACCATTAAACTGCATTTATCAAAATTTTCACCAAGTTGTTCTTTTTACATTTGGATTTGACAGCACAGCTGACAAACAGACTTTTACTAACAATACATACCAAGTAGGCTTTAAATCCACTGTTGGGTAGGCTTTCTTTTACCAACCTCTTTCGGCTGTTGGCTAGAGACTTTATGAATCATGTCTTGTCCAACCCTCCTATTGCTATTCGCTGGTTGGGAGTATTCTTCCACCTCTACTCTAGTGGTTACATTGAACGGTATGAGTGACTACTTCACACTGTTAGCTCTTTATTGCCCACATGCATCAAGGGTTTTTGCATTCGCAAACGGTGCGATTCGCAAAATTCGGCCGTTTGCGAATGCCCTTTGGGCATGTGTGTGTGAAAAAAACACTTTTAGGTACATTTCAGGGGTGCAGGGGGGGGTCCTTTGGACCCCCCCCCTGCACCCTTGAAATTGCATTCTCATTTTACGATTCCTTAATTGCGAATCGCAAGATGAGAATGCCTTCCAATTGATTCCTATGGGCCTCTAGGCCCATAGGAATCAATGTAAAGGGATTCCTTATTTGCAGTTCGAACGTATGGTAATCGCAAATAAGGAAAAATAAGGAATCGCAAATAAAAATGCGAATTTTTAATACATAGGTATTTGCGATTTCTAAATTGCGATTCCTTAATTTTCGCAATTTAGGAATCGCAAATACCAACAATGATGCATGTGGCCGTATGTTCCCTCTTGCTGGCTCCGTCCCTTGTATATAGCTCAGACATGCAAACGCAACACCAGTAGCGGCCGGTGGTGGGAGTGCTGCAGAGCAGCAAGGCAGGGGTGGAGCAGGGTTGGGGTTAGTAAACTATGGAATACGTCCCAACTGAGGTAAGTAAACAAATAAATAAGTAAAATAAATGTTGTTGCGCGCGCTGCATCGCATTTGGCATTGCAGGAGGTGCAAGGAAATTTGTTTTATTTATTTGTTTACTTACCTCTGCTCGTCCACTGCTGTAGTTTAGTACCCCCCCACCCTGTTCCACCCCACTGCCTTGCAACACTCCCACCACCTGCTGCTACAGCGCAGCATGTATGAGCAGGGCGAGACTGGCGGTAGCGAGCATCGATTTCCCAGGAGGCTCGAAGGGTAGGGGCCGGTTTTGTTTCTGGGGGCCTGTTTTGCAGCGGGGCTGCAATATTGGCCACTAGTAACAAAAGCAGCAGTGCAACACACTTGCATGTCCCCCTTCCAGGGGGTGCCCGACAAAAATGCCAGGGCTGCTTTGGGTTCCCAGTCCGACCCTGTGTATGATGACCACTTAAAAAAAATATCAATATTGGTTTTGCCATTGCTTGTTGCTTCGCTTTCAGGCATGCTGGGGAGTTTTCCCCTTACATCCGGGAACGTCGCCAGATCTTTGTGTACCCAGGCCTTACAATGCAGCCGTGGTTCCTTTAATGCAGTGTCTTCTCAGCTCAGTGGCCCGTGAGAAAGGAGGACACGCGCACACTGAACCCAGACACAGCACGCGCCGCGCGCACACTCAGCTGCTGCTTGTAATTACCGGCAAAGCATCCATTTCTAATGACAGAATCAGTCAAAGCTCCAGGCGCCCAGCTCGCATAAATGTCATAGCAGCAAACTATTAGCGGTTTGCTTTACCCACCGCGAATGGCTTCATAATTCATTTTCCGCAAACATGGCGATACTTTTAGCGACAATAATACAATCAAGCTACTTTCAAAACAGCTGGTTTGTCAGAGAGGCCCTTCATTAGTGGCAGCCGGACAGCGCTGGGAGTCTTCCCGCTGGGCATTTGGCCGTCTCGTGCTCGGTCGATATAGCTCGCGCGCTGCCACATTGGCTGTGGTTTTGCAGTCAAGCAATTCTGTAACAACTTCCTGCACACGGCTGTGTTGCCGTGCCTTCGGTCCGCCTACCAGTGGGTCAAGACGGAGAGAGGCAACAAGGGGGCGCGAGGGAGTTTTTTTTAGACGGGGTTTGCCTGAGGGGCCCAGGAACAGGTACTAATATTATGGACAGGCAGCAGAAATGAATAATGTGTGGTATTCTGTTGATATTGAAATAGCATTTTCGAGGCAGGAAGTTCTTCTCGATTTTTGAGTAAATAGCTATTTCATACAGGGCCAGCATTAGGCATGGGTAGTGTGGACAACTGCCTAGGGCCCCGCACTAGTCTGTTATAAATGACATTTCTTTTTCTCTCTCACTAAACTGCGCCTAACAACATGACCATAGCTGCAAGGTCCAACAGAGAAAGAGATAGAGAAAACAGCCCCCTTACCTGGGCTTGACACTGCTGGGTCATTCCTTTGAGTCCCAGCGGCGAGGGCTCACCTCCCCTAAGCCTTTATAGCTCTAGTCTAAACCATGGCTGTGAGGCCTCCAGGAAGGAATCCATCTCCCCTGGGCCTTGCAGAGTGAACCATGTTTAAAGGCCCCATTCAGCTGTGAGGTCCAGGGTAGTGGGCTTTCCTCCCTGAGGCTTGAAGCACTAGACCGTAGTTGAGAAGTTTAGGGGAGTGTGATTCTCTCCCCTAGACCTGGAAGTTCTGGGTCAGGGTGGCAAAGCTAAGGGATGGGTCCTCTATGTCTCACAATGATAGACCATGGCTGTGAGGTCCAGGGAGGGATCCATCTCCCCTGGGCCTTGCAGCTACAGCCCAGTGCTGTGAGACCCAGCAGAGGGAGAGGGAAAAATGCTCCCCTCCCCTTGGTCTTATAGTGCAAGATCACGGCCTGTCCCACCCATGGGCCTGACAGTGCTGGACAATAGCAGCGAGGCCCAGGGTAAAGGTCTTTACACTTCTAGTGCTGGCCTGTGGTGGCAAGGCCCAGGAGAAAATGTTCTCGTACACTGGCTCTGGGCCTTACAGTGCTGGGTCATGCCTCTGAGGGCCAGGTAAGAGGGACCCTGTCCCCTAGGACTTGAAGCACTCGACCATGGCTGTGAGACACAGAGGAAGAAGCTCCACCCCACCAGATCTTGCACACTGTTGGCTTTGGGCCTCACAGCGCTCCATTACTGCTGTGAGGCCCAGGGTAATGGGGCCCCTTCCCCTGGGTCTTTTAAATCTGGGTAATGGCTCTGAGGCCCAGGGCTCTCCTTGGGTCTCACAATTCTAGGTCACAGCTTGAGACCCAGGAGAAAGGGTGCTCCTGCCAGGCAGTTCGTGTTGGACTGTTCCCATGGGGCAGAAGGTCAACTAATTTGCATATGGCTGGGTTCAAACTGGAATGGCATGGTGAGGAAAAAACAATGGATTTAGGCCCAGATCTCTGTACTGGGGTGAATGTATGACATTGTTCTGCATTCTGTCCATCAATTGTTCTTTTTGCATTTGTCACCCCGAGTGGGATGGGTATGCCCAGACAGGGGTCTCGTGCTCGACGTGCCACTGGAGTCAAGCTATACTGGCTGATGAGCAGTGAAACCCCAAAACCATTCCTAGGATGCCTGTTTCCAGTCCAGGGAAGACCTGGCCAGGCAGTTTGACTGGACTGTTCCCATGGGGCACAGGGTCAAGACTGATTTGCATATGGCTGGGTTCAAACTGGAATGGCACGATGAGAAAAAAAACCAATGGATTTAGGCCCAGATATCTGTACTGGGGTGAATGTATGACATTGTTCTGCATTCTGTCCATCAATTGTTCTTTTTGCACCTTCCCAAAGCCTGGTGGAGCCTGGACCTCACAACAGTGTGCCACAGCTATGAGGTCCATGAGTTGGGTCCACCCTCCCATAGGTCTTTCACTGCTAAACGGACATCTTAGTGCCTGGTCATAGCTGTGAGGCCCAGTGAATGAGGCTTCTCTTCATGGGCCTTGAACCACTAGCTTGTGACTGTGAGACCCTGGGGAAGGGGCCCATCCTTTGGGCCTTGAAGCTCTGGTGGTGAAGTCCAGAAAGTGGTCCTCCAGGACTCGCAGTGCTAGATCTCATGTGTGTGGCCCTGGGAAAAGTGCTCCCTTCCCCTGGACCTCACAGCACTTGACCAGAGTTGCCGAGGTAGGGGGTGGGCTTGCCCCCTCAATTTGGCCTCATTGTTGGGACTCCAGTGTCTCACAGAGCTGAACCATGGTTCTATGCATGTACTCATATCAGGAGTATAGCCATCCATCCATAGTGCAGCAGATGCAGTTGAACCAGGGAAGTTATGCTCCCAATACACCCATATTACAGTTGTATTTTCCTGTGCAACCAGTGGCCAGCCACAGCCGGTGCAGGTAAGAGCGGTGGGGCCGTGTTGGGGGGAGATTTTGACAGACGAGAATGAGGGAAAATGTATTATTTATTTAATTTTCCCTCGTGATCATCTGTCGAATCACTCAGCCCCCCGAACCTGGCCCAACCACTCTTACCTGCCTGGGCTGCTCCTGCATTTTACCAGGGCTGATGGCACCATTGCCATGAAACATGGCTCTCTTCCATGGACCTCGCAGCCATGTTCCCAAGCTGCAAGCCTCAGTAGAGGCCCTCCTTCCCCTTGGCCTCGAAGCCATGATCAAGCGCTGCAAGGTGCAGGAGGGGAGGTGTCCCCCACCCCGCATGGGCTCCACAGCACTGAACAATGACTGTGAGGCCCATGGCATGCAGCCTTTCCAGGGTTGTAAGTATCAATAGGGCTGTAGCTGCAGTGGCACCAAGGCCCAGGCGTGTTAGGTACCCAATTCATCCAAATTATGGCTCTGTTTCACCAGCCAACAAGCGGACGGGTGCCAATTTGCTTTGCTTGCATCAGGCCCCAAGGTGACATTGCTACACCAGCGGCCCCTCTCCCTTGGGCCTCACAGCCATGGCCCAACCCTGCGATGGGCATCCTACCCTGGATTTCACAGCACTGGACTATGCCTGTGAGGGTAAGAAAATGAAACGCCTATTGGAGTTGTAGCAGTCAATAGTGAAGCATGTGCAGAGACATTGTGGCTTTCTCGGTATATGGGTTAAATACACCTAAATAAAGGCTGTATTTTATTGTCCAGTCAGTGGACATGGCGAAAGAGGGAAACTTACCTGCCTTGCACCATGGCACCATTGCTAAACCTCTTGCCCCCATTCCCTTGGTCTTTCAGTCATGGTCCTGTGAGGCGTAAGGGAAGGGGGGGGGGTCTCCGCCCTTGGGCCTCTCAGCACCTGGCTACGGCTATGAGGCGCAGAAACGAAGCCCCTTTCTTTTACTTTGCATGTCCATCTTTTTGCCACCCTTTTTGTCTCTCCTTCTGTCTCAGTCTTTTTATGGGTCTCAATCTCTCCCTTTGTGTCTCCCATCAGCCACATATTGGATGTGCACAGCAGTAGGGTCGAAAACAAAGGATTGATTCGTAGGAGAAATTAAATAGGAGTGTATAGTCTATATTGCACTTCTCCCCATCATCCTTTCCCTAACTGTGCTTCCTTTCTCATTAGCCTCTGTTACACAGCAGGGATTTCATAGGTAAAATTGCGCATTTAGGAAGTTCATAATATGGGAGGGTGATATGCCCAGCACTAGGTGCACTCTGTTGTGTTAGTTACCTCTCAGGCACTGGTGAATTAATGCAAAAACTACAGATACACTGGACACGCCCTAGGATGTGATTTAACAAAGTGGGAACTCAATCTGCAGTTAATTTTGGAGTCTTAATGTATTGTTCAGTTTCAAAGTAGGAAAAACCTTACATTATCTACAAAATTGTAACTGTACTCAAGATACAAACAATTATTTGATTAGTAATACAAATAGCACAATATTAATGTGAATTCATATTGGTACTTGATTCAGCCGACGTGTCTTTCGCAAACCTCTGTCCCTTTTTCATGGCTAATTGTTGAACGAACACCTTCTAAGGAGTCGCAATCAAAAGCTCTGATGTCAATAGTCATCAATTATGAGTATTGATCCAGATAGGCAATATGAATATATTCAAGGTTACAAGAAACTGATTTCACTGTTAGAAAGGTGTTCTTGAAGTAATCTCTAGAGACTGCATTGGTCAATTAAATAGTCTTGAAGCTGGTTGTAGCTTTTGGAGTTGCATCCTGCTAAAACGTATCCACTTAAATATTAAATTAAAGACCCATGATAAACTCTAAAGTCAGCAGGGTTTCACCCTGAATTTTATCAGAGGACTGACCCACTGGTGAACTTCAATCACACAAAAGAAGGTGGATGAAAACATCTAACCACAGGCACACATTTGGGGTAGCATTCCAACCCATTATTTTTCACCCACTGAGCCACCGTAGACAAAGACCTGCCTTTTGGAAATAAGTAACAACTCTGGTCCTCATGTGACAAGTCCATCCTGAACTGCCATATAAAACCTTTTCCTTCCCCCCAGAAGAGAACACAAGCAACCCCAGACTAGGTTGAGACTCATTAGGCCTCATCAGTGAGCTGTAGCTTGTATCCCATGGAACAGTGAACCACTGACGAACTTCACAGCAGAACCCTGCGTTAAGTAGGATGCACACCCTAGCACTATAACCAACTTTTATCCAGTCAACATGAAATGTTATAGTATCTGTATCTGTGTACTACCTATTACCATTGGTATGGAACTAAGATGCTTCTTTAATCCGGGTGCCATTTTTGTATGGTTTCCAGGAGGGTGCTGCTATGGAATACGAATCTCTCCTCATCCGCTCCTCGCCCACCTCTGCCTTGTCTTGCTGATTCCTACTGAGACCCTACCAAAGTACTTTACATTCACAGATGCCATCCCTCTGTGGAACTGAAAACAACAACCTCCAGATCCTGAGAAAGTAGAGCATCTTATCTGTTCTACCAAAACTCAGCCAAGCAAGATTGCTCTACCTGCCAAACCAAAGAGTCACCCTCTTCCAAGTTGCCCACAGACAGACACATTTAACTGGACACACTCTAGACACAATTGTTTCCCCACTAGAACTCAGTAACTGGACATTAGCATTTTCTATAGTCTCGAAAAAACACCAACTCATCTCCTTCAACATTAACCTGGCCATCAGTGCCACTTTTACAATATCAAAAAGCAACAATGTCGTCTGGAGGCATTGGAACAAGGTTCAACTTCTTCGCACTCAACTCTCACCTCACTGCATTAGTGGCATTGCAGCTGCATAACAGAAGAGAGGGGTATCGAAAGGCTCCAACAGAAGCCACTCACATCCTCCTCATTGCCTAACCACAGACAGTTGCTCAATTCAAATGTAAAGATGTAAAAGAAGGAAAACAGAACCAAAATGAAGGAATCAAATGAGTGTAATGTTAAACTCCCCAAAACACTCTCTCCACAGATTCCAAGATCACGATACCCAATAACTACAAGATGCGCTTGCAAACCATCTTGTCATGAAACCGATATCATGGGACACTGGATCAGAAATAAGGCACCCAGTATCCTCCATCCTCTGTTCACAAAGGATAAGACAATCTGTGCTGGTGGACAACAACACTTGCCCCCCGAGTTCTAGAACCTGCTCAATAACAGCCAGCCATACAGTTCCCCATCAGAAACTTGAGTACATCTAACTTTTGACTAACATTCTTATCCAGACTTAAACCATTACTCCTAAACTCAGGTGTCTGCCCCTCAATACCTACTACACAAATCCAATCACACAAAAGATGAACATTAATCTAGTTGTTTAACCCTGCTAAAAATCAATCTCTAATAAGTTACTTCTGTGCAAACTGGACGAAAAATCTGCTTTCACTCAAATGCCCAAAGTTCTTGCTCTCTTTTGTCACACTGGCTTCTGTCCTGGATGTGGATCACAAATCACCTACATATCCACCAGAAAATCATATCTGTTAGGCATGGAGTTACCACATACTGCCTCTGTACCTGACCACCACCTTTGATATAGTCTGCTGCTCCACCCCACCATAGAGCTAGGATATCTTGGCATACAAGTAATCATTTTAGACTGAACTTCATCCTACCTTCCTGGAAGATAGGAAGATAAAGCATCATCTTGTGCCCACTGTACTCACTGATTGCATCCCCTAATAACTCTGGAATGGCTCAAGGTTCAATCATCTTGCCACTCCTCTTGAACCCATACCTTAGCCCATTACCAGAACTCAACAAGTCCTTCAATCTAAATTAAACCAGCTACATAGACAACACAGATATTTTCAAACTGGAAAAACAGGAGTGCTCTAGCATAGATCATTACCTATAAACCAAGGACCAATCAATACTAATCAACCGCCTGAATCTACTCTTTTGAAACCAAGATACTCTACCACTCACAAGTCTACAAAAAAGCATAGCAAGGAGGCAATTAATTCACCTGTACATAGAAGACTACTTTACCTACTCTACACATACTTTATCAGATTTTCCACTTCCGTATACCTTTTCATTACCCCCAGAGTAATCTAAACCAAGCTTCTTTCATACACACAGACTACAACGTTGGTCTCAACGCTGGCATCCTACCAGTCTATCCTGCCGTTCAAGAAGATACACCTTTATGGAACTTCCTTTTCTGTCCACACAGCAACATTTTAAAATTCACTTCCAGCTAAACTAAGAAACATTCAAAACCACTTCGGGGTTCAGGAATACAGTAATGATCTGGCTGTTCCCTAATGGTGACACCCCTGCCACAAAGCAGTACCAGGTCCATAGAGTCCCGCTAAGCTGCCAGTCACCTTTCTAGGTAGGTATTTGCATCTCTGCCTTTTCTTGACTCCAATCCAAGCTTGCATGCATCTGCACTATTGCTGCACATTATAGCAACTCTCTCT
Organism: Lissotriton vulgaris; assembly: GCF_964263255.1. Lineage (NCBI taxonomy): Eukaryota > Metazoa > Chordata > Amphibia > Caudata > Salamandridae > Lissotriton > Lissotriton vulgaris. The sequence goes on along the minus strand of NC_141693.1, from coordinate 859,420,171 downwards.
GATCTTTGCTTCTCTCCACACAAATGTAAGCTGCATCACAACAGGAGCACACCAGGAGTCCACATAGCTGACACCAATACTCTTTCCGTTCAGGTCATACTATGAATCAACAGTTGTCCAACAAGGCACAAAAAGTGATTAGCTTACTTCCTGAACACAAAGAAGCACTTCAGGGCACACTACAATGCAATCTGCCCGTTACACGTCAAACTGAACATAAAGGAATATTTGATTTGCAGAAAAATGGCTGAGGCGATTGTTACTGCACCTATTACTAATAAGCGTACAATTTTGCAAAAAGAAAGAGTGCATGAGTATGGGGGATCAGCCACCATAAACCCCCACACAATGCCCACAACAATATTTGAAAAAAGGATAACCCACCTCTTCAAGCATCAAGTAAAATTCAATCTTGTGACATATATCATAAACAATTAATCATAACCTGCATGATTCTATATAACGTAATTTGTCACCAGAGTAGTTATAAAATGTCTTTATTTCTGGTCTTCTTTCTTAAAAGCGTTTTTCTTTATTGTAGCCAGAGCCAACGCATTTCGTTCCCCCTTGGCACTTATTCAGGGCTGCATCCATTTTCTTTATTAGTGAACTGTAGCCATATGTGATTCTCCCTTGGTATATGGAGGTTGACCCAGGGAACTTTGTTGTCCACATTCGGCGTCCTGTGCAGTGTCCACGTGGATGCCTCACATGCCGCTGTATGAGTACCACCAAGTTTACGGGACCTTAAAGGTCAACCTCCATGTACCACTATGACGACTAATTGCATTATTTGGAATCATATCAAACTTGACCCTCCATGCTCCTTACTCAAGTAAGAAGCATGGAGGGACAAGTTCGATACAGACTCAAGTATCACACGGGGGACACTATTTCCCCTTTAATTCTTGGACCAGTTAAATACGTTTCTGGCAGATCTGGGTCATGAATTTGGAGCTCAACCAATTATAATTGTTGCTTGATCTGACCAATGAAAACATTTTTTGGACTGCTTTCATCAATCTCTGCACCAGGGGCCTCATTTATGAGGCCATGCGTCACTTTTAGGCCATGCGTCACTTTTACGCCGCCGGTGTGTCACTTTTTGTGACGCACCAGTGGCATAAAAAATGCACCTTGTTGCGCCATATTTACAAAGTGACGCATCTAGGTAGTTGCGTCACTTTGTAAACCCCTGCGCCACCTTATACCTGCGCCAGGTATAATGTATGCAAGGGGGGCGTATTGACGCAAAGAAGGGTCGTAGAAGTGACGCAGTCAAATTATGAGATTTCACTGCGTCACTTTTAGGACGCCGTTGCGACAAAATCTTGCGCCTGCCTCACAGCAGGTGTAAGACTCACGCAGGCCCTTTCAGATGGGGCATGCCCCATGTGAAAGGACGCATTGCTGGAGTTGCACTTTTACGTTTACAGATACGTCAGAAATACTGACGTATCTGTAACTCCTTGCGACATGATGCGTCATACATTAAATATGACGCATCAGGAATGTCGCAAGGAGTGCGCACTGAGAAGTGACGCATCGCTGCTTTCACGCAGCAATGCGTCATTTCTCATAAATGTGGCCCCAGGAGTATAAAGGATATTAAAATATTTGAGCCCGGATATTGAGATAGTTGAGCCCTGACGAAGTTCAAATGCTTTTTTGAACGAGACACGTTGACTGGATGCCCATTTGATTGGGATTGTTATATCTATGAAATAAAGGAAGAATACAAAGTATTTATAAACACAACTGAGGATTTGTGGACTGCTATATTTCCGGGTGTACCATTCAATTTCTTTGCAAATCAAATTTCTGCTTGGCAGCAGTACCTAACAATGGCAGGTACCGGCAAAGAAGTGCATTGGGTCATAATCGGTTGGTGCTTTAAGTGAGGTGCGTTTATTTAAGTCTGCTATTGGTGTTTGGGTTGTTTATTATCTTTAAGGGTCACTACTTCTTATCTTTCAAAGGGAAATGATTGGATGAAGGGGGAGAGTGGAAGGGGATCCCTGAAAGGAGGAAACATAGAAAAATTAAGGTACGTTTTGCTTAAACGTACTTTGTGTTGTGAGGTGAGATTAATGTTTACAGTGACCGGCATGCAGACCCGCGTGACACCCAGCCGACGGTAGGTGACGGTGGAGGGTGTTGGGGTGGTAGTGGGTGGGTGGGTGAGAGGTAACGTTGAAGCCTGTTCTGCCCATTGGTTGTTGAGCGCCCGAGGCACACTCACCTTCAGGCCTAAGGCAGGCAGTGCTTTAAATGGGCCGGTACTGTCCGGTACGGACTACCGGCACTTTTTTATTTTGAGAGGGAGAGAACCAGCACTTCTCAAGAGAAATGCTATACTTTTAATTGGAGAGTACTGGCACTTCTCATAAACAGCAAATCAAAAAGGAGAGAGAGGACTAGGTAAGCCAGTCCGGGTCCCCTGGTTATATGTAGAGATATCAATATAGGACTAGCTATGTTGTGTTAGAGGAGACTCAGAAGGTATATCTGTAGGCAAACCCTTAGGTTTGGACATGAAGCCCTCACACACCAACCTAGTTGGTGTCATGCTTCATCATCGGGCCCACCACAGTGACACCGAATGTGTCCCGGGTGTGCTGCGACTCCAGATTACTGAGGAGCAGGTATTCTTACTGAGTGTGCAGTGCTGGTGAGAATGGAGGTGAAAGGTTTAAAAGCTATCCAGGAGGTCCCAGTTCCCGAGGGTAAAGGTAAATTTTAATACCTGGGCCCCTGTTAGCAAGATAAAAAGGCTGTGGACGTTGTGGAGTATATTAGGGGCTCCTACGTCCTTGTGGTCTACATGTTTCAGCCAGGCCTTTTGATTAAAACTGGCTTTCCTCAGGACCAAATGAGTATGTGTGAGTGAAAATAAACTATATTAAGTGAAAGTGTATGGTAAAAAAGTGTTGCACTCGCTAAGGTGCCGTACGTGTAAGAGGGGGATTCCCTCTGCTTTAACTTGCTACTTGCTGTTAAAGCCTCATGGGTCACTTGGCAGGGAGGGAAAGGAGACCGGTATTTCCGATCAGCGGTTCCTGCGACCTATCGTCCTGCTCCAGTGTCCCGAGTACCTTTCACCTCCATTCTCACCAGCACTGCACACTCAGTAAGAATACCTGCTCCTCAGTAATCTGGAGTCGCAGCACACCCGGGACACATTCGGTGTCACTGTGGTGGGCCCGATGATGAAGCATGACACCAACTAGGTTGGTGTGTGAGGGCTTCATGTCCAAACCTAAGGGTTTGCCTACAGATATACCTTCTGAGTCTCCTCTAACACAACATAGCTAGTCCTATATTGATATCTCTACTTCTCATAAACAAGCAGGCACTCTGGTACAGAGTACCTGCACTTCTATTTTCCCATTTCAAGCACTGACGGCAGGCCTGGTACATGGAGACAGAAGGAAAGCCCGCTATGTCGTGGCACCACTGACAGGCATGCTGCTCCTTTAAACGCAGAACCAAGCTGCCTGGCAATAAATGAAAGTCTTTTCCGCCCTTGTAAATCACACACTGGTGCTATGCGGGTTTACATAATTAAAAATAAATCATTCCTCAAAACTATAGACGGAGCGGAAAGGCTGCATGCACACTCCGAGCCATTACCGTAAACACTGACAGCGGCCTTATTTCAGGAGCAGGACGCAATCTGCCGCCTGACTCCTGCGGATGAATTGATGCTGTGGCAGCGGAACAAACTGTTACCGTCCCCGCGCGGAACCCAGCTCCCGCCGCCGGCGACACTTCATTATTTATATATTGCTTTACCAGTACATATATCAGTGTTCCGAACTTGTGTTCGCATCGCTAGGCTGTATAGAATGAAAAGGTACAAAGGCCGCAAGTGTAGTTGTATGCTGGTCATGTAGCTCGCACAGTCCCATCAGTACTGAAGCGGCCATTGGGGCTTGGCCTTTAGGGCCCCTGTGAGGTGGGAGGTGTTGCAGTGCACAAGAACTCGGTGCAGCGGAAGATGCTCACTGTCTCTATAGACTATAGCACACTGTTTCTCTGGAGCCCCAACTTCTTCACACTGTTTGCCTCGGGCCCCAGCCTCCTCACACTGTTTTCATAGGGCCCCAACCTCCTCACGCTGTCTCAATGGCCTCGTGCTCTTCATGTTGTCTCTCTGGCCCCAAGCTCCTACCTCTGTCTCTCTGGGGCCCTAAGATCTTACAGATGTCTCTCTTGTCCACTTACACCTTCCACTGTCCAGGTGCCCTTAAACCAGGAAACAGTTGGTAAGGTTATGGTTGTCCATGAAGGAAACAGGGTAACCTAGCAAGGATGCCATGGGCCCTGGTGCACACAAGGAAAATGACTGCTTTGACTGTTGTTGTGGTAGTAAAATACAGCATTGTCAAGGTTCAATGAGCCCCCAGAATCTGGGCCCCTGGGCCACTGAACCCACTGCAGCAATGGTAACATCCCAGGACTGTCGTGTGCTTCTTCGCACTGTACCGTGCTATATCGCTTTTCATACTGCAGCTCGAACGTCACAAATTATTTTTAGGTCTCGCCTGTCGATGCGCATGCGCATCGAGCAAGCGAGAGTATTGGGACTTATCCGCTCTTTATCCACACTGCAAGGAATCGTGGCGATTCCTTGCAGTGCCCGTGACTTTTAAGCTCAATGCGCATGCGCATTGAGCTTAAAAGCGCGTGCACGTCCGTCTTGGTTTACCCGCTCCGCCCCCTCCCCTTCCCGCCGTCTCGCATTTCCCCTGCCGCATCAAAGGCTTTCACGGCCGGCCGGCCATGCTTTCAGTTTCACGACCGGCCGGCCGTGTGAATTACATTCCAAAGCCCGCTCTCCCTGCTCCGCCCCCTGCTCCGGCCGAGACGCATTTCTCCTCCCTCCTCCCCCCCTCCTGGGTCAGGTTACCCTGCTTTCTCTTTCGTTTTTTTTTTCACTTGGCACACCTACAGCCAGCACACACTTGCTGTATTGGAGGAAGACAGACGGTTGACTGTACATTAAAAAGTGCTCTGCTACAAAGTACTGTTTCTTTTCAGAAACTATACATTTTTTGGAAGAGAGATGCTTTTCCTGGAAAGGTAGGCCAATACTGGAAAGGTAGGCTAGTACACTGAATGTGTAACTCTTAAAAGAAATGAGTACAGTGACTGTAGTTCAAATGTAATATCTTGTAGTTCTACACTATATCAAGTGGGATTCTCGGAAAAGTCTACAAAGCACGACAGGTGCATTCGAAATTCAGAGAGAAGAGATCGATCACTACTCTGACTGGGCTGAACCTCGATGTCAGACTTAACTCTTGATGTCCGAGGAAACGAATATCTGAAAACAATCTACTCCCCCAGCAGGCACATTTCCTACACTAGCAGGCACATTTCAGTTCCATTAAATCAAGGCAGTATTCCAAAAGGGTAGCCTTCATTCCGTAAAATCTCTACACTCATTGAAGAATAAAAATTTTTAAGACTACGTTGCTAACCTATTGATAGGAAACCCTAAATTGTAAACACCTTTTCATTTCCTGGCTGTTCGGCTCCGGTCAGGAAGCTGTCGCTATATTTTGCAAAAGGAATGCACATCATTCCTACATGCCATCCCTCCCGGGGCAGTCAGGAAGCTCCCGCACCCGGGACTTACCCCGTTTCCCTAGTTGCTCCTGCCTGACTTTTGACTTACAGGACTTCAAAAACCGCAGTGAGGAATAGCCAATGAGAGAGCAACGTTGCATCGACTGACAGCTGAAGGGTGGTACTCTGAGGACTACACGGCGCCTGCGATTGCATAGAAAAGAGAAGTTCCGGAAATAATTTTCGGCTCACTGGGAAAATACTGTTATACTCCGGAAGAAATATCGTACCGGCCACAGGAAATGAACGGCCAAGTCGTATGCGAACCGGTAAACAGATGTGCGTTCAGATCTGCGTTTCTGTACATTTTATGTAGTCGGGTCGCTGTATGTTGTGAAAAAGACACTGACGAACCGTCTGCCGAGAGCTCCTGACTGTTACCAGTAGAGGGAAACCCCTCTTCTCACCCTCAACCCCTCACTCACCCTCAACCCCTCACTCACCCTCACTCTCACTCATCCTCACTCACCCTCAACCCCTCACCCTCACTCACCCTCACTCACCTTCACTCACCCTCACCCTCACTCACCCTCAACCCCTCACCCTCAACCCCTCACTCACCCTCACTCTCACTCATCCTCACTCACCCTCAACCCCTCACCCTCACTCACCCTCACTCACCCTCACTCACCCTCAACCCCTCACCCTCACTCACTCACCCTCAACCCCTCACCCTCAACCCCTCACTCACCCTCACTCTCACTCATCCTCACTCAACCACCCTCAACCTCACTCACCCTCAACCCCTCACCCTCAACCACCCTCAACCCCTCACCCTCAAACCCTCACCCTCACTCACCCACCCTCAACCCCTCACCCTCACTCACTCACCCTCAACCCCTCACCCTCACTCACCCTCACTCACCCTCAACCCCTCCCCCTCGACCCCTCCCCCTCAACCCCTCACCCTCACCCTCACTCACCCTCACTCACCCTCAACCCCTCACTCACCCTCACCCTCAACCCCTCACCCTCAACCCCTCACTCACCCTCACTCTCACTCATCCTCACTCACCCTCATCCCCTCACCCTCACTCACCCTCACCCTCACTCACCCTCAACCCCTCACCCTCACTCACTCACCCTCAACCCCTCACCCTCAACCCCTCACTCTCACTCATCCTCACTCAACCACCCTCAACCTCACTCACCCTCAACCCCTCACCCTCAACCCCTCACCCTCACTCACTCACCCTCAACCCCTCACCCTCAAACCCTCACCCTCACTCACCCACCCTCAACCCCTCACCCTAACTCACACTCACCCTCACTCACCCTCACTCACCCTCAACCCCTCACTCACCCTCACTCATCCTCACTCACCCTCAACCCCTCACCCTCACCCTCACCCACCCTCAACCCCTCACCCTAACTCACACTCACCCTCACTCACCCTCACCCTCACTCACCCTCACTCTCACTCACCCTCAACCCCTCACTCACCCTCAACCCCTCACTCACCCTCACTCACCCTCACCCACCCTCACCCTCACTCACCCTCAACCCCTCACCCTCACACAGTGCAATAGGTCTCGGAGCATTTGAGTTAGAGCTTTTAGAATTGTTTATGGCTTTTTTTATTTGTAATTCTTTAGCATTGGCTACAGGAAACAAAAATGCTAAAGATTTACAAAAAAAACCCATAAACAATTCTAAAAGCACTAACTCTAATGCTGCGAGACCTATTGCATTTCCAATGCTTGTTTGTTCTGGTAAGAAGAGCAAGATGTATTGAGGTAGCTCTGTGGCGTCTGGTAATATGGCACACGTTTCCTGAATGGTATTGAATCTGATGGCACATCAGTGGCAGCTGCCTCTGAACGGGGTGGAGGGGGGTAGTAAAAAGAAAAAAAATTACCTTCTCAGACGCTGCAGCACGCCTCCCCTCGTCCTCCCTCTTCTGCAAACCTGGAAGCTCCCAGGTTTCTGGACTCTGCCAGCCAATCACGAGGCTGCGATTGGTCTGAGCGTTCTGTTTGGACCCTCATGCTGTGCCTGGGGAGGCTGGGCATGTTCTCCACGTGACTGTGCAACACAGCCCAATGGAGACCATGCCAAGTGCGCATGACTGTTTGGCCGGCCTTCGAGGGCCGGTCAAAGAGTCACTGCGCACTTAGGAGGGGACAAACCACTCCGGCTCCCTCTGATGCGGGAAGCCCAGCCCCGCCCCACCCGACAAGGCTGGAGTCTTTAAGAAAAATTAAATGATAAGAACTGCTTGTTATTACCATTTTCTTTTTCGTTTACACTGCTCAAGCGAGCAGTGGAGCGACACCCCTTTGCCTTAGCGGAGGAGCCCCCACTGGGCACATCTTTGATTTTTTTGTTGACGTTAATCTTCACCATCTCGCTTCTTCAACGTGCTATGTCTTCAGTGAATTAAACCACAGTAAACAGAGGTCAGAACCAAAGCTACTTAAGAATGACGTCCGTAACTTAGCTGTCTCAGTAGCGTTGCAAAGATGCCATGGGCCCTGATGCAAGCAATGAAAACGGCCCTTTGACTGCTGTTGGGGTAGTAAAAAAACAGCAATTACTTCAAAGGGCCTCTTTGGGTTCAGGACCCCAGTGCACTGCACCTGCTGCACCAATGGTAGTTATGCCCTTAATCTGTCTTAACTAATGGTGATCATTCTGCCCTTGGTACAAAAACCAGACAGTGCTTCTAAGACTCTTCTGGAGTATTCTTCCCGACAGCCTTGCCGTGGCAGTCGGTGCTGCTGCATGGGGAAAGGAAATGGGGAACAAAATAATGAGGAACAACTGACTAGAGGGACTTTGGAGGAGGTGATTAAAGGGAAATGGGGTTGGAAAGATGGGAGGAGAAGGTAAATTGGTAAAGGAGTAATAGGATAAACTGCATGACAGTAACCAAGTGGAGCGGGGGCACATGTTATTCTTTTTGAATTTCAAAGGGGTGGGGGGGGGGGGGCTACAGGCTTGTCTTGAATGCCATGTGGCGAGTGAGCCCAGTTCTTACAATTCTGAATGCCAAACATTGATCATAGCAACAGGAACAGGAACCCAATAGGCTTTCTTATCGAAACCATAAGGGTCAAATACAAACACTTATGAAAGTAACAAGCTGTAGTTATCTGTACCTGGCAGACGAAAACAAATGACAAGCAGGGCCGGCCTTAGGCATGTACAAGCTGTGCACCTGCACAGGGCCACCAAATCCCAGGGGCCACCACATCAATATATATCCTTAATATAATAATCCTCTGAGGATGGATACATATTTGTGTGGGGGGCCCTGGCAGGGATTTGGTGGCCTCTGGCTCTATACAACTTCCAAACACTATGACCCCCCCCTCTTCACTGGCCTCCGTGCTCCACCCCACCCGGACCCCCTCTTCCGGGGCCCCCTACCTACGCTCCCTGCCCAGGGCCACCATGAACCTAGAGGCGCCCCTGTGACAAGACTCGCTGTCATCGATCCACCAATGAGGGAGGCACAATATAACAAACTGCAAAGTACATGGTGGGCCTCCTCCACGCTCCAAACCCAGTCAGGCGCTTTGAGGACAGGGCCCCCCACCGCTTCCCAGGAAGCCCCCTGGAGCTCGCCTCCCCCCCCCCTACACACACATACATCACGGGGGGCTGCAGGGGCTGTTATTAAGCCACTGACATTTAGCGATTCAAACTTTCAAATGTCTGATTCCACATATTTTAATGTAACATAAAAGAGATTCAACTATATCAATCTTACTTCAAAACTCCAGAGGTCTGATTGAGTTGAGTACCATTGAGGAACACTGGCTCTCAGTGGGTGACTTCTTCGAAAAGTGCAGAAGCCCTGATTGCTTTACTTTTTTTTTTAAGCGTTTAATGAAGTTATGATGTATTGTTGTAAAACCTGGATGGTTTAAAAATTTTGAGGCCTCACAGACACACAACTGTACTTAGTGTACCTCAGTACTGATGATTCAAGGCTGACAGAAACACAGTACATTATTTAATAAAAACAAGCTGAATGTCTGTTTCAGGCACAGTAGCTCAACAGCGCAGCCTTTTTATGAGTATTACCGCTCATCTAGTTGAGATTCGTAAAAGACTCGATACACTTTGATGCTCCCTCTGCCCTGATCTCACTGTTGCATTTTAAGGAGCTGCCCTTTCTCAAAGTCACGGAGCCACATGCTATTTTACTGCCACGCGCTACATGGCATCCATTGTGGTGGAGTTTGCTTCCTGTTACCTTGGCCCATCCCATCCCAGCCAATCCCAATGCTGTTCTTCAACATAAAGAGTATTAGACTTTCAATAAAGTTTATGAGAGCAGCGTTGGGATTGCTTGAGCAGGAAACCTCAACGCTTCATCAGAGACAAGGGACCTGCTGTCTATGCCCCCCAGGCTCTCTGCTAAGGCACTGGTCATAGGCCTTTAAAGTGTGCATGTCAGATTAGACTTATCACAGCTCTTGTCCAGCTCAACATGCGCACTTTAATTCACTGTAGCCCATTACAAGAGGAGGACCGCACCTACTCAACTATACAACTGTGACTGCGAAATTGCGGTGCAGCTGGCATACCTTGGCTGCTAGGCGTTTCCCCCCCCCCTGTGCTGGAAATTGCCATTTTGCTGGTGTCATGACGAGCTCAGCTCGTCATCAGCACAGCTCAACTGTGCATCATGACGAGCTGAGCTCGTCATGAGCATCGAAAGGGATAAGATTCAAAAAATGGTTTCAGTTGATAGTTGTTAGAAATGGGATATCAGGTTGGCTAGGGCATGCACCAAAGCCAAGCAGAAACCAACACTCTAGTCAGGGCAAGGGGGTTACACGCTAAAGATAACCCCTGCTCACCCCTTGGTAGCTTGGCACAAGCAGTCCGGCTTACCCCAGAGGCAATGTGTAAAGCGTTTGCGCAACACACACACACACACACACACACACAGTAACACACTAGGGGCCCGATGTAGGTAGCCCTTTACCGATCCGAATCGGCCGAAAATACCGATTTTCGGCCGTTTCCGATCGGTAAAGGGCTATTGAGATGTAGGGGCACATTTTCGGTAATTTTACCGAATCGGTAAAATAATTACCGATTCGGTAATATTTACTGATTCGGTAAAATTACCGAAAAAGCAATGTAGGTAGGCAATGTACCTTCTGCACATGGCTTACAGAATCGGTATTTTACCATGGAATACAAATCCATGGTAAAATACCGATTCCGGTGTGCATGCACATGTGTGCATGCACACCTATGTCATGTGACAGGCAGACCTGCCCTTAGGGCAGGTATGCTTGCCACATGGCACCTGTGCCTGTTTTGGGGGTGCCAGAGGGTGTCAAAGTGACACCCCCTGCACCCTTGTGAATTCTTTAATTACCGATTCGGTAAATACCGAATCAGTAATGCCTAATCATTCCTATGGGCTTCAAAGCCCATAGGAATGAATGGGCATTACCGATTCGGTATTTACCGAATCGGTAATTAAAGATTTGTTAAGGATTCGGTAACAAATCCAGATGTTGGGACCTACATACCATTTACCGATTTTGAAATACCGAATCGGTAGGATTCGGTATTTCAAAATCGGTAAATGGGATTTACCTACATCGGGCCCTAGGCACACTACAAAAGAAACTCCACACAAGGTTATATCAAAAATAGCCTTTGTATTATCATAAACACATTAGAATCATAATCACACAATATAAACTGTGCCAACTGGCACTAGGCAATATTCACAGGGGACTATATAAAGGACAGGGCCAATTGGGCACTGTCAGAACCATCACAAAGCACAAGTAGCAAATATAAAACACAACCAGTAACTACTGGACCAATAATGACCTCAGCATTATATCTAGCAACATAAACACATTATGTCTGCATCACAGTAGGCATAAAACACATTATACCCAACACTCATTAGCATAAACATATTACGCAATAGGCATCATCCTAAAACATCATAGCATGACATTAGGCATCAGAAGCAGAAACACATTATGCAATAAAACGCAGTGTAGCACAGTACACTGACCAGGTGCATACATCACCTTAGAAACTGATCCCAGTCCAACTGGCCTTTCACTTGGGCTCAAAATGCCCTCTGTCCAGAATATCAGGGTGCTAAGCTGCCACTTGCAGCTAAAGAAAAAGTGCACAATGCGCAAAGGCCGGGGGAGTGTATCTCACTTCTTTCTCATGCAAACCAAAATGAATGCCCCACGTTACATCTGCCGCTAACTGGCGGTGCAGCTGGGGGGAAATGACCACTGGCACTAACTGTGCCTCCTGGGTCCCAACTGGGACTCTACAAATCAAACGTCCCCCAACGTTGCTGCTGCCGCGCTCTTGCAGGGCAGTTGGAATTGGCACAAGAAAAAATGGCACTACTGTGCCTCCTGGGTCCCCACTGGGACTCCTAAACAAAGTGACCCCTTGCGCACAATACCTCCCACGGTCTCGGTCGTCAATCCGGGGGGAGCCGACACCTCGCTCCCCCTCCTCTGTCCCGACTCCACTTAGGCAATGCCTCCCCGCCTCAAAGCAACCAGAGCCCAGCCCCACTCACCGCTCCTTGTGGGCTGGGCAGGTGAAGTCGCAGCCGTCCACTGCAACAGATGACATGGTGCTTCTTCAGCAAACAGTGCTCCCCGCAGGGCCTACTCACGGGGCCTCTCCGTCTTCCTGGGCCTCTCCGGTGTTCTTGGGGATGTCTTCGCGGGGCCTGTGATGCCCTTGGCTCACCCCACGCCTCTGGCTGTTCTCCAACGTCTCGGAGCGCGGTCCGCCGTAGCTCCACCTACCACCAGGCAATCTCTGCCTGACTTCCTGACTCCAGGCTACTCTTCTCACTCACGGTCGCGGAGGTGGGGTGGGCTCCCGCCCTCCTGTAGGCACAACTCTGCCTATGTCGCACTGCCTCCTCTTTGGCCCCGCCCCACAACCAGGCAAGGCGGCCTGGCTTCGGGGTCACTTGTGGAGGCGGCGACTCTCTCACCTTCCTCCCGGGCTGCGGCAGTTGATCTTCTTGAAGTGAAGTGTGGATTGGGCTCCCGCCGTAACATAAAACACAACAGCGGGGTGGGCACCCGCTAAGAGAAGCTTACATGTGGGGTGGGCACCCGCTCAGGGAGGCATGAAACAACGGGGTGGGCTCCTGCTGAAACTTGGCAAAATGCATGGTGGGCTCCCGCTCCTCCTTTCAGCAGCACGGGGGCATCCCCCATGCTAGGATTCCCACAGGAGATTACGCAGCACAGTGTTGCAGGCCTCACACGCCCCTCGTCCTCTGGCCAAGACTGGCGTCCCCCTCTCTGGGTCTCCAGTAGTCAGTAGCGATGTAGTGCTTCACGAAGCGCTAAGCCTCCAAGAGTTTCAGGGGCACAAGGCTAGGCCCAGGCAGACCAGCTCACAGGGCCCTCCAACAGGGAGGCGGTCTCTTGTGGCGGTTCCTTCTGGGGCCCAGCAGCAGCAAGCCCCGGCACAAAAAGCACAACCCTTTCATGGGGTCACAGCCCCAATATTTATATCCGCCTCCCCCCCCCTCCCCCCCCCCCCCCAGCGCCTTGAGACCCTCGCGGGTATGTAGTGCGCTTAACAAATGACTGATTGATTGACATTTGCTTTGTCTGCCCTGGCACAGGGCTTGGGGGAACCAGTCTAAACTGGTTCTGGGGAGTTTTGGAGCACTTTGTTGACAAGGCTCCTCTTCCCCTTTGTCAGGAGGGGGCTCGTCATCAGACACACCACAGGGGGGGGCAGAGCCAGCATTCACATAGGGAGGCACGGATCTATTCAGGGTCAGGGGACTACTCCTCCCACTAATCCAAAAGCAGATGCCCTATTCAGCCTAGCGCTGACTCACCCAGCCCCTCCTGGAGCCACACACACCTCATCAGCCCATATCAGTAATTACCACTAAAACACTCTTCAGGGAATCCCCAATGCATTCCTATGGGAGGGTGTAGAAAAGCAGATTTTCTCTAGTTAACATCAATCACTGCTTGGCGTTAGTTGCCTCTAATCCACTCGATTATTAGTTAATCAAATAAAGAGGCAGGCGCTGGAAGACTGGAAAGCGATGAACAGGTTTATTTCTCTGGAGGAGAACACGTCAATTCGGACAAACGAAATGTCTTCTCGAGGTGCTCTCACAATTTCTCTGCTGCCCTCCTTTTTATACATTTTGCAGTGACTTTATTGGTGGTAAAACATCCTAGGAATTTCTGCCTCCAGCCGGTTCCCACACAGACCCACCAGCTGTCGTTCCCCCTCCCAGATCTAACAGATGATTGCCATCTTGCAGCTGGACATTCCAACAGGACATGAAAGTGTGTGGGATCGGTCAGATCTAAAGGTTGTGCAAGTGATAAGATCAAGCATTTCTGTTCGTGCCACAAGTCTTGCTATGTGGGGCAATAAAGTACGTCCGCTGGGTTTGGTTTACAGCCTGGGACCGGATCAAGTGACCAGGTGCAGTTAGGGGTTATGAAAGGCCTGGCTCATGTGCAGGGGATGAAAGGACAAAAGTGTTTTAGGGTGAGAAGTGGCTCTGGGGCTTTGTCAGGCTGACAAGGTTTTATGACCTTAGTGCATTTGGTCATGCTGAATCAGGGCACCGGGGATGATTGCAGGGTCAGGGTGAATCATAGGTGACTTGCAAAGCGCGAGATGGCCGCGGCACCTAAAATGGATGCCGTTTACGTGTGGACAGTGGCTTCTTGTTAGGCAAGATGGCGCCGGTGATGTTCATGCTTGTCGATTACTTTTTAACAGTCGCCCCTTTGAACATTCCCAAGACATCTTGCTAGTCTATTCTGATCAGTGTCTACAATCTTAGGTGCACAAAGGCTTTAGACATAGGGAACACAAGGGCGGTGTGCAATTGGGCTGTCTATTGCGGTCTTTGGTGGCCTATTTGTATTAAGGGTAGATGAAAACAATCCTGCTATCAGTAAAGACAGTGTCGTCAATAACCTTATGCAGTCAATGTGACAGGCCAGGAGGCAGTGTATACAAAATTAAATTTGTCGTATCATACGGTTAGACCTGGAGATGGGCATATTTCTTAGATGATGCAGAAAGTTCATTCAAATACAAACATGTTATCATACAAATTGTTCTGGTAGGATAAGGACCATTAAGTGCATTATTTGAGGCCTAGACTCCATGGGGGTCCAAACTAGAAAGCATATTCATGAGGACAACTGGTGTTCTACACTTATCATTATACAAAGCTAACTCTTTCTTGGTTATTCATATACAATAAAAGCGACCGATGTAAGGTTTCAAAGGAAAATCTTTTTCTTGTCCAATTGCGGCATAATCAATACGAAGTGATTGGGAGAGAAATTCAACCTAATATGAGTGATGGTCAGGGAGTGGTAATGTTAAAAAAAGGTCCTTCTTTCCAGTGTCTTTTAGAACGAGCCATCACTGGTAGGCTCCCATTGCTCTCTTCTTTCGTTGGCGCTGTTGAGCACTGGCGGTGGAGCTATTCGTCCAGCTCTGATCCAGATTCCGCGTTGCAGGGCATGGTTGTTCTTGCTCTCGGACCACAGTTCTTTTTGCCCTGTTCCCTAACTAATCTATCATAGGTACCTTAGACAGGGTACCCGCACTCTATTCTTTATCCGTGAAGTCCATCCCTACTAACCCTATTCTATCTTTGCGCTGTGTTTCTTTGTCAAGTCAATTAAAAAAAACTCCATACGAAAAAGGTGGTGTGCTTTGGAAGGTCGAAGGAAGAGAGGGCGGAGTGGGGTCAGGTCTGAAATGGACCAAGGGGGGCAGAAATTTCACACAAGTGGGCCCATCAATCAGGCTCAATGGGCTGGGACTTTCGGCACGGGCGGATCAACAAGCTGGGGGCTTCTGGGCAGCCCTTCTTTCTTTCATTTTCCATCTTGGGATTGGTGCCTCATCCAGCATCTCTTTGATCTGCGGCTCCACCTTGGTCGAGGTCATAGGTGTTCCATGATCTGCAGCCAGGCTGTGCGTCACGTCCGGCCCCTCTCCTCCAACGACTGCATGATATCTTTAAATAAATACAACATTTTTTTACAGAACTTGCAGTGGAAGACGTTTACACAGTTCAATTTCTCTCCCAACCCCAAGTATCTGGGGAAAAGTTTATCGGTTACTCAAAATGATGATAGGGTGGATACTTTTTAATCCTTACATCAGTGCATATTATTAACTCATAAATCATTACTGGGGTACAGGTCTGCAATCATATCTATGAATTGCCACCATAATTTTTCTCTTTGGTGTTCATTCCTTTTACATTCATGATTGTTACAAGAAATCTAATATCTGTATCTGTAATATGGTCTGTCAAATTCAAACCGGCTCCTCCGGCAGAGACTCGTCGTTCTAAACTAAATCCTGTTGAGCTATATTTTTCTTCAAGGTCTACTAACTGCGAAAAGTGTGATGTGCTATTATCATGGGCATACAGGTACCCTTCCTAACTATTGGTTACCATAAAGTACACAGGCTAAGCATTGTTCCATCCTGTCAATGTTCCTTACTTTTGGCTAAACATTTTGGTTTCAGTACTCATTCAGCAGGGCTTGCTGCAACATTCCTTTCACTTTGGTTCAAATCATTTTTTATAAACATTATTCTAATTTCTGCATCATCATTTACAACCTAGCTACTTCATTAATTAATGAGGGATTTGCGATGTCCATACAACTTATATCTAGGGTGACCAGAATCTTAAAGTAAAAACAACTAGGGACATTTCACAAAATTGGGAGAAGGAATACGATCTTACTTCAAGCTACGAGTGCGTTCCTTAGCAGAGAGCTACAGAACGGTCAGTAAGAACTTACATAAATTGCGAATAACCTGGCGGCTTGCTTGTCAATTAAATATTTTCTGGCAACAACGGCCAACTTCTATTAGTTTTAGACAATTTATCTTTAAAAACTGGGCCATGAGCTACATTTCTTAAGATTTTATGGGACAGCTGGTACAAAACTGGGACCATTCTGGCAAAACGGGGACGTTTTGGTCACTCTACTTATGTGCAATGGGCGTGGTAATATGAACGATGAAGGTTTTGTCACTAAGGCACTAAAACAAAAGCCATTGACATATAGCTCCCTTTTAAAGGCCAGATTAGGTGACATCAGTCGTCTTACCTGTCCTTTATTTCTCAGCCAATTAAGTTCCATCATTTTACAGAAAGGAGAGGCAGTAATATGGCAACATATGATATTTTGTTTCTGTCAATTTGTTCAAACACTGTTGTGTTTAAAGCTAATTAGACGTGTATCGGTGAGGTACAGTGTCATCATTTATTCATAAGTGAGCTGTCAGAGGGAGAGAGCTTTGTGCACAACAATAGGCTATTCAATACACGTACAACATAGAGAGAGAGAGAGAGCGTGTACAATAATAAGCTATTCAGTGCACACACAACATAGAACAGTACAGGTCGGTTTACATATAAAACATACAAGCCGAGGGAAAACATAAATGTATAGTTTACGTACAGACAAATATCGAATAGGGCGCAACAGTACATGCATCAAGTACAAAAACCGAAGACAAAACAGAGTGTTATTTTGGACAAAAGGACTTTTTCATGCATGTTGCGTAATCTCAGTACTCTATTTAATTTATTCGGGGGTCAGGCTCCTTATTTCCTTCTTTCCTAATAGTCGACAATTTTAGCCGGTGGCCTATTTTGAAAATACTTACTCCCTTTTAATTAGTCGGACACTAGCCCAGTCGCACTTATACTCACGGTGGGGTCCCCCAACATCTAGCAACAATGATCCAAGCTGAGGTAAAGGAGGGATGTCAGTCGGACGTGTGACGGTACAATTCTTATTTTTCTATGTGGATGGAAGAAGAAGGGGTAAATCTAAAACATGACAATATCTCTAACTTCTGGGTGGAGGCGGATTTGGATGAGCCCCAACCCTGTGTACTCTTCATTTCTCTATTTGGTCAGTACATAAATCAACTCACAGTTGCGCATTACTTTGGTCGCATACTTGGGATATCGGCTGGAGTCGGGCTCGCTGTACCGCAATAATCCATCAAGTTCCTGATGTAGGCTACCCTCCCATTCACTAGCTTCAGAGAGAGACTCGTTTCTAATTAAGGAATGTGCTATATTTCTATTCGTCTTTCGCATGTAGGTACCATGTTCAGGCCTATTTTCTCATCCCATTAACCGTTTGATCAACACTTCAGTCATACAAAAAGCATTCTCTTATCGACCCAGACGTACACAACACATACGCATTCATGCCATACAAATCAGGACACACACACGCATTCATACCATACAATTTTTCACGCTCCCAGAGATAGCCTCTGCATACAACGTACCATCTCACAGTACTAGCCTATTTTACGCGTGGAACACGGTGCGTTTAGGCCTTCTCCATTCTTCAGCTGAAACTCTGATGTAACCGAAAGAAAAAGAAAAGATGGGGAGGGGGGGCAACATTCAAAGCACATCAGCGCGCGTTTATAACGAAAATATTTTACTTACCATGTACCTGACTTATCTCTTGGGATGCAGTCCTTGACATCGCGGCATTAACCCCTTAAGCGCTGCGCCCGTCCAGCGGCCGACGGCACCACTACCTCGGGAGTGCTGCCGTCGGCCGTTGGACGTTCCAACTGCACCTGCGCAATGGAACGTTCAGCACTGGAGCTGGACGTTCCAAAGCAGCTAAGGTGTTAAAGTCCAGAAGAACTGTTAGTGCCGCAAAGATAACCAATGATAGGATGCTCACTACATAGATCGTCCTAGTGCGGTATTACGGATCGTGTGTAGGAAAGGGTCAGAAGCCAGAGGTACTCAGTATAAGGTGAGGGGTGATGGATCCATGTTTTCATTTGAAGAAAAACGATGTACAGTGGCCTGGGGGAGTTCCTCTTCGTAGAGCAGGGAAACTATAGGAGGTAGCGAGTTTCGCTGGGTGCATTTATGCTTTCAATGGTATGCATTTTTGCTACACGGTAAGACCACTAACAGATTTGTCTAATGTTTGCATGGAGATCAGTTTTGCAGGCGGGTGGAGGACACAGCGCAATTCTAGTTCGGTAGCGCAGGAGCACAGTTGTGCCAGAAAATCACAGATTCTTAATTGCCAAGGCTGGCAGACCTATTCATGGGGCCATAAACACGGACTAGGCCATGCCTGAAGTTTTTGTGCAAGGCATACAAATCTATAACGCATAAAAGAAACTGTGCCTTTCTAAAAACCGGTCATATGCATTTGTGCCCGACTGCTAAAATACAGTGCCTCGAAATGTTTATCATATATAATCTAAACAGATGACCGCTGCGTTAGGAGGTTACGAGAGGTTAAAACAGAGAAGGGCTTTTCCTAAAAGTGTTCATTCTAATCATATAACTTGTGCAAGGACATCAAACGTTAACATTTAAAACAAGCTTTCTCGCGTTGTTTTTCGAGCCCTGGCTTTGGCCATGCAGGCACATTTTTTTAGAGAAGATTTTTCTTTTCTTTTTACTTAATACGTTCATAAGTTACTCCTGCCTAATGTTAGACTGGATTGGTGAGGCTTAGGAGCATTTGAAAAACTCCTCTGAAACACGTGGTGTGTAAAACAAAGATCACAATGTTTAGGACTCCAAGGACCAGAATGCACTTGGGGTTTATAGCTAACCAATTTTGGGCTAATGTACTTCTTTGGGAACCTTATATCAAAAATTCCTAATTTGAAAAAGGTGCGCTTTTGCTCCTACGAGGGAGCTGCTAAGTAAAAAGAGGTTTGATCTACTATCCTCTTTATAGATCTATCTAAATGTCAAGATCTTTACCGATTGCTTACGTTGTAAGAGTGCAAAATACAACAGATCTTGACTATTCTTTTGACATTGTTTCTGCGTACTGTATCTTTTTAACTTTTTATAATCGAGTTACTTCATTTTACTGGCCATTTAAATTCGAGTTCCTTCTTTGCGTATTTGTTCCTCAATGAGTCATACATTATGGGACAAATACCATACTTTTTAATCGACAAACAATTCAAGCTAAAAAAACCATTTTCCAATAACTTCGGAAAAGACAAGCATGATGGATAGCGGTCTAACAAAAAATCTCAATTAATCCTAAATTCAGACAAGGAGTCTGCATTACCTGTCCTTTACTATTTGCAAATAGTAACCATTATTCAAAACCTACCAATGAATCAATATTTATGATGCTAATTCCATATTTCTCGTGAAGGGCTATTCCTAGCGTTTCTATTTTAGCGGGGTCAAAAGATCCCATCAGTGGCCTACTGATTTACTCGTTTTTTCCTAGGGAGTTTTATGCCATAGTTTGCTAAAAGCTACAGTGGCTAATCCATATTTCACATACATATCCTTTTTATTAGGGGTGCCCTCCGGTGGAGCCGGATGACTGACCTCTAATAAACGGTCCGGGCAGAACCAATTACCAATCAGTGGGGAGAAGATAGGCATGACGTATAATCAGACAAATGAAGATCTCAAACAATAGTGGACAAAGGTCCGCACTACCTATCCTTCGCTGCCTGCAAAGAGAGAGAGAATATTCCTATTCTTCGTTGTTTGCAAGCAGGGAATGTCTCAAAAAGAACCAAATATCCTAAGAACCAAAAAACCAAAGAACCAAAGAGCGTAATACTAGTATTTTGAAATCAAACAATTCCAATACAATCAATCAATCAGACGGATAAACCATCCTACCAATCAGACGTATAAACGTTCTACCAATCAGACGTATAAACGTCCTACTCGACCTTACCCGGACCATGTGGACAGTTCTTCGTCTTCCACTTCCAGCACCCGATTGTCCTCTGTTCTCCGTTTTTGCCGTGGCAATCTTGTGGGATCCCAGTCAGGACCGCAGGTCACTCGAGAGAGGTCTGTTCAGAACCGGTAAAGTTCGGATGATCGGCTGCCAGACGAGGGACTTTCAGGCAGGTGCACTTTTCCGATTGTTGCAGGTGCTCACTCCGTTGTTAGGACCTCTCTACCGGACCCACGTGTCGCTGATGGGCCCCGGGTTGGGACGCCAATTGTAGAAAAGCAGATTTTCTCTAGTTATCATTTGTAATTTGTAATTTGATACTTGTATAGCGCACTACTCACCCGCAAGGGTCTCAAGGCGCTTGTACGAATACTGCTGTGGAACCCATCCTGGCATTCCCTGTGAGGCGTCCACTCCTGGACACCCCCAAGGTGGAGGCCAGGCATCCTTAGCGTTGTGGGGGCCATTGTGGAGATTAAGCAAGCTATTACCCAGAGTTGCAGAGTGGGACTCCATGATTGGAATAGGCACCGAGGCGAGAATTATCAGGTCCGTGGAATTTTTTGAGCCCAAGACCCGCCGAGGTGGGGAATTAAACCCTGGTCCCGGGCCAGATCTCTGCATCAGGGTCTGCTGCTCTAACCATTGAGCCACACTTCTCACTGCTTGGCGTTAGTCGCCTCTAATCCACTCAATTATTAGTTAATCAGATAAAGAGGCAGGCGCTGGAAGACTGGAAAGCGATGAACAGGTTTATTTCTCCGAAGGAGAACATGTCAATTCGGACAAAAACGAAATGTCTTCTCGAGGTGCTCTCACAATTTCTCTGCTGCCCTCCTTTTTATACATTTTGCAGTGACTGTATTGCTGGTAAAACATCCTAGGAATTCCCGCCTCCAGCCGGTTCCCACACAGACCCACCAGCTGTCGTTCCCCCTCCCAGATCTAACAGATGATTGCCATCTTGCAGCTGGACATTCCAACAGGATATAAAAGTGTGTGGGATCAGTCAGATCTAAAGGTTGTGCAAGTGATAAGATCAAGCATTTCTGTTCTTGCAACAAGTCTTGCTGTGTGGGTTCAATAAAGTATGTCCGCAAGGGTTGGTTTACAGCCTGGGACCGGATCAAGTGGCCAGGTGCAGTTGGGGGTTATCAGAAGGCCTGGCTCATGTGCAGGGGATGAAAGGACAAAAGTGTTTTAGGGTGGGAAGTGGCTCTGGGGTTTTGTCAGACTGACAAGGTTTTATGACCTTAGTGCATTTGGTCATGCTGAATCAGGGCACCGGGGATGATTGCAGGGTCAGGGTGAATCATAGGTGACTTGCAAAGCGCGAGATGGCCGCGGCACCTAAAATGGATGCCGTTTACGTGTGGACAGTGGCTTCTTGTTAGGCAAGATGGCGCCGGTGATGTTCATGCTTGTCGATTACTTTTTAACAAGGGCAGCCTCACAGTAGTGAGAAACCAAAAATGACTGTCACTACCAGGACATGTCATACACTTAAGTTACATGTCCTACCTTTTACCTACAATACACCCTGCCTATAGGGCTAGCTAGGGCCTACCTTAGGGGTGACTAACACGTAGTAAAAGGGGGGCCACAGACATGACACACACTTTAGGTGCCACGTCACAAAAACAGTCACACTGCACGCACAGGCCCTGCAGTGGCAGAGGCCTGGGATAGGTTTGAAAGGCTACTTTGGTGGGTGGTACAATCAGCACTGCAAGCCCATCAGTAGCGTTTAATTTACAGCCCCGGGTATATGAGATACCACTTTTCAAGGGACTGACAGTTAAATTAAATATGCCAAACAGGTGAAGGCCAATCTTACCATATTTACCACAGAGAGCACACACACTTTACACTGAACAGCGGAACTAAAGTGCCCAGAGTCCTAACACCACCTACACCATGTCAGAAAAAAGGTTAGGAGGAAGGCAAAAAGTTCAGGGATGACCCTGCAAAAAGGGCCAAGTCCAACAATAGTCATATTAAAAATTGAAGACAAAAACAGTACATTTATTGGACATTGTGTGGCAACCCCTGGGTAGAGGGGTAACGCTCATTTGCCCTTATGGACGAGCCGCCGCTGCCTGCAAGGCTTCTAAAAATGTAGTAAAATCTATCAGTCATTTTTTTGTAACAGATGGTCTTCCCCCAAACTTTTTAGCTTCTTTTTCTATTTTTCCTGATCTTGTTTTTGTTAGTGTTAGGGCTATGTGTGCTTTACCCCCGCTAACCAGTGCTAAACTGCTTGTGCTCTCTTCTTTAAACATGCTACTAAAATTGGCTTACACCCAATTGGCACAAGTACTTTACTTGTAAGTCCCTGGTAATGTGACACTACATGTACCCAGAGCCTGTAAATTAAATGGATATAGAAGATGCTACAGATAGCATCCAGCTGCTGGAAATTACCTCCTCTCTTGGCCTTATCCCGTATCTTTCGGCTGCCACTCACTGTAAAGGTCATACACTTGACCAGGTATTCTCCACGGCCCGATTGAATTATCTTCCCTCGAACCAGTCCTTTGGTCCGACCACTATTTAGTGGACTTTCAGATTTCACACTCCAAGAAAGCGCCGCCCAGTGGGCCTGTCCGCCAAGCGCATGGTTCTAGGGCCTTCCACAGGGTCTCCTCCGAAATGCTGGTGCAGGCCTTATGTACTCACCCTTGCCAGTTGACAGGAATCCTCGAAACTGATTTGGAGCTTCTCCAGTCCTGGCTCACCCGACAATTAGATGAACTTGCTCCTATCCGAGCCCCTAAGACCAATCAGTCTAGAGCGTCTGCGCCTTGGTTTTCTTCGACTTTGGCGGAGAAACGGCGGCAATGCAAAAAAGCTGACCGAGCATGGCGTAAGCATTATGACGCCAACTCTAAAGAAACCTATAGAGCTCTGCTGAGGGTCTACCACCAGGACATTAGCGCCGGTAAGAAGTTATACTATGGTTCAAGAATTGACGCTGCTTCCAACTCTTGCAAAGAGATTTTTAATATAGTTAAGGATTTCACCTCCCCCTCCTGGTGTACCCCCAGGAATACTCACTCTGATCCTTGGATCGCTGAGCTTGCCGGCTTTTTTGCGAATAAAATCCAGCTCATTCAAGCCTCCTTCACTGTAGCTGCCGCTCCGGCTATCAGCGACTTGCCTGTGTCTCCTCTCTCTCCTAACCAGCTGAGCCCCTCTCTCATGGTTTTTCCACCTATTACTCACCAAGCCTCCTTTAATTTACTGTTCAAACTTAAATCCGGTTCCCCTCTAGACCCCTGCCCGGCAAAATTGATTGCACAAGCGGCACATGTGCTCAACCCCCTAATTAACCCTGTGCTTAACCTCTCTTTGAACACAGGAACGGTCCCTCTGCGGTGGAAACAAGCCTTGATACTACCTCTTTTAAAAAAAACTATCTTGATCCTAAAATACACACAAACTACAGACCTATCTCGCTTCTGCCCGCCCTAGCGAAAGTAGCTGAGAAGCATGTTCATCTCACTCTGGCCAATTTTCTTGAGTCCAACAATATACTGCATCCCTCACAGTCCAGGTTTTGATCCAATATGAGCACCGAGACTGCGCTACTTGAAGTCACTGAGGTCATAAGAGAAACTCTGGACACTGGGGGAAGAGCCATGTTGGTGATGCTCGATCTATCGGCGGCCTTCGACACCGTCCCCCACGACCGTCTCCTTTTTAGACTCTGGGAGATCGGTCTAAGGGGTTCGGTGTTCGGTTGGTTTAAATCCTTCCTTGCCGATCGCCAACAAACGGTCTGGGCTCCCCCTTTCTCTGCCATGATGCCGCCTTTGGAAGTGGAAGTGCCGCAGGACTCTATACTAAGCCCCACGCTTTTTAACATCTATATGTCCCCACTGGCGGCTCTGGCAGAGACCTTCGGAGCTCAGATCATGTCGTACGCTGATGATACTTACCTTTTTTTCACGTGCGACAAAGGCGCCAACTTTAATGGAAAGATCATCAGAGATTGCCTTGAGGCAGTTTTTGGCTGGTTTCAGCTGAACTGCCTCAAGTGCAACTCTGCCAAGTCGGAAATTCTTTTTTTTGGTGGCCCCCCTGATCCTAGTTGGAAGGCCTGGTGGCCTTCCGCCATGTTCCCTCCGGCGAGTGACTCGGTTGTCGTCAAAAATCTCGGGATTCATATTGATAATTGCCTTTCGTTCAAACCCCAGATATCGGGCTTGGTGGGCAAATGCTATACCATCTTAAAGATGCTTCGGAAATTTTTGCCCCTTCTTTCAGTTGCCCATAGAAGAGTTACGGTACAGGCATTGATTGGTGCTCGCCTAGACTATGCTAATGCACTTTACCTGGGTCTCCCTGACTTCCTCCTATCTCGCCTTCAAGTTGTTCAGAACTCTGCAGCACGTGCCATCTTTGGTCTGACTAGGAGGAGCTGTGCCAGTGCCCTTCTCACCACTCTCCACTGGTTTCCGATAAAAAAACGGATTATCTTTAAAACAATGATGTTGGCTTTCAAGGCACTGCATGGCCTGGGAGCCATCTATCGCCGGAAACGGGTGAACTTTTACCTGCCTTCCAGATCACTCAGATCGGCCTCCCTGGCCTTTCCTTGGTTCCTACCACAAGGCGGGCCAGGTGTGGCGGTCACTCTTTCAAACTCCTCGCCCCTCAGGGATGGAATACTCTTCCTGTGTCCCTCAGAACCACGGGGAGTCTGCTCACTTTCAGGAAATGTTTAAAGACCTGGTTGTTCACCCAATAAAGTTATCCGGCCCTCCCACACCGCTGTCTAGTGATGGATCTAAAGCGCCGGGACACTCTCCATGAGTAGCCGAGCGCTATAGAAAACCCCCCACATAACATAACATAACAAATGCTACTAGTGGGCCTGCAGACCTGACAGTAACACCTACTTAAGTAGCCTTTTTAAGCATGTCTCAGGCCTGCCATTGCAGCCTGTGTGTGCAGTTTAGCTGCCATTTTGACATGGCAAAATAAACCTTTTGCTAGTCCTAAACTTTCCTTTTGATACATATATGTCTCCCCCAGGGTAGGCTCTAAAGAGCACACAGGGCAGGGTGCAGTGTATTTAAAAAGTTGGACATGCACTTTTAAAATATACATGCCCTGGTAGTGAAAAACTCTTACATTTGTTTTCCACTACTGCAAAGCTTACCTTTCCCATGGGATAACATTGGGTTAATTGCTACATTTACTAAGTGAAAACTTTTAATTGAGGGCAGGTAGGAAGGTCGAATTTGGTGTCTAAAGAATTGTAATTTAAAGCCCTTTTTAACAGTAAAGTTGGATTTTATGTAAAAAGAAAACAGAAAACGCCACTTTTAGAAACTATAGTAAGAACTACAGGAGTAACCCATCTACCCCTGTGAGACCAAAGGGGGTTCACTTAAATGAAAAATGACATGTAATACAACGGAGACAAATCACAACAAAATGTCTAAAATTACAAAAGTAGAAATCAATCTGTATTAATTCAGTCTGAATATATCAATGCACATAAAACAGTATCAGTATACATTACAAGAGTGCTAAATAAAGTGGAAAGAGAACACAAAGTGCTTGTGATATATAAAAAAGGCGCAAGTTGAAACACAAGAAGGAAAGTAGCAACAGCAAAATAGAACACATCCAAAGTTATTGTGCATGAATCAAATAAGTCCACTTTTAGATTATCATGACACAATAAGTATCCATTTCTCTGCCGGTATGTGTCAATGGCATTTTGATCATTCTCAATTTGAGGTCATCATCAGGACAAGAAAAGCAGAAGAAATGTGATTGCTGCCGGTGGTGATTCCAGGACATAAATGGTGTGTGTTGCGAGTAATCCCCAGAAATTGAATCTGACAGCCAGCTTCGAGAATGGACACCGCCAAAATTAGGAGTTTCAATGAATGCCACCCTCCATTGTAACAATCTAAATAAACGAACAGCCTCTTCAAATGAAAACAGTATGTGAGGAAAAATACCTCTGACAGGAAGGAAAAACGCCGGCATGAAGTGCGCAACGCTCTGCAACTAGGATTTGAGGTACTCTTGATAAGCAGGTCTAACTTATCCCCTGTATCCACCCGTGCTCTATTGTGGTCAGCCTGACCTCATGACTTTATCCCGGCCCGGCATGACCAGAAAACCACAGTTGGGGTGGTGTGCTTATAGGCACTGTTTTCACTTACTTTTCTTAAATTGCATTTCTCAGCTTCTACTGGTTGGATTTTTGTTGTTTTGGTACCAAATAATTCATTCAATTTTACTCTGTTTTTCTAAATAAGTGAGAAAGTGTTTGTTTTGTTGTGTGTTCACTTTATTACTGTTTGAAGTGCTGTTTAAATACTTTACACCTTGCCTCTAAGTTAAGCCTGACTGCTGTGCCAGGTTACCAGAGAGTTAAGCACAGGTTAATTTGGGGGTTTGTTTTTCACCCTGACAGAGATTGTGGTTCCTGCTTGAGTAGGGTTTCAGCCCCCTCAATCAGCAACATCCCTAGACAAACATCGCTATCTTTGGACTAAGGTGAGGCAGCTTCTCCCTTGCTCTTGAAGGCCTGGAGACAGTGGGCCAGGCGTGCACTGATTGGGCAAATGATTGGTAAAATATGTGGCTTGCCATACAGAAAATACCATATGATGCTCTATTCTCCCATGGACGAAGACAAATGAGTGTATTGAAGCTATCCTCCATCCTACCCAGGTAGAGTTGGAAAAAGATAAAAGCTGGAATGTAAGCTCAGGTCGAGACGTCATTCTTTCCGCAAAGGACACCATTTACTATGTTCCTTACAGAGGGAAACCACAATTCTCACCTTTCTCCCTTACAGAAAACAATTTACTATTCATTTTTTGTCTTAGGAAGGTGAACCACAGCTAGCGTTTTCCTTTAGACTGAATCGGTGTATTCAAAATAATTTTATGTTTCAGCAACCAAATCATTCCTAGTTTGCAGGTCGTTGGTAACCGTTAAGTGGCGTACAAAGACCTTTAGCCCCTTGGTTAGGCCTTCGACTCATAATCACGTGACTTCCTATTCCTGACCAATGACGTTACTAGATTTCCATACGCCATTTTATCATCCAGCCACCATGATCGCATTTTATGGCCGGTTTTTATTGGAGCTCTTTGCAAATACTCCTGTCAGCTGTGCGTTAATCATCAGTGGTGGCTGCAGGGCCCAGCACAGCAGAGATTAAATAAAGGAATAAGTTAAACGGCAGCTAACAAGCCCCGGGTGAGAGATTAATGGTGACTGCTACTTTAGTTAATTTGCAGGGCTGTTTACTCAGCAGGTCTTTGAGGAATGGCAAGTGGGACACAGCGTTTAGTGGCGTTTGTGATTTTTTCTTTCACTGGAGGTACCTTACCCACTGCAGCACTCACGAACTTGAAAAATGTCTGTCCCCTCTGCAGATATACATTTTCGAGGTTGGTATGTGTGAGACGACGATGTCTTGGAAGGTAACTTGGTGACTGCACCACTTTAGATATAATTTCAGAACGATTCATATTAAGGCGTCTTTGTTTTCTGTTTTAATAATTTTAGTGATGTTCCAGACCTTTATGAGATCATTACGTTCAGAGAGGGGATTCCGGGGGGACAACTGGGGAGAGGACGAGGTCTTATGGCTAGACTGCCGACTTTGGAGGTGGGAAACCAAGGTTCGAGCCTGGGGGTCGAGTCCACATCCTGTGATTCTGGGCAAATCACTTAATCTCCCAGTGCCTACCAAAATAATGAATATGTCCTTGTGTAATGCTCTATTACTTACCGGTAATATTCATTACTCTGGGTCCCGTTGTCCTCGTCCCATTCATTATAACCATCTCCTGACAGAAAAAAAGACAAGAGGAATGCTGGGACCCTAATACTGCCCCTCCTACCGGGAGTACATACGCAGTACTTACCCAGCATCCCGCCTGTACAACCAAGCCCAAACAGGAAGGCCGGCCACCCGGGCGGGAGGGAGGGGTGTATGAATGGGATGAGGACAACGGGACCCAGAATAATGAAGATTACCGGTAAGTAATCGAGCATTACCCCCAGATCCCTTATGTCCTCGTCCCATTCATTACAAATTGGAGAATACCAAAGCAGAAAACCGGTCTTCCGAATCCACAAGCACACCCAGGAAACCACAACAAAGCAGCAACCCAAGGGAGCACCGAGAAGGAGGGAAAGGGGGACCGCAGGAAGCAACCAGCCCGCAAACCCAAAGCAGGACAGCAGGGACCAAACCAGGACCGGAGACAACCAAGAAAAAAACAGAAGGGCAGGGCCCCAACAAGGAGGCCGCCAACCAGAGAAACCGGAACAGGGCAACCAGTACCAAGACCCAAAGGACACAGGCAAAGAAAGCCACCGGACAAGGCCACCGAGCCCAGAACCACTATGAAGCCAGACCGGACCCGGCAGCCACCCAGACACAGACCAAACCCCACCGAGGGGTCCCAGGAACCAGGAAAGAAAGACCTGCACCCCCAGGGCCACCAAACGACAACCACCAAGCACCCAGCCCAGAGGGAGGAGCCGAAGGAAGAGCACAGGGGCCTAACAGGAGCAAGACCCCAACCAAACTAAAAGGACCGGGAAGGAGAAAAATACCCGAAACCCCAGGAGGCCAAAAGCCCCACAGAGAAGGAGGCCGCACACAAAACCAAGAACGGAAGTGGCAGAGGAGGGCAACCCAAAAACCACAGGCCAGAGAAGCCCCCAGAAAGAACCAGCTGAAAGCTGACCAACAACAGGGAGGCCAACAAGGACCGGAAACCAAAACAGAACAAACCAGCAAGGGAGGGGACAGGGCCACTGTCCACATCCCCCCAAAAAACCCCAACCCCAAAAAGGGAGGGAAATTCAAGGCAGGACGGGAGTCCAGGGCAACCGGGAACTCCCAGCAGCCCCCAAACCAGGAAACAACCAGGCACGAAACCCGAACCACAGAGCCAGGAAGCCAGGGCCAGAGCCAAGCAACCAGCCAGACAAGGGAAAGGAAGCCAACGACGAAGGAGCATCAGGGCAAGAGGAAAACCCAAAGCCCACAGCATCCAATGGAAACCCCAAAACCAGGCAGAAAAACGGAAACCCAACCACAGGCGAACCAAGCCCGGGCAGAGAAGCACAACCAGGAGCATGCCCAGAAGGCCCCATCAAGACACGGCCATGAACTGCAGAGCGCCCAGCCAGGACACACAGAGAGAGCACAGGCAAGGACAGAGAGCCGAAAAAGGCAACCAACAGGCACCCAAAACCCGCAGAAGCGGGAAAGCCCCAGCAGACACCCAGCCAGGCACCCATGACAGGAACTACGCGAGAGAATAGGACCCCACAGGGAGCAAACACACCCACAGCCCAGACGGACCTCCAACCAGGAGAACCGCAGAACAGAAGAGGGGAATAGGAGCCACGCCAAGGACACGGCAGCAGCGAAAGATAGCTAGGCCCAAACAGCAGCAGCAAGAAACCCAGGAACCAAAGGCGAACAGCAACCGGAGAACACCCGGGGGGGCGGGTGGGGGGGGCGAAGGCGCCCAACCACACCAGCCGTAGAAGCCCACACAAGGCACCCCCAGGCAGCCTCAAGAAGGAACAAACGAGGCCCGACCAAATGGAACCCCAGAGACCAGGCGAGAGCAGGAACCGCTGCAGAACCAGGAGGGGCGGCCAGGAACACCGAAGCAAGCCCAATGCAAGCAGAATGAGAGCCAGGGCAGGAGCAACCAAAGGCAGAAGCACCCAGCAAGGACGAGGCCAACAGCCGGAGACAGCACCAACCAGCCAGGCCCCCCGAGCAACCAAGCACACAGAAGGTCTTGGGACAAACACCTACAAACCCCAGGCAGGCGCAAAGGAGAACACAACTGCGCACAGGAGTCAGCACGAGCAACCCCGGAACACAGACACGCCAACCCACAGAATGGGGCGGAAGTAAAAAAAAACCAACAAACCAGACCCGCAAGAAGAGGGGGCAGAGCGCCGCAGAGAGCACCAGGCACGACACCAGGAAAACCCCAAGGGAAATCAGGCGCAGCCCAGGGACCAGAGGACAGGAGCCAGGAACCCAGAGCCCCAGCGCACCAACCCCGAACAACCACGCAGAAGCCTAGAAGCCGTGAACACCCAGCACACCCAAGCGGAGCAGAAGCCACAACCAAACAGGCCGCCCGCAGTGGAGGCAAGGCCCCGGAGCAATGGCTGGCAGACAGAGGCAGCAAAGAAAGTGAAACAGGAAAGAAAAGCGGGGCAAACCCTGGCAGGCCAACAGGAACACAGGGGCCCACAGAACGGCCAAATGAGCTGGAACACCGTCTCACCACCAGCCCGGAGGCAGGGAGCCAAGGAGGAGCCCGGAGCAGGGAGGACCAGAAGCGCACCCCGACAGGCCGCATCCAAGGAAGCGAGAGGTGACCCCAACCCGCAGAGCAGACGAGGGAAGAATGCAAGCAAGCAGGCATGAGGCCCGGGACAAAATCAGCACCCCCAGGAGCCAAAGCCACCAAAAGGAGCAACAGAGCCCACCACACCAGGACCCATGCAGATTGCACAGCCCCCAGAGCACCCCAAAAGGAAGAACCCACAAGGCCCGAGAGCCCAGCGATACAAGGCTGCAGCATGAGAAGGCGACACCATCCCCACCCCCCAAACAAGGGAGGGCAGGACAGCCGAGCAAGACCCCAACAGCAGAGAAAACTGGGCACCCAGCCCCGCCACGCAGAGCCACAACCAGGGCAAACCCACGTCGCCAAAAAAAAGAGCGACAGAAGGGACTAAAGCCATCACACCAGAGGGAAAAACCTCACGGCAGGAGGGAAGAAAGCTCGCACCAGCAGGGGCCCGACCAAGTGCATAGGATCCCAAGGAACACCACCAGAGGTCACGCATGCCAGTGCACAGACACGACAAACGCAACATGAAAGAAGATGGAAGGAAGCCCCAAGGAGCAAAGAACGTGAAGAAGCCCCAGATCCCTGCAGGTCATAGCCTGAACAGAGCACCTCCAGGACGGAACCAGGGACCTTCAGAGTAGCAGCCGAACACTCCCCCAACTGAGCAAACATGGCCAGCTGAACAGCCGCTCCAGAACACCCCGAAGTGGAAGAGGGCAGGAGCCTCGGGCAGGAGCCGAGAGCCAGTGGCATGGAATCCCGGCGCGTGCTGCAGCCCAGAGCCCAAGAACACAGAAACTGCACCAGAGTAGAAAACACCCCCAGGGAAACACAGCACAGGCAGCAGCACGCCCCAGCAGTCCCCGGGAGCCAAAAGCCCCACAGACACACTCCAGCAGCTCGCATTGTGACAGATAACAGTCTAAACAGCACACACAGAGGCCAGTCCACCACTGGACCCGTCATCCCACAGACACCGCACCTGAAACCACGTCACAAAGCTGGAAGAGTGAGTACGGGCCGGGCCCGCGCCGAGAGCCAGTGTCCAAGGACCCGGGCTGGGTTCAGGGTAGTGAAATACATGTGGAGAAGGAGACGCTGCAGGCCTGACAGAGGCGGCACCAAAGCCCACCAAAATAACAAGCACAGCACTGCGGGAAAGCAGCAAATGGCCTTCACGTCAAGACAGATCTCCAGGGAACACCACCACAGAGCAAGAGCCACACAATGTGTAGAGAAGAATCACAGCACAGACAGGAGCACGGCCCAACAGGGACCCGGAGTAACAAAGCCCCCAGCCCAACATCAGAAGTGCCACACAGCAGCGCACATGGGGGCGGGGAGTAATAAAAACCGGCACGCGGCACTCACCGGAGTGGGGGCCCACACACGGAACAAGGCCCCCACTCCAATTGGCAGCACGTCCAGGAGACATCTCGGCAGGAGCCCATCCTATGCGGCGCGACTCCCCAGCCAAGCTCGGGAAGACGAACCCGTGACCCGGAAGAAAACCGGGCACTCCAGCCCCAGCCTCGAAGGGCCGGGATCCATGCAAATCAATCAGAACACCGGCTCCAACAGCGACTGACACCCAGCCAGTCCGGCAGGCCAGGAGACAGTCCAGGGAACCCCACACCCGCACATCCTGGCAGCCGGGCGGGGGGAGAAGAGAAGCACCGCCACTCCAACCCAGCAGGATCAGCACCAGCACCGTCAAGTCCATTCTGTTGACAGACAGAAAAAAAGAACAGGCGGGATTCTGGGTAAGTACTGCTTATGTACTCCCGGTGGGAGGGGCAGTATTAGGGTCCCAGCATTCTTCTTGACCTTTTTTCTGTCGGGAGATGGTTATCTCCAATTTGTAATGAATGGGACGAGGACATAAGGGACCTGGGGGTAATGCAACTGGTGCTCATGTAAAGTGCTCCAATACCTTTGGGTTAAGTTCAAGCTATATAAATCTGCAAAACAAATAAACTACATCTGCCACTTACCAGACCCTGCACTCAATTACATTGGCCTCGATGTGTTTGCTCCTCAACACTCCTGTGTAATATCACTATTGCGGCAAAAAAAACATGTTATTTATTGCCTGCATGGGAACGTAAGCAAGTGAACATATTCTCTTTCCAAAATTGGACTGGGAATCCCTGGCCTTTAGAAAAATCTAGGGTGTCATTAAATGTGAGATGTATTTTGCAGAGTTAGTATGAAGCATGCGCCACTGCCTTAGAGCTGTCATCATTCCTGCACTTTTTTTTGTTGTTGTAGTTTTATATAGCAAGAACTCAACTTGAAAGTATCAGAGCGCTGTATATGAGCACCAACTGCAATACAGACGGACACATTCATTTTTCAGGCACAGACAAATTAAGTGATTTGCCCAGAATCACAGGAACCTTGAGCCTCCCGCAAAGACTCGAACCTGGTTTCCCAGCTTCAAGGTTGGCCCTCTGGCCATTATGCCACACCTTCTCCTTAATCTCATCAGTACTGTATATACTATAGGCACTGACAAAATTTGACAAGGCAGAGCCTCGTCTGTGTTTTCTTGTGTTCCCTGCTTAGCAGTTCAGGGTGGATTGTTCCTGTGAGAAGCAGGGGTAGTACCCATTTACCTGAGGCGGGATTCTGTCTAGAGTGGCACGATGGGCAAATAATGATGGGGCGGAATGCTACTTAGAGTGATTGGCAGTGGTTCAGACTATTTGAAGTGTTTCTCCCATCACCTTTTGTGTGTTTGATGTAACATCCAAAGTCATCAAAGGTATGCTGAAACATGTGACCCATGCTCACTGTGCCACAGAATTCAAGCTATACCTCACTATTAAGACATAATAGGTCTGAAGCTGGTCTGTGATTAGTGTGTTCTCTTTAAAAGGGGACCGGGCCTGGAAGCTTAGAATGGACAGTTAGTATGATGAGAAGTAGCAGTATTGATCTGCATAAGGTGGGCCACTGTCCAGAGGGGCACAGTCGGTCAAAAGGAATGTGTTGAAATGATACCCAGAGTGATTGTCAGTGGTTTAGACTATTTGCAAGCCTTTTTGTCATCACCATTTGTGTGTTATAGGCGGACAACCCCATAACTCATTAAGTGATGTTGCTGTAAAAGTGATAAATACCTATTCTGGTTTAAGTCTGAACCTTGGAACCACCTTAACTGGACATGTCCCTTCCCCAACTACATTCTTTTCATACCAGGTATAGTCTCAGCCGAGTGGATGATGAACAGCCGCCTGAAACTGAACTCAGACAAGACGGAAGTCCTCATCCTGGGCTCTTCACCCTCCGCCTGGGACAACTCCTAGTGGCCCACCGCCCTGGGCAGCGCACCCAAACCTACAGACCACGCACGCAACTTGGGCTTCATCCTGGACTCCTCCCTCTCCATGACCAGACAAGTCAACGCCATCTCCTCGTCGTGCTTCAACATCCTGCGCATGCTACGTAAGATCTTCCGGTGGATCCCCACCGAGACCAGGAAGATGGTCACCCAGGCCCTCGTCACCAGCCGACTGGACTACGGCAACTCCCTCTACGCCGGAACCACTGCCAAACTCCAGAAGAGACTCCAGCGGATCCAGAACGCCTCAGCAAGACTCATCCTCGACATCCCCCGACACAGCCACATTTCCGGACACCTGAGAGACCTGCACTGGCTCCCGGTCAACAAGAGAATCACCTTCCGTCTCCTCACCCACGCACACAATGCCCTACACAACCAAGGCCCAAGATACCACAACAGCCGCCTCAACTTCTACACTCCCACACGCCAGCTTCGATCGACCAGCCACGCCCTTGCCGCCGTCCCCCGCATCCGAAGAGCCACCACAGGAGGAAGGTCCTTCTCCTACCTGGCCGCCAAGACCTGGAACTCCCTCCCGACCCACCTCCGCCTAACCCAAGACCACCTTGCCTTCAGGAAGCAGCTCAAGACCTGGCTGTTCGAGCAGTAGCGGACCCCCCTCCCCAAGCGCCTTGAGACCCCCCGGGTGAGTAGTGCGCTATATAAATGCATTGATTGATTGATTGATCTTCCAATGGACCCTATTTGGGCCCTGCTCTAACCGCCATACCAATATAACTTCAATGGCAGGTGGACTCATCCCATTAAGACACTAATTTTGGGTCAGGGTCCACATCCTACCCCTAACTTGTCAATTTGTGAGAGCCCCCGATGTGCTTCAAGGGTGTGGTTTTTGGTATGGGCCAAAGTCCACCACTATTATGCCCATAGGGTGTCTGTAGAGGAAATTAATCTGTTTAAGGGCAAAAACAGCAAACCATGCTTTTTTGTGGGGTATGATTCGCACTGACCGGCTCCAAAGAAATCGAGTAAATTCAACAAACATGTGTGGCAGGAACCTCTGGGACTCTTAGTCCTTGCCCATGGTCCATTGGTTCAGGAACTTCCTCAGAAGAGAGGAGAAAAGTTGTGAATGAACTTCCAGAGCAGGAGTGATTGAGAAGGTAATAGTTATTCATGCATGGGAGACTCCAATATGACTTCACAGTCCAAGATATCCTAAAGGAATCCTATAGCAAAACATGTTATACAGTGACCAATTCTGGTGAGAATTACAAGCAGGGGACTTCTTCAGAGAGGTTCCTTCCCAAACCTCTTGCATAGGCTTTCAGAGTTTCCCATATTACTAACTCCACACTCTCACTGATAGTTATTGGGTATCCCCTAATGTAGGGCTTCGTCAGAGCATCATTAGAGTTTCAGCAGGACATAATGAATGAAGCAATCTGGCTTCACCAACTCCTCCAACCCTCTTTCCTGCAAGCTAAAAATCGGTGCTTCCTTAGACTAGGTGCATCGTGAGCTCAGAGATCCAGGACCGTCTGGATACTGATATCCTCTCCTTGAAAAGAGATGTCCATGAACTTCCAAACCTATTTTTAACGGCTGTGCATCTCTGTAATAAACATCAGTACCCGATTATGCCTACATATGTTTATATCACATAGTTTTAACAAAGAGACCCTAATAGATCTGGACATGTAGCATGGTGGAACTGTACATACCCTATTTCCTAGATCACCATCATTTGAGGGCCCCAGATGCAGGAGGTCCCTTATTTGGGGGAGCTGCACCCTGTCTTTAAAAGCAAGTACCAGAGGTGAGTCACATTTAGGCCTTTCACCTTCTAACACCTCCGCCCTAATAGTCCTGAACATGTAAATCCTTGTGTGCTCTGAGTGATTTCTGATTCTCTAAATTCAAGCACTTTAATCTCCCGGGGGCTGCTCAAGGAGGTTTGTATGAGTGTAAGCTTTAAGATACCATACTCCAGGAAGTTATCACAAAGGGCCTCATGGATGACAATGAGATACTTGTGTTCCCTGAAAGGCAGGCCAGAACATGAAGGCCCTGAAGGGTGCTGCACACATTAGCCATCCATGAATGGTGGCTGAGGATGTAAGCATGCATATCCCTGTCTGTGCTTTAATCATTCAACAAACAACCCCCACAACCACACCCAGGCGTGAATGTATCAGAGTTTGGCGGGGCTGTGCAACACCATTATTTCCTATCCCACTACCGTCTAGATCCTAGGCCTGTAGGTCATCTGAAGGAACTGTGTCATGTGTTTAACTTTAATGTCTCTGCTGTTCTAAACATGTAGGCCACACGGGCAAAGTGGAGTATCCCAGTACCCAAGGGCTCTGCCACTTGACACCCGGAGCTAGTGATTGCTCAGAATATTGAATCTCTTTAGATCCAGTCCAGGATTGGACTCGGCAAGCCAAGCCTAGGGGCATATGGTGGGGATTCCATATCCCCACCATGTATATGGCCTAGAATCAGTTGATCCCAGAGTCAGTGTCTCAGAAAGTCAAAAACCCGGTGATGATCTGCTTAAAGTCTGAGCTGTCCTTTTAAGTGCCAGCCGCTGCTCATAACGATGGAGGGAAGTGTCCTGCACTTACTCATTTTTGGAGACTGAAACTTATTTTTCATGATCAGACTTTAATCAAGACCAGGACCAGAAATGTGTACATTGAAGTGCCCCCTGAACTCCTGTTCCCCCAAAATGAGTAAGTGGCAGGCCCCCTTCAAGCGTCATTATTACCAGCTGCTGAACCTTTTTTTGCAGGGCACGGGTAGGCCACTGACTAAGGCGTACAATATTCGGGCTGTTGGTCTTGGCGGCTTCATTTGATGCCATTTCTGTCTGTGATTAGGGCTAAAACGCTAAGGTTTATATTCCCCACAAACTGAGAGGACCTGGCTGATGTGTTCCTAGAACGTTGGCGTTGCCCGGAAGAGGGGCCAAATGACAATCCCTGCAGTAGAGAATGTATTTAACTAGAAATCCCTTCCACCTGCTCCGTGTGCGTGTGTGCCCATCCCCAGCACTGCAGGCTCTTGCTGATGTTCCATCCGGTTCCGGCAAGAGCTGGTGGGGTTTTGCTGCCTCAGTCTGAGCTGTCAGCCTGCTGGATCTCACGAACAGCGCTTCTCAGGAAGCTGTCTCTTCTGAGTGATGAATGCATTTCTCGGTGAGAGTCTGAATGTAAACAACATCAGGGGCTGTAATTACCTGAAAGGAAGTCTTCGCCTCTCTGTGGTACACTGTGTCTCTCATCTGATGGATGATGAAGGCGTGGGGCACCTGTGCAAGGAGAGTGCCTATTTGCATTCTATGTCGAGTGCCTCTTTGCATTCTATGTCGAGTGCCTCTTTGCCTGGCGTCTTCTAAAGGGAACTAGAAACTAAATTCAATTCAAATAAGTCTTTATTTCGACACATATATCATAAAAGACTATACAGTTTATAAAAGAGTACACATATAAAAAGGAAAAAACCATAGCAGTATCAAAAACACAGTATTCCTGCCAGGAGAACGAGTCAGCAGGTTATTCCATACAATAATATAATATTAAAAAGTAAGCAAAATATAAAATTCTGTTCAATAAATTAGATTTAAAAAAGATACGAGGTCAGCTAGCAAATCAGTTTGTTACTAAAGCCTGAAAAAAAGAGTCTGATAAAAGTTAATCATTTGGGGTACAAGGTGTTACACCCTCTGGGTGCATCTGAAGTCTTGTAAGGCACAGCATCCTTAGTATCATGGTAGCATCAGGAATTGCACATGTCGGGGCAGTATGCGAGTGATACTAGACATTGGCGCGCCATAATGGCAGAGGTAGCAAAAGTTAGATCGCGCACCCTTTGACCCTCTGACTGAATAAATGTCACAGGTCCAGACTTTGTACTGATATCCAACCCAATAGTCTTTATTCTATCGATCTTGCAAAGATGAAAGGCTGAGTGTACTGCCAGGATTTTGAACTGTAACCACAGAATTTGACACAAACCCCTCAGTGAATGCACTAGTCTATAGAGTCACTAAACAGATTCATAAATCTGCAGTCCAATACACAAACCTGTTCACCCCATAAACTCCCACAAACCACCCACACTCTTGGGTTTACCAGGCACCACCCCATAGTGTGTCCATCCAGTAATTTTATCCAAGGCATGCTGGCCCAATTCACTCACCTACCACCTTCTGCCCCACCATCAGTTAGTCCTCCAAGGTCTATAGGTCTTTCATTGGGTTTCCTGGGTTAGTGGTTCTGAAGAACCACAACGGACCTATTGGCATTCCCTCACCATCATGTACCTACCATCTTATTCTGCCCCTACCGGTCATACAGAGTCCACCAGCTCTCAAATCCACACATACCATGTAAACTTGTCTGCACTGAAAGAAGGCCAACACTTATCTTCCTTTCCTTGTCCAAACAACCAAAACTGAGAATAAAACTCAAAAGCCTTGACAATTTCCTAACACCCACAGTAGATCTGCTTAATAGCTTCAGTTCCCCAGTCCTTAGGAACTCGTATACCACACCAGGAATATCTTAGCTTTCTATCAATGCTTGTGGATGTTTCCCCCACCAACCTGCTCATAAATGCACATTTCAATGACGCTGCACTCCAACTTTCACATGCATGACCACCTTGCTACCTTTTTCCAATCCCTTCATCTAGCCGGTTCCAAAGCTTCTGACATTCTTCCACCATCCCTTGTACTAGCGTATGTGATGTCAGAGACAGAACACTTTGGGGAATGCAAGGTAGAGAAAGCACTTTTCTGTTTCATTATAATGACATATCGGCATATGCAGGTGCATGTGGCTTTATGCTTTCCTGCTCTCCATTCTCATGTACTTTCACCCTTTTCTCACTCAGCCTTAAAGTTGTCACCCACTTCCATCAGCATAGTTGTACAGCATTAATGTGTCCATAACTTCTTTGCATCCTCTCCATAAATTTCCTACATCATACCATCACAGGATGTGCCAACAGGGGCATAGCTTTGGAGGGGGTGTGTGTTTGGGCGTGTTAACCCCCCCCCCCCAAATAAATGTATCTTCAAGTAAATAGTTGGGTACAGGTGCTGTCATTGGGGTATGGTGAGGTGTTTGTCGTGTTTTACCAGGAATTTTTACGTACACACTGACAAAAAAGCAAGCACACTTTTCCCCCTCAAAAATGTAGGTTATTTTACAAAATATGGTGGGCCTCATTTATGAAAATGTTTGCAGTGCTGCAAAAAAACAGTGATGCAACACTTTTCAGCGTGCCCTCCTTGCGAAACCATGTATGCGCCGTATTTACTGTATGGCGCTCCATATCGCAAGGATTTACAGATACGCCAGTATTCCCGACGTATCTGTAGGTGCAAAAGGTATCTATTGTTGGAGTGTGTCTGAAAACAGACGCAACTCCAGCAATATGTCCATTTATAGGGGGCAAGCCCCATGCGAAAGGGCCTGCATTAGTCTTATCCCTGCTGTGAGGCAGGCTTAAGGATGTGACGCAGTGGCGTCCTAGAAGTGGCGAAGTGAAATCTGATAGATTTCACTGCACCACTTCTACTACTCTTTTTTGCGGGGGATCACCCACTCTGCAAACATTATACCTGACAGAGGTATAATGTAGCGGTACAAAAGGGGGTGATGATGGACGGAGCATCTGAATCAATCAAACACTCAAACCCAGTCAAAAGATCTGGGTTTAATCCATCACCGTTCTTTAGCCCACTCTGCCACCCCAGTTCAGATATTTGCGATATGTAAATCAGTCTGACCCTGTGCCACATGGGAACAGTCTAGCCCGAACTGCCAAGCCATGTCTTCCCTGGACCGGAAACAAGCTTTCAAGAACCGGTTTCTGGCATTCCAGCCGTCTTCAGCCGGCTTGCTTGAATCCAGTGGCAAAGTGAGCAAGGGACTCACGTCTGAGCATACCCTGCCACACTTATGGCGGCCAAAAGCGGTACAAAAGGGGGTGATGATGGACGGAGCATCTGAATCAATCAAACACACACACCCAGTCAAAAGATTTGGGTTTAATCCATCACCGTTCTTTAGCCCACTCTGCCACCCCAGTTCAGACATGGCTATATGCAAATCAGTCTGACGCTGTGCCTCATGCGAACAGTCCAGCCCGAACTGCCAAGCCTTGTCTTCCCTGGACCGGAAACAATCTTTCGAGGACCGGTTTCTAGCATTCCAGCCGTCTTCAGCCCGGCTTGCTTGAATCGAGTGGCAAAGTGAGCAAGGGACTCACGTATGAGCATACCCTGCCACACTTATGGCGGCCAAAAGTGGTACAAAGGGGGTGATGATGGACGGAGCATCTGAATCAATCAAACACTCACATCCAGTCAAAAGATCTGGGTTTAATCCATCACCGTTCTTTAGCCCACTCTGCCACCCCAGTTCAGACATGGCTATATACAAATCAGTCTGACCCTGTGCCTCATGGGAACAGTCCTGCCCGAACTGCCAAGCCATGTCTTCCCTGGACCGGAAACATGCTTCCGAGGACCGGTTTCTGGCATTCCAGCCGTCTTCAGCCCGGCTTGCTTGAATCCAGTGGCAAAGTGAGCAAGGGACTCCCGTCTGAGCATACCCTGCCACACTTATGGCGGCCAAAAGCGGTACAAAAGGGGGTGATGATGGACGGAGCATCTGAATCAATCAAACACTCACACCCAGTCAAAAGATCTGGGTTTAATCCATCACCGTTCTTTAGCCCACTCTGCCACCCCAGTTCAGACATGGCTATATGCAAATCAGTCTGACCCTCTGCCTCATGGGAACAGTCCAGCCCAAACTGCCAAGCCATGTCTTCCCTGGACCGGAAACAAGCTTCCGAGGACCGGTTTCTGTCATTCCAGCCGTCTTCAGCCCGGCTTGCTTGAATCCAGTGGCAAAGTGAGCAAGGGACTCACGTCTGAGCATACCCTGCCACACTTATGGCGGCTAAAAGTGGTACAAAAGGGGGTGATGATGAACTGAGCATCTGAATCAATCAAACACTCACACCCAGTCAAAATATCTGGGTTTAATCCATCACCGTTCTTTAGCCCACTCTGCCACCCCAGTTCAGACACGGCTATATGCAAATCAGTCTGACCCTGTGCCTCATGGGAACAGTCCAGCCCGAACTGCCAAGCCATGTCTTCCCTGGACCGGAAACAAGTTTCCGAGGACCGGTTTCTGGCATTCCAGCCGTTCGTCTTCAGCCCAGCTTGCTTGAATCCAGTGGCAAAGTGAGCAAGGAACTCACGTCTGAGCATACCCTGCCACACTTATGGCGGCAAAAAGCGGTACAAAAGGGGGTGATGATGGACGGAGCATCTGAATCAATCAAACACTCACACCCAGTCAAAAGATCTGGGTTTAATCCATCACCGTTCTTTAGCCCACTCTGCCACCCCAGTTCAGACATGGCTATATGCAAATCAGTCTGACCCTGTGCCTCATGGGAACAGTCCAGCCTGAACTGCCAAGCCATGTCTTCCCTGGACCGGAAACAAGCTTCCGAGGACCGGTTTCTGGCATTCCAGCCGTCTTCAGCCCGGCTTGCTGGAATCCAGTGGCAAAGTGAGCAAGGGACTCACGTCTGAGCTTACCCTGCCACACTTATAGCGGCAAAAAGCGGTACAAAAGGGGGTGATGATGGACGGAGCATCTGAATCAATCAAAAACTCACACCCAGTCAAAAGATCTGGGTTTAATCCATCACCGTTCTTTAGCCCACTCTGCCACCCCAGTTCAGACATGGCTATATGTAAATCAGTCTGACCCTGTGCCACATGGGAACAGTCTAGCCCGAACTGCCAAGCCATGTCTTCCCTGGACCGGAAACAAGCTTTCAAGAACCGGTTTCTGGCATTCCAGCCGTCTTCAGCCCGGCTCGCTTGAATCCAGTGGCAAAGTGAGCAAGAGACTCACGTCTGAGCATTCCCTGCCACACTTATGGCGGCCAAAAGCGGTACAAAGGGGGTGATGATGGACGGAGCATCTGAATCAATCAAACACTCACACCCAGTCAAAAGATCTGGGTTTAATCCATCACCGTTCTTTAGCCCACTCTGCCACCCCAGTTCAGACATGGCTATATGCAAATCAGTCTGACCCTGTGCCTCATGGGAACAGTCCAGCCCGAACTGCCAAGCCATGTCTTCCCTGGACCGGAAACAAGCTTCCGAGGACCGGTTTCTGGCATTCCAGCCATCTTCAGCCCGGCTTGCTTGAATCGAGTGGCAAAGTGAGCAAGGGACTCACGTCTGAGCATACCCTGCCACACCTATGGCGGACAAAAGCGGCACAAAATGGGGTGATGATGGACGGAGCATCTGAATCAATCAAACACTCACACCCAGTCAAAAGAATTGGGTTTAATCCATCACAGTTCTTTAGCCCACTCTGCCACCCCAGTTCAGACATGGCTATGTGCAAATCAGTCTGACCCTGTGCCTCATTTGAACAGTCCAGGCCGAACTGCCAAGCCATGTCTTCCCTGGACCGGAAACAAGCTTCCGAGGACCGGTTTCTGGCATTCCAGCCGTCTTCAGCCCGGCTTGCTTGAATCCAGTGGCAAAGTGAGCAAGGGACTCACGTCTGAGCATACCCTGCCACACTTATGGCAGCCAAAAGCGGTACAAAAGGGGGTGATGATGAACGGAGCATCTGAATCAATCAAACACTCACACCCAGTCAAAAGATCTGGTTTAATCCATCACCGTTCTTTAGCCCACTCTGCCACCCCAGTTCAGACATGGCTATATTCAAATCAGTCTGACCCTGTGCCTCATGGGAATAGTCCAGCCCGAACTGTCAAGCCATGTCTTCCCTGGACCGGAAACAAGCTTCTGAGGACCGGTTTCTGGCATTCCAGCAGTCTTCAGCCCGGCTTGCTTGAATCCAGTGGCAAAGTGAGCAAGGGAATGACGTCTGAGCATACCCTGCCACATTTATGGCGGCCAAAAGTGGTGGCAGCCTGTTTGCAAATATGTTATGTTTTGAAAGAACCTGCTGCTGCCTTCCTGGCACTAGCCATTTTCAGGCAACAATAAAAATGCCAAGATAACTCAGGTGATTAATGTTCTTTCTGGGAGATGGAGGTTTGTTTAGTGGAAGTTTTGACTCATCATAAGGTAGCACAGAGGGTTAATATGCCTGCTGCAAAGAACGTGTGCCATGCGGATGTTTTTATTTTTGTCATTACATTGCATACTAATACCACACGTGCCATTACAACGCGGGTATTACTACGTGATGCCAATGACAACGACATGCCATTACATCGCATACTTTTACCACGAGTATGCCTTTACCACGCATGCCTTACAACGCAAAGGCATGTGTGGTAAAGCTATACTCGTGGTTAAAGTTTGCAAGGTAAGTGACAACCCTACCCCTACAGAACCCTCCCCCGACCCCCAGTCCTCTCCCTACAATAACACTACACTACCCTGCATGACCCCCCCAACGCTACCCTAAAACATTACATTATAACACTACCCTAAACCCTAAAACACTACACTACAGAAACACTACCCTAAACGCTAAAACACTACACTACACAAACACTACAACACTACCCTAAACCCTAATGCACTACACTACTCAAACACTACAACACTGCCCTAAACCCTAAAACACTACACTACACAAACACTACAACACTACCCTAAACCACTACACTACACAAACACCACACTACCCTAAACCCTAAAACACTACACTACACAAACACTACAACGCTACCCTAAACCCTAAAACACTACACTACACAAACACTACAACACTCCCCTAAACCCTAATGCACTACATTACTCAAACACTACAACACTACCCTAAACCACTACACTACACAAACACTACAACACTACCCTAAACCCTAAAACACTACACTACACAAACATTACAACACTACCCTAAACCCTAAAACACTACACTACACAAACACTACAACACTACCCTAAATCCTAAAACACTAGACACTACAACACTATCTACACTACTCCCACCCCTACACTAAACCTAACCCTAAAGCACTACAACACTACAACACTACCTACACTACTGCCACCCCTACACTACCCCAACCCTAAAACCCTGCGACACTACCCTACCCTAAAACACTACCCACACTACTCCCACCCCTACACTACCCTAAACCCTAAAATACTACGACACTACAGCACTACCCACACTACTCCTACCCTTACTCTACCCTAAAACACTGACACTACCCTACCCTAAACCACTACCCACAATACTCCCACCCCTACACTACCCTAAACCCTAAAACACTACAACACTAAAACACTACCCACACTACTCCCACCCCTACACTACCTCTAACCCTAAAACACTACAACACTACCACACTCTAAACCACCACCCACACTACTCCCACCCCTACACTATCCTAAATCCTAAAACACTACGACACTACAGCCCTACA
Source organism: Lissotriton vulgaris (assembly GCF_964263255.1). Classification (NCBI taxonomy): domain Eukaryota; kingdom Metazoa; phylum Chordata; class Amphibia; order Caudata; family Salamandridae; genus Lissotriton; species Lissotriton vulgaris. The sequence continues at coordinate 859,375,616 of NC_141693.1, read as the reverse complement.
ACACTACCCTACCCTAAACCACTACCTCCACCCCCACCCCAAGCACAATCAGCCTTCCCTCTTTCCTCGTGGTTCCTCTCCAGCATCACCATCTCTGCTCCCAGTTCCTGCTTCCTGCATTGTCAGAGGTGCACGTCGTTGTGAGGAAACAGCCTCAGTTTCCTCACACCGACGTGGATAGCCATTACATTGCATGCGTTATAAAAGCGCATGCGATGTAATGGTATGCATAGTTTTAACTACGCGTTGTAACATCACATGCGTTGTAACGCATGCAATGTAATAGCAACGCATAGTAAAAGTTGATTTGTGATGGCTGTTCCCCGTGCCATGCAGATCATAAAGTGCATATAATGTAAATAGGTCAGTGGGTTACGGTTTTTGTGGACGGCAAGATGGCGGCCTGTCAGTCGGCTGAGTGAGCTGGGTGGGCGCTCTCTCCTGGTCAACTCTCCTGATCGCTGATTATTACGGATCCTGGGGGAAAATTATGAGTCATTTTCCATCTGGACGCAATAATCTAAGCTATTGATGGTCATACTGTGGGGTTTACCGCTGCTACGGACTCGACTCACCAGCAAGAATCTGTGTTTGTGGGTTGGCACTTCTGCATGCTGCTCTGGCCACCGCCGTCTGTTTCACCTACCTGGGTTTCCGTGCAGCATCATGCCTCTGAAGGCACTGGGGAGGAGATCAGTTGTGGCGTGGATTCACACTCCTGCAGGACGTGCAGCTGGTCCGGGGAAGTCGGCCGGTGCAGAGGGGGAATCACTGGTCTCACAGCAGGGGACGCGTCTCACAGTCAGACATCATCCGCGGTATTAGTGAAAACTAGGCAGACCCTCCCCGAAGTGTTTAAATCGCAGACCGGTAAAGTGAAGACTCCGCAGCCGCTGACTAAAAGCAAACGTGGTCAGCCGGCGCCTATATCCTCGAGGTCCCCGGACGTCCCTGCAGTGGAAAAGGTGGACGCTGCTCTGGTTCCTGCGGGGCCAGCCGTGTCTGGTGTGGGTGAGATATCTAAAGAAGGAGCAGCTCACCAGCCTGAGTCGGAGTGTGTGGAGGCAGGGATCATGGGTAGAGAGAATAACATTAAAACTGCCCATCCTGCGCCTAACACTGATGTCCAGTCAATACGATTAACTGCATCCAATGGAACTCTGGGAGATGTAGTCCCACATGTTTCGAATGGTGAAAATGGGCCCCTTTTGGAACAAAGGATTGACGGACTGCCTCCCCAGAGTAGGGTCACTCCAGACGCAGCGAGCCAGGAGGCCTATCACAGTACCCTGGTTAACCTTAATGGAAACACAAGAGATTTAGAAGGGGGAGACAAATGTTATTCCTTGTCTAAGCACACTGGTTCATCAGAGGAGGAGGATGGTCCAGACAAGGATTGTACTGACGATGATAGTGAGTTTGGTGACTGGTGAACCAATGAAGTGTTAAGGGCAGAAGCTTCGCCCTGTGTTCCTTGCACAGTCCGAAAAGCTATCAGAGAACAGGGGCCTTTTTTGTCAAGTACGAATCCGGGCTCACTAGTCTGAGATTACTCAATTTCTACACAATCTGGTCTGATGGGCAATTCCACAGACTCAGGGGGCGGTAATGGAGCTAATCCCTCCCAGCCACCCCCTGGAGAGATGACACTCTCGGTTATTTACCAGACTATTATGGCCCATCGTGAAGAGACTCGTCAAGAAAGTGTGCGAACCCAGGACGTGTGTCGGAGGATGCAAAATTCAATCCGTAGAGTGGCAAAAACATGCTCCGACATCGCATCCAGAATTGTTGAGGCTGAGGAGAGGATCTCCACTTTGGAAGACAATCTGGCTACTCAGAAGGGCATCATGGATCTCATTAAAATGCAAAGGGAGGATATGCTCTGGAAGCTTACGAATCTTGAAAATAGGGCCAGGAGGAACAATCTAAGGATTCCGGGGTTTCCAGAAGGGACTGAATGGTCAGACATCAGGCAGTTCGTTGTGGAACCCTTCACTGAAGCGTTTCCTGATGTTAAGCAGTGGGATTAGCGACTTGAAGTTCAGCATGCACATCAATTCCCATTTAAGCAAAGGCAGAGGTCTGCCCAGACTGATGATAAGCCTTGTGCGATGTGCAGGGAAAGGCTGCAAGTTTTTTGTCTGGTTGTTAGACCAGATTATTCATCAGGGTCAGACAAGAATTTTTGTATCTGAAATTCAGGCGAAGGAGTTCTTGAATGCAATTTAGGCATTAATGTGTGTTTTTCCAAAATACCTTTCTTTTCTAGGAATCCTAGGTTCTTAAAATGGGGGTATGGGCCGATTGTATGGGAATGCCATTGTTTCTTTCTCTGGGACACTTTTTTTTTAGTTCCCATTAGGTTCATCCCCATGTAACTGTTTATGATTGGGGGAGGCCACCAGGGAGTGTGGGGCAAACCAGCTCTTTTCCATCACAAGGACTTCGGTCCTGCTGACCTACAAGGGGGGCTCCGGGGTAGGGGGTAGTGGTGTTGAAGGGTGGAGGGTGGCAAAGGTGGGAGGGAGTGGGAGGGATGTTGGGGTGAGTGGGCCTAAATGCTTGAATTTGAGGTATAGTTGTGGTATTTATTGTGTTTTCTTCATCGTTAGGTTCTGTACACTTTTAGAATGTTGGATTAAAACAGTTATGGTTATACAGTGGGGACTAGGTTTGCTTTCGAATATAAATGGGGCTGGGTAAATTGTGTCTATGTTCTTGGAACATATGTGGCCTAGGCATGGGCGGAAAATCCGTTCCGCTCGTGGATTTTGCGGATTTTCGGGAAATCCGCAATCCGCGAGATTTGCGAATCTCCCGCAAAATCCGCAAATCCGCGAGCAGCGGATTTTGCTCGCACTGTTCGCGTGAGTTCGCGTGAGTTCGCGCCCCGCGAATAAGTGCAAAATTGCAGAAATACGATCTTAGCAAAACTGAAAGTAACTACTTACCAGGTTCAAAAGTTCAGGCTCATCATTAGTAGCCATTTCCTGTAGTGCTTCCTGAGGGGCCCCTCCAGAGTTCAGTTGCCAGTTGAAACTATTATGTGACCCTGCTCTGAACCTCAGAATAGTTACACATATGCCACAAAGGTCCTGAATTACAGCTAAGGGAGACAAGCAGGAGCCAGGCTGGAAGTTAAAATCCATTAATCAGCCCCTAATTCATTATTGTCAGTTGGGGCAGGGCAGGTGTTGTAACTAATTTTGCAACAATGAAAGCACTTAGCAAGTGCAAAAGATCACTAATCAGGGCGCACTAAGGAAGCAGGTGCCAGCTAAAAAAATATTCTGTGACACATTAATCAGCCCCAAATTAATTCAGGTCACTTGAGGCAGGGAAGGTGTGCTTTGCTTTGCCGAAAATAATGTACACTGGACAACCAGAGGGTGTGGTGATGAAACAGAGGGTGGCATGGGTGGGCCAGAGGGTGGCATGAGTAGTCAGAGAGTGGCTGTGGTGACAGAGAGTGGCAGTGATGAAGAAGAGTGTCCCAAACAGGCTGGACACGTAGAAACAACAAGTTCGCGAAACTTGCGACCCGACAGGTAAGTTCGCAATTTGCGAAAGTGTACAAAACCCTCGCGAACTGGCAGAAACACGGGCGAACACAAAAAAAAAAAAATCCGCAAATTCGCGGGAATTCGTGGATTTTGCGGATTGCAAATCCGCAAAATTCGCGAACGCGAGATCCGCAAAATTCGCCCATGCTTAATGTGGCCTCAATGACAAAAAAAAGGGCCCTGTTCTCCAAATTTGTCAATGCCATGCAAATAGAAATATTCTGTTTACAAGAGACACATGTGCCCTGGGATAAACATAATTATTTGAAAATGCCCGGTTATGATTTAGTTGGATGTTCCCGACAGACTCCTATGATTAGAGGGGTGGCCATTTTGTTGAAACGGGGGTTTGATCTTGTAGCAAAACCTGTCAGGATAGTGCAGGTAGATGGGTAATCATCAAATTAGTGGTTAATAATAGATCTCTAACTATCTGCGCAATATATGGCTCAAATTTAGACGATCCAGAAGTGCTAAATCATCTGAATTTAGAAATAGCGTTGTGGCCACGTCCTATCTGTGACTGTGGAGATGTGAATATCAATCTGTCTGGGGATTTTAATTTAGCGGCGGCCCAAAAATATTTGGGTAGGAAACCCAGGGTCTTTAGGGCTCTTCAAGCATTAATCCAAGAACACTCTTTGACTGACCTATGGTAGCGGCATATTAAAGATCAAGATGGCTATACATATTATTCTACCCTCCATAATAAAATGGTTCGTTTGGACTATTTTTTTTATGTCTGATCAGGTAGCAGAGGTGGCTTCCATCTCTGCCCCCCCCCAAGAATTCTGTCTGACCTCAATCCTCTGATCATAGAATGTCCTTTTTCTTGTAGTCCTAGTGTCCCTAGGATCTGGACATTTGAAAGAGAATTATTATTGGAGCAGGCCTATCAGGATCATATGAGGAACTGGCTAACAGAGTTTTTAAATATTAATAGCGGCAGTGCTTCCAATGGTATAGTCTGGGATACGCTCAAGGCTGCAGTGCGTGGGGAGACCAAGTGTTTTGCAGCCTTTCGGTGGAAAACTAGGCAGGAGCAAATTAGGGGGCGCATTGAGGAGCTTAGAGTGGCAGAGGTTCAATTAACATGCACAATCAAGGAGGGTCTCAATATAGGTCTAAGTCAGCAATCTGTCGCCATAATTAAGTCTAAACTTCTAGAATTCTTCGGGCAGGATTTGGCTGCTAAGTATTTGCAGTATTGTACAATGATCTACGAATTTGGGGAAAAATCTGGCAGAATTTTAGCCAAACGGCTCCAGCAGAAGAGTCTGGTTAACTGCATTATTAGAATTCAAGCTCACCAGGGTCACGTTCTTGATACACAGGAGGGTGTCATGGGGGTTTTTCAGGAGTTCTACACCACACTCTATACGGAGGAGAATTGCGGCTCTGATACTGAGCTTGAAGCCCGGGACTTTCTTCAGGACATCGACACCCTCCAAGTCACAACTCAGCAGAACGAAGAGCTCTGTCCCCCTATAGAGTGAGAGGAGGTCGAGTTGGCAATTAAATCACTTGCTAATGGCAAGGCCTCTGGCCCGGATACCATTCCACTGGAATTTTACAGGGTGTTCTGCCCGGAGATTCAGCAGGATATCCTATCAGTTTTCAGGGCTGCACAGGGGGAACTATTCCGGATTTGTGGCGTCAAACCACGATTATTCTTTTTAAGAAGAAAGATAAACCAGAGTTAAATCCCTTATCTTTTCAACCTATCTCCCTGATGAACACAGACAGTAAAATATATTCCAAAATTCTGTCTACCAGATTGGCGCTGGTAATCACCCCATTGGTCTCATTACGCCAGCATGGCTTCATCCCGGGCAGGGACACGTTGATCATGTCCGGTGGGTCATCATACTTTTGGATTGGGCTCAAGTGACTGGCTCCCCCTCGGAGCCATCCTGTTGGACAGGGTCCCTAGGGATTCTTATGGGCAGTTCTCCGCTGGAAGGGCTTCAGTTCCAAGTTCATTCAAGCCATTCAATCGCTCTGCATCTCTCCAGCGGCAACATTTGCATGCCTCTGGTCTGGTGCCAGCGTCCTTTAACATCAGTAGGGGCACTTGGCAGGGGTGCCCCTGTTCGCCCCTGCTCTTTGCTCTGTACATTGATCCCTGCCTTAGTAAGATTGAAGGTACATTGGATATCTCACCTGTAAGGGTCAATGCTACAGAGTATAAGACGCTGGCCTATGTGGACGACATAGTAGTCCTAACCAGGGATGTTGCCTTAGCCTTCTCTGCTTTAAAGACTCTAGCAGAACAGTTTGGACGGCTCTCAGGGTATAGGCTCAATGTCACAAAAACTCAGGTTAGTCAAACTTCCGCTATGGGCCGCTCCCAAGCTCCTGTGGTCCCAGAAGCAACATATCTAGGGATCAAAATCACTGCTCTAGTCGGTAGTATCCCAGATCCTAATAACCTTCCGGTCATCGAATCAGTTAATTCTAAGCTGGGAAGACTGGATAATTTACATCTCTCTTTATATGGCCATTGCAATGTCCTTAAAATGTTGGTACTCCCAATGTGTTTGCACCTATTTAGGACTATTCCATTGGGGTTCTCACAACAAAGTCTGGCTAGGGCTGAAAGGATCTGTTATAGATTTCTTTGGGGATACCGCCGCCCTCGTAGGGCAGCCAAATGGATGTGTCTTTCTAGAGATCGTGGCGGGTGGTCTGTCCTGAATCTCTCACTATATTATTGGTCCGCAATGCTTCAACATTTTGGCCTGCCATTGCTGGGCGACAGTGCTGAGGTCTCGATCTCTAGCAGACCCACAATTTACGAACTGGGGTTGGGGGAGGGAAGGGGGTTCTGACACAGATCTTTCAAGATAAGGTTACTTTTAGGTGGCAGTTACTGGGATTGGGAGTTATTGGTGAGCCTAGGTATTGACGGACAAATGGCCTCCTTCTCCTGTTTAAAGGACAAGTTTCATCTTAATACTCACGACTTCTTCAAATATTTGCAGGTTAGAAGTTTTATAGATAAAATGCAGCACCAAACCGCCAACCTCTTTGATAAGGTTATTTTATTTGAACTAATTCAAAGAAGGGCTAAAATTGGGACAGTGTATCAAGATCTGCTATCTGATCTCCCTGACGATCTTGCATTACAGAATGCAAAATGGGAGGGCAAACTGGGTAAGACTAGTGTGGATATATGCCCTGCATTGAAGTTAGCAAGCTACTACCTAGTGTGTGGAAGTCTAAGCACCCAAAGCTATATGGCACTATTCGATCTATATTACACACCCACAAAAATGTCAAAATGGGGGGTTTGTAAGGGTTTGTAAGGGTAACTGTTGTGCTAGATGTGGGCTTCAAGCCGCTAATGACGTACATATGCTCTATGCTTGCCCAAAGCTGAGGGTCTTCTTATCTGATGTTGAGTGTTTTATGAATTCTACGCTCCATATCCCGTTTAATATCTCTCCAGAGATGGAGATAACGGGGTGCATTGGTACTGCCTCGCTCGAAAGGACGAGGCATGTCTCTGGTTTTTTGTTCATAACAATGTCTTTAATTTGGCTATGTATTACGTCAGAATGGCTTAGCCCTGAAGCCCCCACTTTCTTTAATTGGAGATCCCAGATTCTTGCTCTCTATAATCTGGAATCTTCCGTTTATCTGGGGCGGGGTAGAAGGAGATGTGAGCTGGGCCATAAGATCTGGGCTCCAGGGGAGGAGTGGCTCAGGCGATGAAAAGAAAAAGCCTTATTTTTTTAGTTAATTTAATTCATTTGTCACTTGCCTTCTTAAGTTGAGTTGTATAACTAATTTTGTCTTGTCTTGTCCTCTCCACTGTATATGATTTGGAATTTATTGTTTTGTGCTTTTTTTCCAATTTCTGTATGGTGTCTCAGTCGTTGTTAAGTCTGTTTGCCACGACTTTCTGTTTTTCTTCTTCGTGTGTGTTTTTGTCAAGCATTAATAAAATAATTAAAATTTAAAAAATTGTAACGGTTTTTGTCTGAAAGATCCTTTTGTTACTTGCAGTTTAGAAGGTAAAATCCTAACATAGAAAAACAAGCTATTAACCGCCGTCAAAGACCTGCAGGCAAACTACAAGTGTAGATTCAAACGTTATGATGTTTGCCCCAGTCTTTCATTATCCTAATGTGAGAAAAAGGGATCATTTGGATAGAAATCAATTCTGATTACTAGGCAGAGTCCTAGCCATGATGTTACAGTTTTAAATTCTGAGTTTGTGCTTCTCCAGACCATGCACTATTAAACTATACTGTTTGCTGGTATGGTTGGCATGCACCTTGTAGTGCTCTGTCTTACATAGCATTTCCTATACACTGATTTAACCACCTATGATTGAATGTATTGGTGTAGTGTGAGTTATGTAAAGTGCTCTGACATAGGGGCACCAGCAAACAGTGTAGCACTGGGCTCCACCAGCACTAAAGCCGGCCCTGTCTGTCACACTATATATTATTAATTTAGAGTCGTCTTTGAGTGCACCCACTGCTTATTATTGGTTGACTTCAGGTTCAGTCCCATGTTCTTGCTTCCTGTTCCTTTGTGTGTGTAGACTTTCCTTCCTCTGTTTCTGTTTGTTCTTCCCATGGAGTTTGGGCGCATTCCTTGTGTCCTACCATTGCACACTTTTCACAAGGTAATTTTTGTCTTTTGTTTAAGCACTCCATTAACGTGCATGTGTTTTCCAGCAGTCTGCCTCATATACTTCTCTCCCACCCCTCCACCAAGCTCCAGTGTTTCTATCGCTTACCTCTGTGCTTCTACCCCCACTCCCTTCATGCTGCTTTCTCACCTGTGTGCTAAAACTGATGAGTTCCACTTTACTCTTTTTCATCTGTTTGCTCCTCTCCCTCAGTGCTTAATTTGCACAAAAAAACCAACATAAGTTCCAGGGCTCTCATAAGAAGGTGGTCTCCGCAACTTACACCACCCATTGCCACTGCTGGCGTTACCAGTGACAGTACCTACAAAACTACTAACAGCACACTGCTACACGTGTGACAATTTAGACTATTCTAGGCCTCCAAAGCTATAAATATAGCTTTGGGTGGCAGGTTTTGTTTTTAATATATACTGAATTAATAAACAATTGCTGTTCTGCTCATCTATAAATTATACAAACAGAGCTACCAGGTAGCAGCTGTCATAAATGCCAGTGTTACTAATTAAGTGCCGGCGCACTGGAAACCACGTGCTCAAATTAAGCACTGTTCCTAGTGCTCCACTTTCCTCTCTCTATAGATCGTCTACCCCCTCCAGTACTCCCTCAAGTAGCCTCAGCCCATCATCCTTACTGATCCGACTTGGACTGGTAACTTAAAACAAAAAAAACCAGGCGTGTTATTTTGTAGGCATGCGCATGTATGGTTTGTGTGCCTACAAAATAACGCTGCTTTTTCTTTCTTTTTCGGCCATATCAAAAGTTTTTCTCAGCCATAGCTGAAAACCTCTGGCAAAGTCAATAGGTTCCAAAGGTGAGACCTATTAGATTTGCCAATGCTGGTGTTTCTCTTCTTCTGGATCTTTCTCCCAACCTATCACATTTCACGCCTGTGGTGCCCATGCTCCTGTCATTGCACACATCTATCTGGCACCCCCTGCTGTTGCATGCCTGACTCTAGGGGTTCGCAATCACTTTAAGGGCTCATGAAACTCCCCTCTTTTATCCTGTTGCCCACTGGCCCTAAAGACTTGCTTGTCAGAAGGCCATCATGGCGGTTTCTTATGATAGAATTTGATGCCACTTTATTCCAAGAGCACACCACAGTGATGCCACACTTAAGGAATGCCCATTCCCCAGATGACTCAGGGTTCCTCAGACAAAGATACAATGGTTGCACCTCTTAGTACAGACACCTACTTTAGAAGGAGAAAATCACACCCCTCATTTCACCATCACTCATTTCACCAGAGGGCCACTTATGCCACGGTCCTCTTCAAGAGTCCCCTTCCCAGGTTCACATCACCCACATTCCACTACCCGCGGTGGCCTGCAGCAATAGCTTTGGTGCCATGCTGCTTGAACTGCAGTGTCACTGAAAGTAGGCCTGACCGCAGCCAATAACACCCTCAGGTGCACAATAAATGCAAACGAACTAACAAACGGTCCCTGACCCTACATATTGACCAAACCGCACCTTCCTCTTGCCATCAGTCCACACATATGTGACCTTAATCTGACGTAACGCAAGAGTCAACGGCTAATAGAAACCACACAGCAGGTGGGGTTTTTAAGTTTTCAGAAAGACTGGGCGCACTACCTAGTGTGAACGTGAAGGTATAAAGAAATTGAGAATAGGGTTGTGATGCGAAAGGGCGAGCGGATAAGACCCCTTCACCGTTCTAATGTGGGTTAGAATTCTAACCTAGAGGACAATAAATAACAACAATGCCCTCACACACACACTTTACAGTATAACCATATAGTAGGCAAATTACAACAACATTCTAAGTGTAGAGCTCAATTAAGACAATTGCAATCCAGGTCTGTATTTAGATGTATGTTTATTGGTTCCAAACAGCCAGCCGACACGTGTTTCGTCGCGTGGGAACAGATCACTGCGACTCCTCAGGGCTTGAGACACGACCTAAAGTCCTATCTGTCTCGGTTGATGTGTCTATACAGTCTGATTAGGTTGTAATATTGGCGATTTTATTCGACTTTAGAAAATACGGGTATTGTAGAAGAAATGGAGGAAGGAAAGCTTCTGATGTCTACGAAGGTCCCAGGTGTGGTGGATCCTTCCGTAGCTGGGAGTAGTCCAAAGAATAAGTTCTTAGAGTTCTCAATCACGTGAGTGTCTCATCACTATAGTGCTCACGAGCAATCCAGTTAGCACTGGTTTCGTCAATTGTGCTTGATATTTGTGTGCATCAAGCCATAGACCGGGAGGGGATGCTAGGTCAGGTTTCGGATTTAGTGTTTTCTACCTGATGCCGGAGAGTCGTAAGCGTGTTATCCCTCCTCCTGTGGTTCCCGGTCGCCGTTTTCCAGATACGGCTAATGGAAACCATTTTGTGCTCAACTTTCTTGACCACAACCAAACGTACCCTAAACGGAAAGCTAACTTCATGCGCTGCAGGTCCTCCACTGGCACCAGATAAATGTGCCCTCCATACAAACCCACCAAGGAAGCATGAAGGCTTCTTGAGCTAGATAAGACCACTCTTAAATTCCTAGGAGAGATATGGCTACCTCATCATCCTGAATCCCTGCTGCTGTTGATCAGATGATGTGAATGCCTCTACCACAAGCAGCTCCTTTACTAGAAATCCCCACGCCTCCCTGGGGAGAGCTCGCTTCAGATCCTGGCCACACACATTAGTCTGGTCTGTGTGGTGGGGACACTACTGCTACCACCTCTGCACTACCTCTTTACTCACCACCCTTCATTCTCCAATAATCCTAGCATGTCTTGCAGTTTGCATTGACGCAGGAGTTGTTTTATCTCTCCTAAATGCCGAAGAACACAGTGGAAAGGGAATGCATTAACAAATAATCCTTGGTAATGCACACAAGGGAAGTCCGCTGGGAATGCTAGCGCTGCCTGTTCCACAACTAAAGCTGCTGAGAGAATTCAAATCACCCAAACCTAAAAGCTGTCTGCGTTCTCCTCTGTCTACTTCGCCGTAGACTTTCATGCGGGAAGTGTGTCTGTGCCGCATGTTTATCACTTACTGTAGGCAGTCTGAGCAGTATGATTGATTAATCAGCACATATCGTTACTATTATCAGCGCGGTCTCTGGTGTTAAACAGTGAAACAGGCTTCCTTCGCGAGGATTTCATGGTATCAAATGTGGTGCATCTATGTGTGAACAATTATTTATTAAAATTAGAGATATTTAGAGAAGAATCAGCACCGAATACTTTTAACAGGAACCTTAAAGTAGCCCTCGAGGCATCACAATGCACTATAGCACATTAGCTGGTCCCCAGCACATCTGAAGCTCTTTTTAAAACATATGACGCCGAGAATAAGCTTTGTTTCAGATAGGAGTATTGTACTCAACTAAAGCATTACAAAACATTTGAGGAAAATATAGTATATAAAAGCCCGAGCACTATTTAAAGTTTCAGCTAGAACACAAAGGAAGGCGCTGTATTCTTAGTCTTCGATTAGGAATTCTCCCTTTAAAAGTTTACTCTTCCAGATGCAATTCCCTTGAACATTCTTCAGGTACCTGTGACTTGTGTAACGGTGGAGTACAAGACCTTCGCCACGTACTTTTAATTTGCCCAAATTCGACTTTGGTAGATGCTCAACAATGTTTTATAAAACCCATCCGCTTTAGATATAATGCTATTTTAACTCAAGATTTAATTTTGTCGTGCATGCCTCCCCCAAAATAATTTGTTTGCTATAACTTGTTTAAGTTCGTAACCGCATGCGCGCTACGGTTTTCCCGCTGAGCGCTGCGATTTTAAAAATCCTGTGTTACGTGACAAGGTCAACTCGTCACACGCACAGCGCAGGTAACGCCCATGACGAGCTGACCTTGTCACACGCATCGAAGGGGTTAAAGAGTTTTTTTAAGTTGTTTTAAAAAACATGCATAAATCTTATAACCATAAACCATATATCTTTAGCCCTCAATTTTAATTTACTGTGTCTATAATGTGTTTTAAAGAAAGCTTTAAAACTATGAATACAACTATTTAATATCATGTATTTGTATTTGTTGACCTCAGACAAGTTCTGAATCAAATACAATTTTGAATTTGAATTTGATGTGAGAACAATCAGCGTTGAGATCCTGAACATTTGAACCTCTACAGACCACTTGAACCCACCATTTAGAATGTTACAATAATAAGCTGATTCTTTTGCTGAACTCCTGAAAGCACAGGATCAGTGCAATTCTAATAATATTTATTTACTTATTCGTTTTTTCAAGTAGCCGATTATAGACCCAATGAGTGACAGAGTGCTTCACATAGGAATGGTTTTGTATATAGGAATTGTTTTGTTTTGTTTCGCTACATAAGGGATTTTAGCTGGTTTGACATTGCATATGGCAAGTTGCAGCAAAGAAAATAGCAGGTTTTGATTTTGTAGAGTAATTAACATGAGACAGTTTAAACATTAGACCAGTCTAATTTAGTTTCATTACATAGTGCAATTTAATTTTCCTCGGTCTCTTGGTGACAGCAGATATGACGGCCCACACCCAAGATGGCGGCTACAGGTCTCTCGGTGTCATGGAAGAGCACCCACTGTGCATTGTTTCCTTGTGCAATATAGTCTTTAGGATGGGACAAGAATAAGATGGCGCCACCCCACCACTCCCGCCCCCCACCATTTATGATCTCCTTCAGGTCGACTTACCGTCCTGGCACTGTCTCTTAGGACCTCTGGCAGGGCAGCCTTGAATCCACCTTAAAGCATTTGAAGGATGATAGAAAGGGAGGTTTCCAGGGAATTGGAAGAGATTGAAGCCTTTTGTATAAAAACAGTAGCCACCAATACCACACTGGCTGGTGCAATGAGTCGTCATCCACTGGCATCTGATTGGCGGGGAAGAAAGGCAGGCGCAGAAGAGGTTACGCCACCACAGTTACGATAGTTCCTGTGAAAGTAATCAAGACATGACAGAAAATAAAAAAAGGTTTGTGTGCCTGGTATTGAAAGGAATGGGATACATATGAGCTGGAGTGTACATGTGTAAGCGAAAAAGTGAGTGTGTCTCTGTCTGCCAGGATGTAGGGCTATCAAAATTAAAAATTAAAGGAAGACATATTAGAGGGATACTAGGCCTAAGTGAGTCCCCAAGGTGAAGTTAATTGAATGCTGTTCTATACATATACAGCCAGAAACCAGCCCGCCACAGTCAGTAGTGAAGTACAGACGACCAAAGCGGGAACTGTACTCAAATTGAAAAGAAATCATCAATTTCCACATCGTATCCCAAAGAAAGCACAACATATAGAGTCAGCAATGATCGATCCATATATTATGTAAAGTGCATAGTTTCACAGAATCAGTTAATGCAATATGTCTGCTTTGGATATTGATGAAGAAGAGATGTCATAGGTACAACATATGAAATGCAGTGTTAGAAATCTTAGAGTGTGACTTACAAAAAATATGCAGCCTATGCACCGGAGACTTCCATTCATCGTTTGTGTAGATTTCCTCCTTTTTCAGGATTCACAAACACCCAACGAACATGCTTCAGAAATCTTTAAAAGTCATAAACCCAGGCATTCAAAAATCCCAAAATAAGTCTGTTCCATGATATTTCCCACTCCTCAGAATGCTAAAGCAAAACTGTAAGAATGCAAAAAGGGCATGAATAAAGGATTACGGGGAAAATAAGAACACATTATATCGGGATAAAGTGAGGATATAGCATACCAAAATTCGATGAGCTCAGGCCTCTTATTTTGAAAATAGAATTAACAACACCATTCATTCCCCTAGAGAGAGAGGTTTAAAATCACAAAATCTCTGTTGGAATCCACCACTAAAGCCCCTGTTACTGAAACCTCCAATGATAGGCGCAATGCCCTGGCCACTTATTTTGCTATTAAAATTCTGGACATCTACCGATCGTTTCAAGACGTCAATGGAAGTGACAACTCAATCCCATTGAACAATAGTAGGAATAGATGATCACCTGTCTTCTCCCAATCCCCCACCTCTCCCTGGATGAGTTCACTGCTCTTTTTAGGAAAATTAAATCCAGATCTCCTCTGGATCCGGCACTTCTTAGAATCCTTGCCCTGGAGCTGTAAATTATTTTCCCCATTCTATTAGACATGGTTAACCTCTCCCTGGCAATGGGTAGGGTGCCCCAACCCAGAAAACATGCGATAGTCAGAGCTGACTTAAAGAACCTAACCTTGATCCTTTCTGTTTGGGGAACTTTTGCCCAATTTCCCTGCCCCCAGGTGTAATAAAGTGGCAGAAAAATATGTGAATACATGCTTGTCATACTTCCTGGAAGCTTACTCCTTTCCGCACAACAAGCAAACTGGCTTACGGTCCAAGCACAGCACAGAGACCACCTTTCTGGCTGTGGTGGAGGAGTTTAAAAGGAGAATGGACCATGGGGATAAAGTGGCCATTACACTCCTGAATCTCAGTGCAGCCTTTGATACCGTCGACCACCCTACATTTCTAGATAGGGTTGGTAAGGCTAAAGTTGAAGAAAAAGCTGTAGATTAGGTTGGCTCCTTCTTGAAGGAAAGAACATTCCCGGTCTTTGACAAAGATTGCTGTTCGGAAATCTTGCCTGTTACTTGTGGGGTCCCACATGGGTCCTCCCCTAGCCCTACATTATTCGACATGAACCTGCAGCTCTAGTGAACATTATACCTCCCTTTTGGATCTCTATATTCACTTATGAAGATGACACCCAGCTGGTTTTCTCTATTACCCCAGACTCACATCACTTAACATCCGCTCTTGGACTTTACCTGGAGCAGGTAGCCAGCTGGATGGATAAATACTGTTTTAAGCTCAACTGAGCTGAAACAGAATTAATGATTCTTGGGTACAACACCTCTACAAACCAAGTCCTGGGCTGGCCTACTGGCCTCAGCCGCCCCCTGCCTCTGAGGCTGTCATAAAAAGTGTAGCTCGACGATACCTTGACAATGGAAGCCCAGGTCACCAAATTCTCAGCCAGTCGTTTAGGATTGTTGCATATGTTGTACCAGATTCTCCCTTTGCTACCCAAGACCTCGAGATGGGTGGTGGTTCAGGCTCTCATTCTCTCTCGTCTGGATTATGGCAATCCAATTTACCTGTGATCTCCCAAAGAAGTTAACCTGGAAACTAGAAGTTGTGCAAAATGAGGCCGCACACACATTATTTGGAATTCTTAGGTCTCAGTGAGCCAGGCAGGGATTGATAGAACTTCACTGGCTCTCCATTGCCAAAAGAATAGATTTTAAGACCATGTGCATTTTCCACAGAGCCATACATGGGCAAGGTGCACCTATCTAACTGCAGTTTGTTACCCTATACGACCCCAATAGTACATTTTGATCTTAAAACCTTCATTTGGCTACCGTCCCCGCTAACAAAAGAGTTAGAAGTGGAGGACGGTCCTTTACTTTCAATGCAGCTAATGTCTGGAAGTATGTGCCGTGGCCATCCGAGTTATGGAAAATGAACAACGCTTTTGAAAAGCTCTTAAAACCTGGCGCTTCTAATAGATTTGGTCTCTTAGGTGTATTTCTCGTCCTGTATGGTGCAACCTCTCCTAACCATTGCTAGGATACATCCGGGTCACCATGCGCTTTACAAGTCTTTTAGCATAATATAGCATATTCCTACACTCTTTCACTTACTCTTTTGGTTTGTCTGGAGTGCAGACATGCAGTAGGGGTAAGTATGGTGAAAATACACATTTTTCAGCCAGTGGCGTAACGAAACTTGCAGGGGGGGCCCCTTTAAAGTGCCTGGAGGGGGCATCCCATTCTTTGGACCCAGTTAGGAGCTCTCAGGCCCGCCCGTGCACAGTGCCAGAGGGGGCCACCTGGAGCATCATGGGGGCTGCGGGGGCTATTGTTATGCCATTATTTACAGCCTATTTCCACTTGAAAAATATTTTTAGATGTGGAGGAAAGCCATTCATCACACATCTGTTATATATAAGGGTGTTTACAACAACTTTTTATCCTATCTACACACTTACACCTTTATTTTTCTGGGAGTTATGTGTACATGTGGAATGTAATAAGTCATTGGGTAGGTTTCTAAACACCAAGTAAGTTTTGATTTACTGGGTTTTCCCAGTGCTTACTTAAAAAAAAAATGTCGAAACCTGAGTTTTTCTTAGGAGCCCGTGTCTTCCTTGAGGACACGTCACCAGCGCTGCCAAATATGCCGGGTGCCGAATACCAGACTGCCTAGTCTTAATTTCATTTTATGAGTCTTTCTCCTACCACTCTACTCTTCCTTTCTCTTTATCTCACTCTTGCAAGCTCTCTTTAGGTCTTGCCTTGCTTTTAGCTTCAGTAGGTGAAAGACTCTTGTCGACCATAGCAAAAACCTACACTGGGCATTGAGCCAACCCATGGCTTACCATTGGTTGGCTTTATTGTCACTCTCATTAGCTTGCTTCACATTCGATGGATCGCCTTCCTCTTCTTGTGTTTGTCCTTCCCCTGCAGCATAGCCTCATATCCAGTCTTTTGACTGACTAACTAATATCCTTCCACTGCTCACACTTGGTGAACTATTTTTCCTGATTAATTCAGGACTCCGTGAGGGTGCACGTGTTCTCTTGCTCTCATGCTTCCCCTCCTCAAATACCCATCCCTGCGCTCTGTGTTAATTCCCACTCCTCCCAGTTTGTCTGGAAAAAACACAGCAACAGGTATATTTTTGCCACGTTATGTCTAAGCAGCAGACTTTAAGGTCTGTTTTTGCTTTATCACCTGCAGTCTACATATCCCACAAAAGCTTATGCTTTGGCACACAAGGCTTTTATTGCGATGAACGAGGCATCAGCTGTTGCTGCTGCCCTCAATCAATGGGCATTTGACACAGAAGGAGAATTAAGAATATGTCTATTTCCATGGATACCCATAAACCTGCCCCCAGCTACTGCAGAGGACCAAATTGCTTGAGCATGTTTTGGTTATGACTCCTGTGGAAAGTAAATTTGGCCTTGGAAATTGTTTTCCTTCAAACTTCCTTATCCTTTTTATATTTTGTTAGGAATTGTCTGAGTGAATAGTATGTGAAGAACCAACCATGCCATTTATAAAGACTGAAAATATTGAATTCACTGTACAGCTTTCAGATATCATAAGACATGTTTGCTTTTCCTCTGGTATTTTGAACTGTTTTTTTTTCTTCTTTTAAACTATATGTTACAGACAAATATTGGCAAAGCCAACAACTTGGCACTTGCATTATTAAGGGGAAATCTGTTGGCTTTGCCAATGCTTACTTTAAAAATTGGGATGTAAAAAGACATCATATTCATAATATACTGTCTTAAAACCGTAGGTCCTACAAGCAGTTCTATAGGCAAGCTCCACCAATAGTACAATACATTAGGATCTAGGGCAGTACCCAGGAGTATTCTTTATCCAACAATATCAAATATTGTATTTATGACATTTTCTGTCCCAGTCATGGAGCTGCAGGCCTAGAGTGGTATAGGATCTTCAGAAGATCTATTGCGGAAAGCTGCTCCATTTTACAGATCTACTAGTCAATTTCGGAATGCAATATGGCCAGTCCAGCCCATCTGATCTCCACAAAAGAATTTGTAAGACTGACCTTATGCATATTTTAGTTCTGAGTCCTGTGGAAAGTAAACTATGCCTTGGTGAACAGATTTGAGACACCTTTAAGATTTATATTTGCTTTTCCTCAGGATTTTATACATCATTTTTTCCTTTTACATTATTTTAAAATAATGCATTGCAAATAAGCACTAGAAAAGCCAGTAGCCTGGCACTCCTATTAAAAGAATGATACCTATTGGTTTTTGCTAATGCGTTTTAAAACATTCTTTCTCCTTTATCACTGTTTACCTGTCTCTCTTTTTCTCTCATTCCTTCCTTTCCCCCAACTCTCTCACTTGGTCAAAGTCTAATAATGAAAATAAGTCCTGGTCTCCAAACGTGAGTGCCAGTGCCCACCTCCTACAACCACAGGTACAAATTAAGAACTGAGGGGCATATTACCAACAGCTAGCGATAATTATCGCTATGTTGGTTTAGCGGCGATATTTTTATCGCCGAGCTGCGGCGATTTTTATCGCTTAGGAACCTTGCTATCATCAAGGTTTATCTCCTAAGCGATAAAAATCGGCCGAAATGCATGAATATCGCTGAAAAGTCAGCGATATTCATGCATTACCGAGCTAATGCTCTTAGCCATGTTAGCCACCTCACATTGGATAACATGGCTAAGAACTGCTCAGGGGCAGGTGTTAGCTTTTGGAGATATTCGCGCTTAGCGCGAATATCTCCAAAAGTTGGTAATAGGAGATAGCGATGTTAGCGACTATTTCCAGTCGCTAACATGTTGGCACGCCCACTTTGCATGTCATTAGTGATAAATATCACTGAAATGCAAAGTAGGGCCCAAGATGGTCGCTATCTCCTACTAGCTGTCGCTAACTGGTGTTAGCGACAGCTAGGTAATAGGGAGATCATTTTATCTCCGCTTTCTTGGCTTTTAAAGCCATAAAAGCGGAGATAAACCCCCTTGATAATATGCCCCTGAGTCCTCCCTACAATCCAAAGCTCCACTCCCCCCTTTTCAAAGTTACTACTGCAGAAGATTCCACATACTTGGTCAATTTTCCTCAGGGATAAGTGCAATATATCACCGGAAATTCTCCACAGATCGTAATTCTGCGTATCGTATGTTGGGTTCCAATTTTGGTGGCCATAAGTTACAATTATGATTCAAAACATTTTGTGAGTTTGGTTGTTTACTATTTCAAAAAGGAATTGCAAAATCCGCTCAACAGGAGTGTCTGTAAACATAAAGCATGACTGGTGAATATCTGTGGAAAAGTGTGGCTCAGGGGTTAGAGGCGGCAGACCCGGAAGCTGAGATCTGCCCTGGACCAGGGTTCAATTCCCCGCCTCGGCGGGTCTTGGGCTCAAAAATTCCACAGACTCGATAATTCTCGCTCCGGTGCCTTCTCGACTCACGGGTTCACACTCTGCGACTCTGGGCAATAGCTTGCTTAATCTCCACAACGGCCCCTCGCGGCGGGATGCCTGGCTTTCACCTTGTGGATACCCTGCCGGGGTTATCTCACAGGGGAATACCAGGACGGGTTCCCTAAGCAAGCGCCGGGAAACCCTTTGTGGGTAGCTGTGCGCTATATAAGCTCAAATACATTTACATTTACATACATATCAGTGGATTTTGTAAGCCAGGCATGACCGTAGATTCACTTAAATTCTAGGGGAAGCATAAGTGTCATCACACTCCATTTGAGCTAACTTGCATCACAGGTAGTGACATCGTATCACCTTTGATTCTGAATACCAGGAAGGGATGCCACATGACCTTGATCCTGATAACATCACAATAATTGATGTCACTGAAACCAAGTGCATATCTTGAAGCGAAAATGTATTGGTGATTCACAGGACATTTGACACAACATGAAATTAAAAAATCAACACTAGTCATGCCCACTAGTAATAATCCATATGGACCATATATTGAACATGACCTATTCTACTGTCTTGATTGACTTTTTATCTGTTTTGCCAAGTTTTGATTTACGATCACTTGAAAGGAACTATTACACTTGTGAAGCATAGAGGTAACTGTTTAGTTCAAACACATTATTATTATGTGCAGGGTTAGAGATAGCTTTGACTGATTTGTCACCATCTTGCAATGAAAAGAAAATCCAACATAAAAAAAACTATATATATACCTGGAGGAACTTTGGGTCAGCTCTCTTCATTCACTGGTCTGTTCAGCTGTTGTTCACATTTTACTTCCCCCCCCCATTTCATCTGTTGGCTGCCTCACACTGTGTGTAGCAGACTTTTATCTGATCACATATGCACATCCAAAGTTGCTATGCTGTGCTGTGTGATAAGGCAACAGCGGTACAGCACCATATCTACAAATATATGACATGTATTCTCTCTGTACCCTGTTCTGGTGCTCTTTGCACCAGGTACACCATCCCTTGAATGAGAGCATGGGTAGGGCCTTATGTCTAGCATAGGTTTGTACTGCAAGTTGTTGAAAAAAAACTCATTTCCACACAACTTCGCAGCGTTTGGGGTGTTTCATTTCCCTTCCTCTCCTCGAAGAGGATTATCCCAGCTCTTTGCTGAAGCAAATCTCCAATAATGGTGGGAAAGAGTTCACACACTCTGAAGGCAAACCATGCCTTGAGCCACTGACTTCCCACCCCTTTTGGCTTCTAATGTGCACAATTACACACCAGTATATGCGTTTAGTACACACTGTACTAAATGATAGGCATAAATGTAGCCATTTACCATTACACATGTATGTTTACGTTCAGCCCTCTAAATGGAAAAATAGAAGGGCAGGTCCTTAATATCCATAGTACTTGTTTGCTCCTGGTAAGTGCCAGTACTCTCCCATTAAATGTATTGCTGCAGTGCTGAGAAGTGCAGGTGCTCACTTTAGCAGATTAAAGAAGTGCATATCCCCAGTACCGGATAGTGCCTGGCCATTTAAAGCACTGTTTACGAACGAATATAGCTCTGTGAATGATGTCCCCTATATCTGTTCAGTCATATAAAATCTAGAGAAACACACATGGAAGGAAAGGCTTGGAATAAATCCCTGTAATGATTTCAAAGTATCCTGATCTAAATTTTAAGTCAGAAAAACAGACAAGAAATTCATAATATTGGTAGTGGCCTAACGGCCAGGTTCGAGTTTGAGGGGGAGGCTCAAACACCCTGTGATTCTGGGCAATTTACTTAATCTCCCTAGGCCAGATGCACAACCGTTTTTGCATACGCAGACGGGTTTGCGAACCTGTTTGTGCATGCAAAAACAGCATGGGCCATGTACAAAGCCTATTTAGCGAGTCACAATGTATTTGCGACTCGCTAAATAGGTTTTGTGACTCGCTATTAGGAAGGGGCGTTTCCTTCCTAATAGTGTGCGCAATGCATTGTATGAATGTTTTGCATCCGAAATTGCGGGCACAAAAAAACACTCGCAAAATACCACCCTCTTCAAGAGGGTGGTGATGCACTTGCAAAGACCCCTTCCCCTTTGCAAATGCAGGGGAAAATATTTTTTACGTGCAGGCAGTGGTCCCAGGGTCCACTACCTCCCCTTAAAAAATGGAACAAAAACCTTTCATTTTTTTTCTTTTTTAAATGCGTCCCTTTTTGCTTTAAGGAAAACGGTCTGCATTTTTTTTTAAAACTGCTTTATTTAAAAGCAGTCCCAGGGATGGTGGTCTGCTGAGCCCAGCAAGCCACCATACATGGGACGGCCTGCCATTGCAATGGGGCCGCAAACTGCGAGAGACTCATTAATATTCATGAGCCTCTCAATTTGCGACCCAATTGGGAATCGCTAACAGTGTGTTACACACTGTTGAACATCCAAAATAGCGCCTCGCAAATTGCGATTCGCAATTTGCGAGGCGCTATTTTGAGCGCCGTACATTGGCCCCAAGTGCCTAAAAAAAATTAATATATCTGTCTGTAATGCAACTTATGCTCATGTATAGCACTCTGATACCTTCGAGTCGAGTTTGCGCTATATAAAACTGCAAAAAAAAAAAAAAGCTGTATGTTAGTTGCACCAGGCCTTCTTTTTACTTGGCAGTGTGTGTGTTTTTTCTCCCTGTAGTGTCTTGGAGTTGGGCACGGATACCGGGAGTTCTGCAGCGGCTCGGCTTCACCTACTTCACCATAGCCCTGATGCAGACCTGTTTTGGCAAGAACACCCAGGATTGTGAGGTAGGCGCTCGCTTTGATCCTGTGTCACAGTGCAAGCGCTTTCGGTTTTCTGATGATGATAGCCGCTACTAACGTATCAGCCCGCATCTTCAGACACACAGGCAATTCTGAAATTGAACACATTTGAGATGTACCCAAAACGCATCCTATTGCTAACCTGTCCAGGGTTGCCCGTGTGTCGTATCCCACCCCGGGAGACCGCTCCCAGACAGGGCCTTCCACAACGGGGCTCCCTAAGAGGTGCAACACATATCAGCCTTCTAAAATACTTCTTCCTCGAGGTTCTCCCTCTAACTAGGTTTGGGTAACATAGTCCTCCTTCTAAACCATTCTGAACCAGAGACACTTCAGGCCCACCAATCTATTCACCCGGGCAATCACACATTCACTCTGTGCACATTGGCAGCCAGGCATTGTCCACGCAATCCATCAAACTGGCCACCCATTGCCCAACTCTGCAGATATTCCACCGCCACTATGCAGTGCACAGTATGGCCACCTATGAGGACCAATAGGAGCTCGCATAGAGAGGGCAATCATCCTATTCATAATGATATTCACTTCCGTGATCTAGTCACAGGAATCACTAGTTCATTCATCCTGTAAGGAGGGAGCCAGGATTTAGGCAGGTGGAATCTCGTCTGCAGCAAAGAGCCCCCGAGTTGTCATGGACACTGTGGAGAATGGCCCATCTTATGTTACATAAACCATCATATAGAACCCGGATAAGCATGAAAGCATGAAAAGCTTCAGCCAACAATAAGATCATGGGTGCACACAGCAAGGCCACCAGAGAAGGCCTCATTATCAGTCCTTACCTGGAGTTACTGATGCAGTCATCCGACATTTTCAGGTGAAATACACTGAGGGCCTTATTTATGAGGCCATGCATCAGTTTTGCGCTGCTGTTGCGTCACTTTATGTGAAGCAATGAGATTTCATCATGAAACTTTATTCGACAGTTAAGTCATAAAAGCACTGCGTCACAGGATGCCATTGCGTCAATATCTTACGCCTGCCCCACACAACTCCTTGCGAAGTGATGCGTCATACTGTAAATACGCTTGCCACTAAACTGTGTAATTCTCTCACCCTGGAGATTCGCTCCAGTTCCACTCTTCTTCAGTTTAGGCGGCACCTTAAAACCTGGCTATTCGTTCAGACTTTGGCGTAACCTTCTCTGAGCCTTTTGAGTTGCAGTTCTTCAGTCTCTGTTGGTCAGCGCCATGAAACCCCCGGGTGTACGAGCGCTTTATAAATTCTTGTTAAGATAAGATAAGATAAGATAAATATGACACATCCAGGCTGTCGCAAGGAGGACGCAATGAAAAGTGACGCATCTCTGTATTCACGCAGCGATGCGTCACTTTTCATAAATGAGGCCTTCAAACTGCAGACTCAGAGCAGACTAACCCTGCAGAGCTCATAATTCCAACTCCAGGGAGGGATTGGAAACAGGGACATCTTAAGGATTTTGGGGGCCCCAGGCCAATAGCTTTTAGGGGGCCCTTGCTCAGAACAGTTTTGAATTATGATCCCGTTTCAGCTTTTTCATGCCCTTTTAGGCCAGGTCACTGGCAAGCACACTCGTCCAATTCAAAAGTTGTTACATCTAATGTTCATGGATAGTGGTGAGTGTTGTCAATATTTTAGCGCAGCAGCTCACTTACAATACTGCAAATAATCTTTGTGGCACCCGCCCACTTCTCATAAATGAAGTCCTGCTTTGATCTAAATGAAACTTTATTTATGGATGTTACATGAAACAAACACAACATTTCGCTGCAAAATATTTGTAATAGACTTTTACGCACCACTCACATCAAAACTAAATTAAAGAGAAACAGTATTTAAAACATTCTGTTGATGAATTATTCAAGTTCACCAGGGCAAGCCTTGCAGAACGGAGCTGGCTCTATCAGGGGGCCTACCTAAAAGGCTGGGGCCCTGGGCCAGAGCCCACTTTGCCCATGCCTTAAAACATCGCTGATCTGAAACTTGTAATTGACTTGAGAAAGTGCAGAACACAGTGCTCAGGTGGATCACTATGATCCAGATTTGTCACCGTTCCCAGAATGCCCTGTGCACAATGACAGTATATGCCACAATACCGAGGGTGGATCATTCTTTGTTAGATGGTCGTCAATGCACTGCTTGGACTAGCAAACATTCTATGGGTAAGCAGGCGTAGCAGGTCATTGTTGGCCGCAGTTTTATTTGGAATAAACATAGACTGGTTACCTGGGCACCAATACCATGATAAGTGGTTATATTGGTCATTTGTGAACTGCCATATTTTGGTCATAAATCACACGTCATCATCATACTGTGCAGTTTACATTGTGGTATATTCAGTTCGTAAATGGCCGCCAAACCAGTTCTTTTGTTAGTCCTTGGTAGTCCTATTTGTCATGTTACTTCTGGGACCACCATTTTGTTGGTCACCACGCCCTCTGCCTGTAGGGAGGGGTAGCTTCTCCCCAGAGTTAGGCCCCCAACTCGCTACCTTTTGCGCCCTGTCGTCCGGCCGGGTCTGGGCCGCGGAGACAATGCAGGCAACACACAGCACTGGAAGCACACGCGTGCTGCGGGTAAGCAGGCGCAGGAAAGGCCACACAGTCTATACACCGCACTGGATGTGCATACGTACTATGGGTAAGCAGGACAGTGCATACAGGCAATACACAATGCTGCAAGTGCACACATACTATACTATGGGTAAGCAGGCACAGTAAACGGTCTACAGGCAATACACAGTGCTAGAAGAAAGGCAGTACATACGGACAAGCTCCAAGCATTTCATAGGCGAAGGTTTGTGAATAGTCGCTCGGCCGCTGCAGCGCGAGCTCATGGTGCGATGGAGAGCACGTGCTACTCTTACGAGTAAATAACGCACAGGCCTCGCGGGTCCCTCGGTGGCGGCCTTGGGATGCGGATAACTGATAGTAATTGCCTCCTTCGCCGAGTGTACTCCACTGTAATCACGGCCATTCCTGCTGAGCTGCCAGAAAGGAACAAGGCTTTAAATATTGATGTCCGCGCTGAGGAGCGAAGGTTCTGTAAGTGCCCGACAGCCCTGATCTGACCATCTCCCTCTCTGTCTCTTCCCCGCAGACCCTGGCCTGGTGGGCTCCGGTTAGAGACGTCGTCCTGTACTGGCCAGAGTGGGTGGTCGTCGGCCTCCTGGAGACGCTCTGGCTCAGCCTGACCTTTCTGCTGCGCGTGCCAGGGTGCCCCACGTAAGTAACCGCTAGTGGCAGAAGTTGAAAAAAAGCTTCAAACTCACAGTTTGGGAATCACTCTTTAAAATACAATAATGGCCGCGTGCAGAGGCTGTTTATGGAGACCTGTGGCACGAGCTGCCATGTTGCCCCCAGGCTGAAACTGGAGAGGAAGTGGCTGAAACTGACAGGGGTGGAGGGTTTGGTGGTTACTAGTTGGTAGGGAGGAGAGGGTCCAGTTTATTGCACTTAGGCCCTATGACGACTCCACAGTGTGCATCCGAAATAAAATTCTAAGGTGTGTGGCATTTCCCTTTGTTCTAAATGTTACAGCTTCTATTTACATGCGTGCAAATGGCTTACAATGTGCTATTCACCAAGGAGTTTTTGGTAGGTGAAACATCGTAAGACTCTTGCTAGCAAATAGCACATCATTGCACTTTGCACAGCGTAATACACGTTGGTTACAATTTCTGACCTTAGAGTTCATTCCAGGGTGTGGGAATAAACATTTCATACTATTTGCCAACAAGATCCTCACCACGTTTTACCTTTTGTAAACTTCTGCGCAAATATCGCAGGATGCACAATTCGCGCAGGAGTAAAGAGCACATGTACAATTAGCACATGGGCAGATATCATCCAACGTGAAATTACTTTCAAGTCCAAATTTGCATTTTCACTCGATCAGGGGCCAGGCCTCAATGTGGAATTAGGGTCAAAATAAATTAGAAAGAGCGGAACCAATGAACAATTGTGATCTTGGAGACTATGTGGGGTGCCATTGTATAAGTTGGCATGAGAAAGTGCAGACTCAGTTTATCAGGTTGGCTTTTACCTGCCAGCTCTATTTGTGTAAAGAGATATTCTCACAGTAGCAACAGCAGGACAAGGAACTATGTTGATCAAAATGGGGTTGCCAAATTCTGGAGGATGGAGCATCATCTTTCTTACTGTCCCATGGCTCTGGAAATTAGTTACTTACCGGTTCTCTACAAAACCATACAAACCTGTGACCGCTTTGTGTAAAAATGATTACATAGATAGAAGTTTGCTACTTTTAAATTGTTTTACCATTTCCATAAATATAATAAGACCTGCTGCACTTAAACTTCATGGGCCTCATTTATGAAAAGTGACGCATCGCTGCGTGAAAACAGCAATGCGTCACTTTTCACTGCGCACTCCTTGCGACATTCCTGAAGCGTCATATTTAATGTATGACGCATCATGTCGCAAAGAGTTACAGATACGTCAGTATTTTTGACGTATCTGTAAGCGCAGAAGTGACGCATTGCTGGAGTGTGTCACAAAAGTGACGCAACTCCAGCAATGCGTCCTTTCACATGGGGAAAGCCCCATGTGAAAGGGCTTGCGTCAGTCTTACGCCTGCTGTGAGGCAGGCGCAAGATTTTGACGCAACAGCGTCTTAAAAGTGACGCAGTGAAATCTCATAGATTTCACTGCATCGCTATTACGAGGCTTTTTGCAGGGGAACGCCCCCTCTGCATACATTATACCTGACGCAGGTATAATGTGGCGCAGGGGTTTAAAAAGTGACGCATCTACCTAGATGCGTCACTTTTTAAATATGGCGCAACGAGGCGCATTTTTTACACCGCTGGTGCGTCACAAAAAGTGACGCACCTGCGGCACAAAACTGACGCAAGGCCTTCATAAATAAGGCCCCATGATTTTGAAAATATGCCAAATTGATAGCAACTCTCATTTTTTGTGCGTAAAATAAAGTGTTGTTGATGCTTGAATATTCCATGTTATTATAATATAGAATCCATGGTCGTCCAAAATGCCCATTCATGCAAGAAGACTGCCAGTTATTGCTGAATATACATTTTTTACCTACTTCAGGTTATGAATCTTGAATGTCAATTCACCTAAATGCCAGGAGTAGTGGGTGTGACTTCACAGGCCACTTGACCTTAAATTTCACTCACACACCCATGCTTGCGCGTACACATATTCACACACACAGACTATCTCTTGTGTAAGCACGCTGCCAGGGAAGGTCATATTCCAGCTTATTGTACTCCATTTTGTTACACTAATAGTGAATAGTAATCAAATATTATTCACTATTAGTGCAATAAAACTATTGAGAGAAAATAGAGTAAAACACAACCTACGTCCATAAGGATGAGCTGCCACTATGTTCCTGGCACTGATTTTACCCCCTCCTATGCCATGGGTTGCAAAGACAGTGCCAGTGGTCGCAAGGGCAAGCCATGGGTTACAGCTGCAATCCCTGGTGACCCCTTAATAATGTCCATGGTATGAGTAGTGATAAGGTAATGAATTCAGTGACTGGCACAGCTTCAAGCATCATTAGATTCTCTGGTAGGACTAGTGTTCAACTACATGTTAGGCGTGGTTGATTTTTTATTGATCAGCCATCATTGTTTGGCATTGCAGAGCTTTCTCAACTGGAATGTCCATTTGTGCGTGTAAGATACCTCCTCTTTGTACAGTGTACTAAATTAAAGTACACTATGTATACAGAGCAGGGGAAATCCCTAGAGGAAGATAGAGGTAGTAAGTAGATAATACTAACTCTCTGTGGTAGTGTGGGCGAGCAGTTAGGCTTATCAGAGGACAGTGTTAAGCATTTTTTGTACTCTACTCACAGAGGCAATGAATGAGACACACACTCAAGAATACATCTGAGAACAATGTGGTATAAAAATAACAAAATCTTTATGTATGAATTGAGAAGCAAGACTTCAATTGGAAATATACTTTGTAAAATTCAAAATACGCAGATGAATACTTCGTATACTTCTGAGGATCGTAATAAATGCAGTGCAGTTCAAAGTATGCAGTACTTTCAGTATCTAGGGACTCAGTGGTTGATACCATCAAATAGTCAGTGGGGAGCGCAATGGAGGGGGATAGTCACAATGGAGTTCAGTCGGCCACCACCCTGGTTACAGGAGTGGTTGTGGGCAGCAGGTCACTGTGAGCCAATGCATTCGGAACACCGTCAACCCAGTGGCAGTGGTTGCTGGAAGGATGACCACAGTCCCTTGGAATGTCAGAGGTGATCTTGGCTGAAGGATGATGGTCTTTGCAGGACCCGGGCACCACCAACAGTTGGGCTGGACCTGGATCGGAGGTACCAGGGGAAGTGTGTGTTGGTTTCAGAGATTACCAGCAGCAGTTAGACCACAGGTGTGATGAAGGGCAGACCACCTCAGAGGAGGAGGTTGTTCACACATTGTGGTGGTGTATTGTCTATGCCACTGGCAAGAGTATCCTGGCTCTTAAGAGCTGGGCTGGTTCCAGCATCGGTCGCTGTGATGAGAGGATCTCTCGAGTTGATGGAGGCATGCAGGGGCCAAATCCACCAGACTGGGGAACCAACAGGCCTGGGAAGCTGCCATGTTTCTTTTCAGTGGTGCGACGTGTTGACACAGATTGCACCGGTCCTCTACCACAGTGGATTTCTTTATCAACGGACGACAGCCTCTAGCCCAAGGGGAGGTTCTTGGCAATTTCAAGAGGCTGGTCAGGGGGCTCTTAGTCTTGGGTTTCTTGGAGGCCTCACAGGTTTCAGGAGAGACACCAGGTAGCAAATGTTGAGTCCTGGGCAACAGTGGGGTTCATGCCTTTTTCTTCCTCGTCGGGTCTCAGTTCTTGAACCGCAGCGTTCTTTTTCTGTTACCTTCTTGTGGCCGTTGAATCTGAAGCCAGGTTGTTGGGTAGCCACCTCAATGCTGAATTTAGGTGTGTTATTAGGGTAGGCCTGGTGGTAGCCAATGAGCTATCTACCTGTACGGTGTCTACACCCTCTTTATGCTCACCCCGTGAGGGGTTGATGGGCATACGCTGACTTCTACTTAGCTACTATCTCTATCCTCAAGATGATGGATAGTGCAAAGTGGGGTCTACCTCGTCTGCCCTACCTGAAGGGTGGTGTAGGGTGAAGGTGGACCCACCTCCTATTTTACCTAATTTTACAGCCAGTCCGCCTGTCAAAAGTGGAGCAGGACTGTGGGTACGCCATCTGCCTCTAACAGCACAGGCTGAAGGCAGGGTTCAAAGATGACATGTCCATTGAATGTTTCACTTCTGCTTAGGCAGGTCCTGCAGGGGGTAAGGTGTGACCACCTTCACACAGATCAGGCATTGCTTTTGGATCCGGAGAGCTCTGGCTCTCTACCCAGGGGTACGGAAACATGTTGGTGATGGCAGGCTGGGTAGAACTAGACAGACACAACACCAGTGGTTGGTAACGTTTATGGGGACCCTCAAAAAGGGTCCTCAGTGTGAATATATTAATAAATCCAATACTGGCATCAGCAAGGATTTATTAAGACAAGATATTTGGTACCAAACATCTTAGAAATCAGTGAAGCCACCATGGAGCTAGGAAAATTGTATTGACCAGTATACAGTCCAAGTACTCTCTATGGCTTCCCCGTTCACTTACAACACCCAGAATGGATTGGGTATTGTAGGGGCATATATGATCATGCCGATACGCCCAAACGTAGGAAATGGTGCACCGTCCTATACCTTATGCCGTGTAAAGGTGGCATGGCACACAGGGCTGTCATATCAACTGTTTGGTTTGTCCTGCACTTGGACATGCAGCCTGCAACACCAGCACTACCTGATCCGGGTGAGGGGACCCTAGGGGACCTTCTTCTGTCCTCATGCCCTGGGTACTGGGGGTACTATTTACTGAGACCTAGAGAGGCAGCAGAAGTTGTACCAACCATGGTACAGTTTTAGGGAACGAGATCTGGCACTGGAAACCTGGTTAGCAGTGACTCAGTGCACTTTCTGTTTGAAATTACATCAGACATCAGGCAAAAAATGCGGGGCTAACCATGTCAAAAGAGGCACTTTCCTACAATGCAGATCTAAGAAAGCCATCAATCGGACCAAAGTGATTATCTATTGAAATTGATACTGTGTGGTTGTCTGGTTAGGAGACTTTGTTCAAAGTTAAGTTTCGAAAGGGTTTGCGTGAGTTAGTGTGAAATGAACAAGAGTTTGATATAGAACGATCTTTGTGGTGTTTTGTGTATACGGGTGGATGAGGCAGGGACCTTCTAAAGATTTTCCTCTCGATTGAGAGCCGATTGGCCATTGCTCAGCAAAGGGTGTAGGTAGTGATTCATGTGTACAATGCAGGTTGGTGGTTTATGTTTGATGTGATGCTGTGCATCATTGACATCATTTAGGGGTCGCTCTGGGTCGCAGCTGTGACCCCTGGTTGGACCCTTGCTCCCCTGGCACTGTTTTTGCAACCCCTAGTCTCAGAGGTGGCAAAATCAGTGCATGGAACACAGGAAGAGCTCTTCCTTATGGACATTGGTTGGAGCTCAATTTTCCTGGTTTTCTGTCAAATATTTTATCACACAAATAGTGAATAGTTTTAGTCACTATTAGTGTAATGAAAAATGGAATATAATGAGCTGGAATATGACCCTATCTGACAGCTAAGGTCCATAGGCATGCTTTAAAAAATATGTTTTATGCATGCTTGCAGGTGAGTGTGTTTTTCTGAGAGGGAGTGCTTGAATGTGTATGTATGTTTAAGCATGTGTGTGTGAGTCAAAGTAAAGGTCAAATGGAGTGTGATATCCCTTCTGTTACCGCTGGCATTTTTGTGAATTGCCGCCCATGCTGTGCATGCGAGAATGCATTAAGTTTTGCTAGTTTTAGCTGTGCAGTTTCAGTGAGTTTGTGTGGAGCATAACAAAACTTTAGTAAGTGTCCCTTTGTCTCCTATATGTCTTTGTTTCTTTGTTGTGTACATAATGATGAGAGAGTTCTGTCTCACGTGTTGAATGAGTGAGTATAACTATTGATGGGTGAGATTGGATTAATGGTGTATGCTTTGTATTGTTGCATATTGAATGCTTTTGTATGCACGACCACCACACCCTGAATATGGGCTAATAAAAAGACTTCTTTAAGGGCTGTATGTTATGTGCAGATTAGGGGACCCCATCCCCGAGGTCATATTTATTTCTATGGAGAGCAATGAGAACAGCCCCCCTCACCAAGACTTAGCAGGCCCTGGAGACACCACACCCCGGAGCCTAATGTGGGTGCCCCGTTGTCCACCCAGGGCACCCACAACACACAACATTTAGGGCCCACTGGTTTCCCACATCAATGAATACAGGGTGCAGCGGAACTGGCTTTGCTCCCACATGGTGGAACCAGGTTTTTTTCTTGCGTGGAAGCAATCTCTGTTTCCCTACCCATAAGCGTGTAGGCAAAGAAAAGAAATTGTACTCCTACACGCACTTAAAAAAAAAATACCTCTGATTTGTGGATCCACCGAAAATTAGCCAAAAAATTGCTGAAAATATATATATTTATGGACCCAGGGGGGATCCCTCTGGAATACCAAACCCAGTCCTATGTGTGTAGGATCTACTTTGCCTTTAAAAAAAAAAAATATATATATATATATGTATATATATGTATAAATATATATATATATATATATATATATATGTATATATATGTATATATATATATATATATGTATATATATATATATATATATATATATATATATATATATATATATATATATATAATTTTTTTAACCTTTTTTCTGAGACTGGAGACTGATTCCCGAGTCCTAAGAGGATGGCTGTCACATCATATTGATGTGGTGGCACCCAATCAGATGTCTTCTCGAGGTCTGTCAGCTCTGTGGATCCTCATTGCCATGAAAATAAACAACTTTTTTTGGCTTAATTTCTCAAAAACCATAGAATGGATTTATTTGATGTCACAAAAAGCACACTTTCTGGACGACAATCTCACTTTCTGTTAATTTTGGTGTAATTCTGTTTAGCAGTTTTTGCAATTTCACTGTTCAAAAATGAACGTCAGATATTGGGAGTAAGATAACTGATGTTTTCCCGCTGCTGCCAGCCCTCATTACAGGGAGATTCCTCCTGCATCGCAGAACTCCTCTGGAACTGTCCACCCCACAGAACCACAACTCTCAGCTGCCTCCGTTTACTGGGATTAGGATCACTAAAGTTTTCCCACTGCCACCAGCCCTCATTACAGGGCATTCCTCCTGCATTGCTGGACTCCTCTGCAACCATCCACCTCACAGGACCACAAATCCCAGCTTCCTCCGCTACTGGGATTAGGATCACTGCAGTTTTCCCACCACAACCAGCCCTCATTACAGGGTGCCTCCTCCCGCTGTGGGGCACATGCGCGGGAGGAGCCCGGGCCAAGCCTGGGGCAAGGGCAGGCCCATCTGTGCCTGTCAAAGCCCAGTGGAGGCACGGACACCCCTCTTTCGCCTGACCCCTTCTTC
This sequence comes from Lissotriton vulgaris, assembly GCF_964263255.1. Taxonomy (NCBI): domain Eukaryota; kingdom Metazoa; phylum Chordata; class Amphibia; order Caudata; family Salamandridae; genus Lissotriton; species Lissotriton vulgaris. Next base: position 859,343,092 of record NC_141693.1, on the reverse strand, counting down.
AGGGTGAAGAACCGGGGTTTAACCCAGCGGCGTCAGGGGCATGCCTAAGATCTTCGAGTTCACCTGTCTTGGTATACAGAGACACGGAATACTTCTGGATGGCATCAGATACCAAGTTTATTAGCTGCAGCTAGTAACAGTGATCCTAGAAATACATCACAGTGTTAATTCTCAGGAGACTGCTCATTTTACTAAGGCGAGATGTCTCCTTTTATACCCAATATTCACATTATAAATGCACACCCACTGCACAAAATTCTAGCCAATAAGGTACATTTTCAAACAAGGTATCACATAACAAAAACTCAATTTACAGTATCCCAACCCAAAATTTAATTATTAGGAATGTCCCAAATTCAATCTCCACAAGCCGGACAAACCTATAATTGAAAGCATAACCCATGTAATGAAGAAACATAAAAAAAGAAACGGTAACAGATACTGAACAAGATAAGGCATGTGCAAGGAAACTAAAAGTTAACGATGTCCTGAACATTGATTGGCAATCTCAGACAAAGATCGATCAGGGAAATTGGCTTTGCGAGGTCAGTTTCAGGTGAAGAGGTCAGTTTCTTACAGTTCATTTCAGAGTCAAAAAGAAACCTAGTTTATGTATACATGAACTAAGAAGGCCAGGCCACTTTGTTCGCCAGGCTACCTTCACAGGCCTATGTGAGGGCAACACAAAATGGTGGCACAGAACAAAATGGAGTCAGACTCGAGAATTACAAAACCTCAGACCCTTCTTTTGCCATTACGTAGGCAATAACCTAAGACTCATGTTAATCTGAATCTAGGTCTATATCGATATTCATTAGGTCATCAAGGTGTTGCTGTAGCATCATCTTATTATTCTCTACTTCTCTCGGGACAGGTCTCCGAATACATATAGTAGCACAAAGACTACAAATGGCGGGACCACACTGGATGCAAAGACAACAAGAGAAAAGGATGGTTAAAACCATACCAAGGAATGTCAGAATCTTCCATCCCCATTTGGACATTAGTCCCCAAAACCATCCCGTCAATGACCAGTCTCCTTCGTCTTAATGGATAGACTCAGAGATTTTATACAACCTAGAGATGGCTTGGTACACTGTAGGAGCATTATCTGGTATGTAAACACAGCAACTGGATACAATCAATTTACATACTCCTCCTCGATCTGCAAGTATGATGTCTAATACCATACGGTTCTACAAAGTCATAAGGCGGTCCGCTTGAAGCTCAGCTGTAACATTACTAAGAGCACCTGCTGTCTCAATAATAGTAGCTTCAACAACGCGGATAAGCTGTCGAATATGCCTACTATTGATCATAGGAACCCAAAAGGGCAGGAAGCCCTTGAAGAAATCTCCTCCTTCGTGTGCTGCAGTATCTTCCTGATTGAAGACACCTCTACCATATCTCGTTCTATGATAGTCTGAAGCAGTAGTGTATGTAGGGGGAAGCAGAAACGCCACATAACACGTTCCTGAAAAATCAGGTGGCAACCATGTGTAGGCTCTGTCATGACAAACAAAATATGTGCCTTTAGCTGGCACAAACGGTGGAGAAGTCCGAGATGAATAGACATAGGTTTGAGCACACACACTCTTACCTAGCTGAGCTTTCGGATTCCGACCATTACCTTGCAAACAAAAATGGCCTCGGTGGGGTACAATCCAAACAGAGGGAGACCTTTTTCGTCTCTCCTTCTCTGTCAAGCTGGTACTATATCCAGTCACGTTCCAACCAACGTAAGCCTGCACCTCATCCTTAGGGATAGCATTATATGCATCAATATCTCAGATCATAGCTACTATTCCCCTTATCAAGGCACTATTGCTCGAGTTATCTTTAAGGGAAAGTAAAGGGCGTACCTCATTTGCATATATAAACATGGTCTGAAAAGCCCACACAGACCCATTAAAAGAAAAAGGCAAAACCAAATATGGCATACTCGAATGGATCCAATCCTTCCTGACAGGGAGAGGCTTTCAGGTTCGCCAGGGAGAATGTTATTCCAGGGAAATCGGTTTGGGGTAGGGCGTGCCCCAGGGCTCGTCCCTGAGCCCCACCCTATTTAATCTATATGTCTCCCCGGTGGCACCTATCATCAAAAGTCATGGTCTGCGCATAGTGTCCTATGCTGACGACACGCAGTTGGTTATCTCCCTTTCGCGCGCGCCCGTTCTTGCGGTGGACAAATTCAGAGCTTGCATGCAAGAACTTGCAACCTGGATGTCCACCAACTGTCTCAAGCTAAACGGCAGCAAGACCGAGGTGCTAGTGGTGGGAGGGAGCCCATCTGTTTGATCGTCGGCATGGTGGCCCTCATGCTTAGGCGAAGTTCCAACACCCTGTCTGGAAGCCAAGAACCTTGGAGTTTGGCTTGACACGGACCTGTCCTTTGGTCCTCAGATAGGCCTCGTGGTGGGTATCTGCTTCAGCATCCTAAAAAGTCTGCGGAAGGTTTTAGATCTCCTCCCTACGTCGGCCCGTAGGACGCTGGTGCATGCCACATCGCGCCTGGACTACGGCAATCTGCTGTACCTGGGAGCCACCAGTAAGGCAATAAACCGCCTCCAGGTGTTGCAGAATGCGGCAGCCCGCCTGATTCTGAAATTTCCCAAGAGATCTGCTTCCAAAGCAGCCCTTCAGACCCTTCACTGGCTCCCAGTAAGGAGTAGGGTCGTTTTTAAGGCCCTTTGCACCTGCCATCGCATCCTTACTGGGAAGGCACCAGCACCGCTTCAGAGTCTGGTCACCCGATACGCGCCCATGCGCGCCCTGTGCTCCTCCTATGGAGGGCTCCTAAAGGTCCCCAGGATAAGAAAGGCTTGCATGGGAGGTAGATCTTTCCGTTACCTGGCGGCGAAAAGCTGGAATGCCTTACCTTTGAACCTTTGCCTGGAGCCATCTGAACTTGGCTTCAGGAAGAAGCTTAAAACCCACCTGTACACACGGTAAACCACCAGACCTTGCGGCCCAGCTTTGCCTACTCCACTTGCCATAGCGCAGGGACACGCCATCCGAGCGTAACCAGGCACTTTACAAAACTCCCTTAATAATTTATCTGTCCTATGAGGCATAAGACCACAAACCCAACAATTAGTGGTATTTACTACTAACTGATGCTGATGCAACAACTGTATGAACGAGTTCTTGACAAATTCTGATCTCCTTGTCTGTTCATGTTCAGGCAACGTATAAAACTGGTTCAAAGAAGCAGTAGTGAAAGAAAGCATAGGTTGGGAGGTGGGTGCAGATGTCTGTTGTGTAGCATAGACAGTCCAACCCACACAAGCTAATGTGATACTTAAAAACATCAAAAAGCACAATATTATAAAACATTTGCTATGTATCAATGTACAAAATCTTGTCTTAAGATCTATTCTCTCAACATCTCTTTCAGTTACAACAGACTCCATCCTCTAACGTGCTGCTCGCGGCAATTTTCCTTCTTCACTCAAGTGTGCGTCCAGGCGTCCTAGACGTCCCTAGAGCCGCAGACCTTTCGTCAATACGCGGGCCACCCCTTAAGTCTTATACAGCGACCCTGCAGCTAAACCCGGATGGTGGTTCGAAAAAGAAAAAGAAAAATAGTCTCTTGTCTGAAAGAGTCTAATTCACAAAAAAAATCAGATTTTATTTGTCCTTTTTAGACCTTAAGTTGTAGCGTTCTTTACCAGGAACAGTTTGATCCTGAAAGAGTGTCTCTAGGTGCGTAGTATCAAATCTCAAACACGGCGGCACAGCTCCTTGCAAGACTTCATCATCCGCACGTTCTGACTGAGTCCATTCCAGATGTGCATCGCTAAAAGGTACAAATATCTGAACCCTTTCACTCTCGGAATCGGTAACACCTTACCGGACCCACTTATCGTACGGTAAGGGCAAAGGTATTTTCTTGCAATGGGTACCATGTACCCAGTTTTTCTTGCCGAGCACCTTAATAGCAGTCTGAGTTGATAACAGGACTTGGTATGGACCGGTCCATCTTGGTTCCAAGTTCTTTGACCTCTGGAAATTCCTGGTTAGAATCCAGTCGCCAGGTTGAATCGTGTGGCCTACGTCTACAGAAACTGAAGTCAAAGTGTCATGGACCTGTTGGTGAAGAACACGCAATTTAGCAGTCAAATCATGTAAGTAGTCAACCAACATAGGGTACTCAATATCACTGTACTTCTTAGGCCTCGGCACACCCCAGGCATTCGCCGGACGTCTAAAAACAATCTCGTATGGGCTAAGTCCCACGCGAGAATGTACTGTCGTTCTCGTGGACAAAAGTGCCAATGGTAAGGCATCGGGCCATGTAAGACCAGAGCTCGCTTGCACCTTGGCCAACTTCAGCTTCAGAGTGCCATTATAGCACTCGACCAGGCCTGCTGACTGGGGGTGATTCGCAGTGTGAAATTTCTGTTTGATACCCAGACCCGCACATACTTTCTTCATAATCTGACCCACAAATTCACTTCCATTATCACTCCATACCATCCTCGGCAAGCCATATCTGGGAAAGAATTCTTTGAGCAAAACCTTGGCTGTAGACAAGGCAGTATTATCCTTTAGGGGGTCGGCCTCTATCCATCTGGAAAAGGCACAAACAACCACAAGGACATACTTCAAATTATTGCAGCTTTCCATATGAATGTAGTCTATCTGTAGCACCTTGAAGGGATACGTTGGAGGAGCAAAATGACCCGCTGGAGTTGGGGTTCCCTTTCCAGGATTATGCATCAAGCAAATCATGCAGTGTTAAACCAAATTCTCAGCACACCTAGGAATTCCACCATTCTGCCTTACCGGAGCCAACAACTTACATATCCCTTTTGAAGTAATGTGAGCCAACCCATGAGCCATAGTAACCACCGGAGGCACATATGCATCCGGCAACAACCATCGCTGGTGCTCTGACAACTCAACCCAACAGCCTGTTGAATCCAACATTCCCGTACTCTCCATCCACATACTCAATTCTTTCTCAGTAGCTTCTGCCTGAATCATCTTCACACTTTCTGTTGTATCTTCACACATTCCTCCTTCCACAACCCATCTGGCAGGACCTGCAACATACATCCGACTCGTCACATCTTTCTCCGTTTCTCTCCGTTTCTCTCGCTACTTCATCTGCAAACGCATTCCCTCGACCCACATCATCCGTAACCTTCTTATGCGCACTACACTTCACTATCGCAATTTGGGTCGGCAAAGTAAGTGATTCAAGAAATTCACTCACTAATTGTCCATGCTGAATTTTCGTGCCATGGGAAGTAAGAAATCCTCTCTCTTTCCACAAGCGACCAAAACTGTGAGCCACGCCAAATGCATATTGGCTATCAGTATAAACATTCACTCTCTTTGTTTTTGACAACACACACGCTCTAGTAAATGCTATCAACTCCACTGCTTGCACTGAATTCTGTGCAATACGTGCTGTTTCAACAATCGTGTGCAAAGTTGTGACAGCATATGCTGCAGTCGTCTCTCCATTCGGAAGCTTAAAGCTTATTAACTATCTGCCGTAAGACTGTGGTCCAAGCATTGATAACATCTCATCTCGACTACGCCAACGCACTTTATCTTGGTATCACAGCAGGCCTATGACATAAACTACAGACGGTCCAAAATGCTGCCGCCCGGCTGGTGTAGAGAATTCCTGCCAGACATCACATCTCCCCACACCTCCGTAAACTGCATTGGCTACCCATAGCTAAGAGATGTGTATTCAAGGCCATGACTTTGACTTTGGCTTTTCGTGCTTCTAAGGGCAATGGTTCGGCCCATTTGAAAAGCACTCTGCGGCCAGATGCCAATATCAGGACATTGCGCTCTAACTCCCTACTTCTCCTAGCAACTCCCAGATTCAAACGAACTCGTGCTGGAGGGAAAACATTTGAGGTTTGCGCCACTCAGTGTTGGAACAAGCTTCCGGTCATCCTACGTGCCTGCCAAATAGAATCGGCATTCCGAAAGTCTCTGAAGACCCACCTCTTTTCCATTTAATGTTCTCTTCTGTTCCTATGCCCCCTGTTCCAGATTTATCAGCGCCGGGACGCCCCATTGGGGCAGCTGTGCGCTTTATAAAATACACAAAATAAAATAAATAAAAGCACGAACCATCTACCCATAGGGTACCATCAGGATTCGAAAGAGGAGTATCTTTCAGATCAACTCTACTCTTCGTTTCCTCCTCTGTCCGGAGAAAGCAATCATGCTGTTCCTGAGCATCTGTCTCTACAAAAATCGGCAACAATGTAGCTGGATTCAATGTGTTGCACCGCTTAATGTGCACATTGCTAGCCAAAAGCGCCAACTCATAACCTGACAAACGCGCACTGGTAAGATGTTGAGTCTTTGTTCTATTCAATAGGGTATCCACTGCATGTGGGACCATCACAATCAATGTATTATCCAATACCGAACCAGCAGACTGTCGGATAGAAACAGCCGCTGTAGCTCTTAGACTACTAGGCAACGCCCTAGCTACCGGATCTAAAGTAGCTGGAAAATACGCACATGGGCGCTGCTTGTCTCCAAATTGTTGTGTCAACACTGACAACGCACAACCTTCTCTCTCATGTACATAAAGTGTAAAAGGTTTACTGTAGTCGGGGGTACCCAACACCGGAGCAGAACACAATGCATCACGCAATTCAAAAAAACTCTTCTGACATTCGTCAGACCAAGGAAGAGAGTGTGGTATATCCTTAAGAGTAAGTGCCAACAAAGGTTTCACTAGCAAAGAAAAATTCGGAATCCACTGTCTACAATACGAGGTGATACCTAAGAAGGCACGCACCTCTCTCTGTGTGCATGGCACAGTCATTTGGGCAATCGCTTGAATACGCTCTGGGGTCAATCGTCTTCCCTCCTTCGACAAGAGATGACCTAAGTAGGTCACTTCTTGGCGGCAATACTGCAACTTCGAAGGTGACACTTTATGATGAAGGTCAGACAGGTGTTGCAACAAAGAAAGAGTAACTTCTTTACAAATCTCTTCATCATCAGCAGCAACCAACAGATCATCAACATACTGGATAAGAGTAGCACCAGAAGGCAATGCAAGAGTATCAAGCTGAGTTTTCAAAGCCTGACTATAAATGGAGGGACTCTCACAATAACCTTGAGGAGCGCGCTTAAACCGGAAACTGCGGCCTCCTAAAGAGAAGCTAAAAATATCCCTACTTTCCTCAGCAATCGGAATACTGAAGAAAGCGTTCTTCAGATCAATAACAGAAAACTAAGCAGCTGAGGCAGGGATCATAGTCAAAAAAGCAGTAATGTCCGGGACAACAGGAAACTGTGGCACAATGATCTTATTGACCTCTCGAAGGCCGATCACAAACCGATACACAGGTGGCTGAGAAGAGTCAGTACACTTAAGGACAGGCAGAACAGGACTGTTACACACATTACCTCTCGTTTCTTCAACCACACCTTTCTCAACCAAATCATAGATAATCGCTAAAAGAGCTCTTTCGCCATCACTGGAAATTTTGTACTGAGGAATGCGAGGTAACTTTGCATTCGACTTAAGGGTAACAACGCAGGGTGGAATCTGCAAGAGACCAACATCATTGGGACCTGTAGCCCAAAGTGTATCAGGGAGAGAGCGCAGTTCCAGTGGAAGGCGGTCCTTAGACAGATACATCGAGGAAATCACTTTTTTACCCACCGTAAGATGTACTCCCGAAGGAGAAGAATGTAATGTTGCATGCAATCATTTCAACAAGTCCAAACCCAACAGATTCTCACCACAGCCAGTCGTTAGAATAAGGGGAGCCTCCAATTCACAGGGACCAATAGAAAGGGGCAAAGGACAAGAAACCGGGTTACGAACTGGGGCGCCAGAAAATCCTACTGAAACATTGGTCAAGCCAGACAAAGGTGCGCCAGGGAGTTTAGATTGCATGATAGAACTCTTTGCTGCACCAGTATCCAAAAGAAAAGGTTCTGACACACCTGATGTAATCACTTCAACATAAGGTCCACTCTGGTCTACTGGAACTGACACTACTCCCTCCCTTTGTCCATGGCTGTCCTTACTATCATTAAAACCAGCACTCTCACTTACAACATAATAATCATCAGTGTAGTACTGAGCGGACTGGACGGTCGGAACATTCTGTTGGTCAAAATAATTCATAGAATTCTGAGGGGAAAAGGAACGTTCATTCTGGGGAAACGTACCACGTCCTCTACCCCTAGGTACTTGTTGGAAACCACCACGACCTCTCAGACCAGACATACCATTCGCACGCTGTAGCAAGATCGGGCAACTATTCTTAAAGTGACTTTCTTCCTTACAATAAGAACACTGTTTAGGGCCTAGCGGGAGTCGCGAAGGAAAAGATTCAGGCTTCTGCAACAGTTTCTGAAACTGTGGGGGTTGCTGAAACTGGGAAGGTTGCTGAAACTGACGCTGATTAGGGCGAGGCGGATAAGCCTGCCACAGAAGAACTTTTGTTTTTAATTCTCTAGTCTTCTTCTCTACTTTATCCTTCTCATCTTTATCTCTATTCTCAAAGTATTGTGTAGTAGCCAATATCTGGGCCGAAGAAGAAACAGCCCATGAACTCTCAGAGTCCTTTAACTTATTAGAAAGTTCAGGAAGTAAATTAAAAACAAACTTATCTACCAACAACCTCTGACCACCTACTGTACTCATGTCCTGACCACTATGATCTATGAATATTTCCTCAAACCTAGTGAAGAAATCAGACACACTCTCGTCTTTCTTTTGTTTGCATGCTGCTAATTTGTCCCAATTCACCTGCAGAGGAGGCATCATAGTTTTCATTAAATTAATAATCCTACCAGGTAGTTCTGCAACTAAGGGTTCAGGTTTGGCACCTCCTACCTGCCGACCATCTGCAGCAGTAATATTAACCCACGTATCTCCTAACTCTGGCGCGTGATCCTCGTGATGGATCTTTGCCCACAAGGGTTGAGGAACTACATTACCCATCAACATATCTATGTCAGCTAAATTCATAACACACACATCAACTGTCTGAGACAACTCCTTGTAATAACCAGCAGGATTTTTACGGCGGTCAGGCAAGGTCTGCTTAAGAGCCAGGACCTCAGCTCTCTTCCAAGAAACATGTACCCACACTCGCTGAAAATGAGCCGGTGCAGCCGCAATACCATGAGCTGCATCAGCCACAACTGCCTCTCTCCATACAGGGGGAACCTCTCTCATAGGATACTGCTTAACTTTTCTCCTAACAGAAGGGTCAGGTTCGAAGAATGACTGAGGTGGAAGTTTAGACCTAAAAGTGAGTAGTGTCTCTACCGCTTCCTCAACATCGGAACCCACTATCGTCCCTTTAGCAAATTCAGACTGAACATTAAGCAATTCCAGTGGAATTGAACCCAACTCATTATCTTCCCACTCCTGACGAAGGAAGGTACACATGACATCAAAAACATACCTTTGTTTTGGTGCCTCCCACTGTAGGAAGATATCCATAACCACTTGTGGACTGTACTTGGAGGTATTCAAAACCCATCTACGAGCAAGGAGATCTAACACTGCCCGCTCTTCGGGACAAGGAAGCTGACTACGTCTCTGATTACGTTCAGAAACAGGGGTCATATTCAGTGACCCAAAGAAAGGAGACAAAAGACTAGTGACAGTCCCAGTCATTCGTTGCCAAGCAGAAGGTGTAGAAGTTGACATGAGGACAGGAGACAAAGTGTTTTGAGGCGACAGAGACGTAGGGACAGAAATAAGAGAAGTCGAAGATAAAGGAGTGTAAGGCAAAGGAGTTTGAGGTAAGGCTGGTGGCAAGACTGGCGGCCCTGGAGGGGGTTGCGCCGGGGGAGGAAGAACCACCTGTGAAGCAACGGGTGGCTGAACAACAACAGGGGGTTGAACAACAACAAGGGGTGTAACAACTGGAGGTAATGGAGGTACACCACATAAGGTGGTGGTAATCTCAGTAAATGTGACATCAAAGGATCCTTTTCAGGGTCTTCAGTCACATTTGAAAGGAGGTGGGGTGGCAAAGCCGGGTAGCATTTGTCAATGGCCATGCAATGTTGTCTATCTGACACTTCAATCGCACAATCTTCTTCATCTTCCTTAAACTGCCTAGCAGCTTGCATTACCGATATATTCCTTTCCTTCCTATCTCTCTTAGCTTGCTTAATTTCTCGCTGTTTGGCTTCCTTACGCCAAAGGCGGAAAGAGTCAGATACAGCAAGATGCCCTCAAGTGGATCGCCTCCTTCCTCACAGGATGCACACGGAGCATCCGACTGCCTCCCTTCGCCTCCGCACCCAAAGACATGATATGCAGAGTACCAATAGGATCATCCCTCAGCCCCACCCTGTTCAACATCTAAATGACCCCCTCGCAGATGTCATCAGATACCCTGGACTCAACAGGATCTCCTATGAAGGTGACATTCAACTGGTCCTCTCACTCACCGATGACCCCTCAATGCCAAAACCAACTTCCGAGACACCATGACCAACGTAGCCAAATGAATGCGAGACAACTGCCTCTAACTCAACTGTGAAAAAACCAAAGTACTTATCTTTGGGAAGAACACTTCTGAATGGGACAACAGCTGGTGGCCTGCCGAACTTGGACCTACACCGACCGACCATGCACGCAACCTTGGCATCATCCTTGACAGCCAACTGTCCATGAAACAAGTTAACGCAGTTGCCTCATCCTGCTTCTACACACTTTGCATGCTCCGCAGAATCTTCAGATGAATCCCACTGAACACCCAAAAGACCAACACTCAGGCCCTCATCACCAGCCACCTTAACTTCGGCAGCTCCCTCTACGCTGGCATCTCCACCCAGCTTCTCCAGACCATACAGAACGCTGCAGCCAGACTCATCCTGGACCTCCTAAAATGAACCCACATTGCCCTGACCTGAGAGACCTCCACTTGCTCCCCATCCAGAGATACCAGTTCAAGATACTCATGCATGCCTACAAAGCCCTCCCGACCTGCCTACACCAACCATCGTCTCAACTTCCACCAACCCTCTAGACACCTGTGCACACCGGTACATCCCCCACCTCCACCTGTCACAGCTGCAGCAGTGGCTGCACCTTCTCCTACATCCCTGCCAAGACCTAGACAGCCTTTCCCTCCAGCTCCGCACAGCCCCGTAACTGGCAGACTTCAGATCGAGACTCAAGATCCGGCTCTTTGGCGTAGACGCCGCACCCAGATACAACTAGGGGTGACAGCGTTGAGCTTTACAAATGCTGCGCAATTGATTGAATGGGGAAAACACATTTTGAGACATCACTTTTATCTGCCCCTGCTTAACAGATCTCCCCAAAACTTTTCATGTGTGCTATACTTGACTTGCATGGTAAAGGCATAAGTAGTAAAGACATACATGGTAAAGGCATGCGTGGTAAGGGCATATGCGTGTTAAGGACATGTGTGGTAAATGATGCATAGTAAAGTCTGCATTGGAAAGGCTGTTTCCCGGGCAGAGAGAGTTAGAACGAGATAGAAGGAGAGGGGGAGCAGAGAAAGACTGAGAGAGAGAAGAATACAAAGATTAAATACTATGGGAGGTGTGCAGGATTCCTGCTACCTTCCTATTGTTTCGTTGTCTCTTTTTGAAGTTCCCGCAGCTGGCTGTACCCAAGGGCCATAAATATAGATACATATGTGACACCATGGAAGCGGCATTTGAAATGCGCACAGGTGCAAACACAGCGGAATGTGACGATTTGCACCATAAGAACATTAGATCTGCCGTAAATGTTCGAGAAGTTTATTGAACTGCTTATCAGATCATATTAGAACTATATTTATTCAGTTCTTATGAAAGTGATGGCGTATTGCTTTAAGGGCACTTCGAATTTCAGCTTTATACTGTGTCTTAAAAGCAAAAAAAAATGGAGAAACAACTTTCCAGAGGAAGTCCTTCAGCATTTGTAACAGGCCAAACAGGAAACTAAGAATCTATCCCAGAGAATATAAAGTAGAAATAAATTTCTGTTAAAAAAGAAAAAAGATCCCGATGTATAACCATCAGTTCACAAGGCATGATTGTGCAATTTGCATATAGACTATTTTTGCAATATGTTATCCTACCGGTGTTGTTAAAGGTCACAGAGCAGACTGTCCCTTAGCGGCAAGTGCAGGATGGGCACAAAACAGCCTGCATGATGAATATGAACAACTTCACAGTTTGCCAACCCCATTCCTTAGCTGCAAATGCAGAGAAGAAACTTGCAAAGAACAGCATGCTTCCACGTGACCTAACAGGAAGCATTATTTTTAATAGCAGCCTAGCAGCCTGTGTGCTCAGAAAGGACAGGCGTGGTATTTAAAAAATATATATTTCCCATTTTAGCCACTGCCTTATCCCCATACCGACCAGTGCTTGATTTGAGCGGGTGATTTGTGGTGCTCAGCACTGGTACTTAATCATTAACATTGGCGCTTTAGGCATAGGGAGATTAAGTGAGTTGCCCAGAGTCGTAAAATATTGAGACTAGAACCTGGTTCCCCATGTCTGAAGTCAGTCGCTCTGGCCATTATGCCACATCCTCTCCCCACTTTCATAGTTCTGTTTTAGGCGGTGTTAACAGGAGAAATGGACTGGTGCCAGCTGCCTTCTGACGAGAGCCCCGGCACTTTTTTAGGTCGAGCCTAAGGCATTGCTTTAGCAATGCTTGTTGGTGAGATTATATTAAGGCTTTCAAAAGTGTACCCAAACTGCGGATTAGGTACAGTGCATGTGAGCACAACCACATGCATTGTGAATGGCTGCCATTTGCTGCCAGACACTTTGTGCGTGCGCGCCACGCTCCGCCTCTGCTGCTACTTCAGCTCACCAGGCTGCACACCCCCTCACCCCTTGCTCGCCAATGTCCCTCCCGCCCTTCCTTTGATCTCCGCCGCGAGTTCTCCCAGGCTAATGGCCCTCCCCCAGCACAGAGCGCGCATTGCTTGTTATCTTGTGTGGCTGCTTCCATCTCTCTCCTCCCGCCGTTCTCTCATTATCACCTTCTACTCATTTATCTTTCCATAGTTATCAATGTTTACTTCCTCCTTTCTGTTTTCATCGCGCGTTCCTTCTTTGATCTTTTCCCTTCCTTATTTTCCTCTCGTTCCTTTGCATTTCCCTTTTGTTTGTTTCCCATTTTCCCATTCTCCTTTAGCTCTAATTTCTTCTCCATTCCTTCTTTCATCTTTACCGATTTGCTTTTATCTTTGGTCCCAACATTTTTTTATCAAATTCATTTTTGCTCGAGTGTTTGCACAGGGTTTTGTAGCCATGGAAACTACTTACTCCCTGCAGATGTCTGCTTCTACAGTCGTCCCCATGAACACTGCTTCATCCTGGCATGACAGTTCATAGTTCCTTTTGAAGATGGAAACACCTACGGGTGCCCCCTTTTCATGCACAATAAAAAATTAATTATAATAAAACAATTTACAACCAGAGGGGAGTTTTACTAGCTAGAGAAGACTGCTTGGATAAAAAATAGATTTACAAATAAACCAGGCTGCTATGGAGCAGATTTGTTTTGTGTGCATGGACAAGCCACCCTTGTAGATGTCCGCTACGAATGAGCATAGTTTATCCATGTTTAACTGTGTATTTCGCAGCACGTTTCACTGTTGTAACCCATGTGTGCAGCACCAGTACTATGAGCCTCTGGTGCTCAGTGCCACAAAGCCTGCAGCACAATAACTTGCGACAGTACAGAAATCCAAGCTTGTGAGCACGATGCTGCGGTCCAGTCCTAGATATTCTTACCAGCCTGCCAGTCCTCTTCAGACTGCAGCTCCTTTCCTCCCCCACTGGAGATCTAATGTAAGTATCGCGCCTGCCGCTGTCCATCGACTTCCGGCCGCTCTTGCCTTCACCCCTGCCCTCTAGCCCCAATGGCAAACCTGTTAATTACCCTTTACACATACAAATCTGACCCCCTGGCCAACCAAACGCCTGAGTAATTAATCGCACCAGCCCCCTGCTTGGAATTTGCGCCCCTCCCCCGCAGGCACATTTAAATGCTTATTGTAGCCATTTTTTTTCCTTCAACCACATTTCACCGGTAGCGCCAAGAGGCACTTTCGAGGCCAATAAAGCGCTCTATAAATGACTCACTTTCTCTGTTTTTTGTTCTTGTTCAAATTATGTATGATTTCTTTACCCCACCCCGCCTCCATCCCGCTTTCATTCATTTACATCTCACACCCTCTACTACCCGACTCTTGTCTTCACTCCCTCATATTTTCTGTCGCCCTCTTTCTCCCCTCATTTCTACACTTTCTTCTCAATTTTCATCCAGCTTTTTAAGTGTGTGTGTGTTTTTTTGCAGTTTTATTTAGCGCCAACTCGACCCGAAAGTATTTGAGTTTGACACCTCCCCCACTTCTTTCCTCTCTAATGCACTTCCCCTTCCACTGCCTCCTCTATGACGTGTCTCCCTACTCCTTTACTACAGCCCTTCCGCCTTCTCCTGACTAGACACCCTTTACTGTAATTTCCGATGTTTCTCTCCCCATCCTTTTATCTCCTGTACCCAGGTCTTTTCCTTCCTTTCCTCTCCCCGCTTCACCGTCACCTCCCCCAGGTCTATTTCCTCTCCCCGCACTCCTCTTTCTTTTCAGCTTTTCCTAACTCACTTACCATCCTGCCTTCTCCTTCTCCACTACTCTCCCCCCTGCATTAGCCCGTCCCCTCGCTGCCCATCGATGCTCCCCCTGTCCCCTTTTCGGAAAGATCCAATGTTTTCATCTCCCCTTTCATCACCACTGCCCTCAGCCCTCCTCTTCATCTCTTCCCTCTTCATCTCCTTCCCCCACTGCCCTTCTCTCGCCCATCAGTCAGCCCACTTCCCTCCTTTACTGCTCTCTCCCCTCCACTCCTCTCTCCCTTCCACTCCACCATTCTCACTTCCAAACCCAGCTTCCCTCCGCCCTGTCGATCAACTGAAATTTCCCCTCATTCACCTCGCCCTCCTTCCTCAGCCCCTTTTTTCCGACTAGCCCCCTCTCTTATACACCTTTCTTCTCTCGTCCCTCCTCTGCTTTGCCGTCTCCCTTCCACGACCATGCCACCTCTCCCCACCCTGTCCACTTTCCTCTCATCTTGACTCTCTCGCATTTACTGTATCCACCCCCTCTTTATCTTGTCTTCTCCGACTGCCCTCTACGCCACCCCTCTCTTTCCACAACTTCCCTATCCGCCGCTCTCTCCTTCTCTACTTTCCGCTTCGCTTCTCTCTCCCTTGTCTTTCTCCTTTTTCTCTCTCACTGCCTCTCGTATTCAGCCCTCCATACCACCACACCCATCACCACAACATCCACCACCACATCCACCGCCACCACGTCCATCACCACCATGTCCACAACCACCACGTCCACCACGTTTACCACCACCACGTCCACCACCACCACACCCACCACCACCACCACGTCCACCACCACCACTACGTCCACCACCACCACTTCCACCACCACCATATCCACCACATCCACCACCACATCCACCACCACCACCACCATGTCCACCACCACCATCACGGCCACCACCACATCCACCACAAGGACACTACCACGTCCACCACCACGTCTACCTTCACTACCACCACATCCGCTACCCCCACCATGTCCACCACCAAGTCCACCACCACATCCACCACCACGTCCACCACCACCACGTCCACCACCACCGCGTCTACCACCACCAGTCCACCACCACCGCGTCCACCACCACCACGTCCACCACCACCACGTCCACCACCACCACGTCCACCACTGAAGGACTGGGTTCTTTAAGACCCAGCGGTGCCAGGGCACAACACCTGAAACCTTCGTGGGTAACCTGCTCCGGCGTACGAATCACAGAGACACGGGACACTTCCTTCGACGTCAAAGATTCAAGGTTTATTTGCTGCAGGGAACACAGAGATCACGACAAGTACACAGCGTGCAACATGGGGAGACTGCTTCAAATTGGTTCTGTGGATCGCTCCTTTTATACAGTTTTTACCCATAGGATAACATTGAACACAAAAGTTTTACAACCCGGTTCCCACAATTATCCCCCAGAGGGGTCACTTTGGTCACTTTGAAACACACGAGGTCCGGAACATAAGTGCGGAAACATTTGGCGGTTCCCAACTGTAAAAACCATCTTCCCACCATTAGCAAATTCCAATCAGCAGTAAAACAGATCGAAATAGGAACAAAGACAGGTGCAGAGGAAGACGGAGACAGTGGGGAGAACGGAAAGGGTGTAAAAGGGGAGGTATCGGGAAACACGAGATACAGGCATCAAAGGGACGTGCCTAATGAGATGCACGGCTGAGACAATAAGTCCGTGCGGCAAGATGAGCCTCGAGCGGCGCCATCTGCCTTACAGTAGCAACCCCCTCATCATAAAGACACTCACAAAGAACATGTGTCTTCCGCTAATCTCTTGGGAGTCCCAGGGTCGCGAAGCGGACAACGTCCGTTCGCTGGCTACTTGAGGGCAAGAGACAAAATGGATGCCGTATCTAAGATGGAACCCGTGGGTACAGATGAAAAACCCACATAACAAACGAACGGTTTAAGTTAGCACAGCGAAACTGCGCACACTTACTAAACTCGTCATTTGCGGTTCATAGATACCAGACTCGACTATATTCGTGCGAGTCGAAAACACCACTTACAATTGTCACGGAACCTCAGACGCTCCTTTTGCCCTCATGTAGGCAAGCACTAGTCGGAATCATATTCGATATTCATCAGACCATCGAGATGTTGCTGTAGCATAGCTCTGTCCAACCGAGTCCCCTTGGTAGCAGATGGTTGTCTCATACACGTTGTAGCACAGAGGCCGCATAAGGCAGGACCACACTGCATACAAAGGCAACACGTGAACAAGAACACTACAACGACTCCGATGATCATCAGAATCTTCCAACCCCAAGTCGACATCAGGCCCCAAAACCATCCAAGTAGCGTCCAATCCCCTACATCCACGTGTATGGATTCGGAGATCTTATGCAACCTCGAGATGGCTTGATAGACAGTAGGAGCATTATCTGGAATGAAAATGCAGCAGCTCGAATGGATCACCTTACATACCCCACCTCGATCCGCTAAGATGACATCTAAAACCATACGGTTTTGTAACGTCATAAGTCTCTCCGCCTGAAGTTCTGTGGTGATATTACCAAGGGCACTGGCAGTAATATTAGCTGTCGATTCTACCACTCGAGTCAACTGTCTCAGGTTCCTACTATTGATCATAGGTCCCCAAAACGGGAGGAAACCCTTGAAAAAGTCTCCTGCCTCTTGACCGGCAGTATCCTCTTCACTAATTACGCCTCGCACAACTCTAGTCTTATGATAATCGGCATCTACAGTGAACGTCGGAGGCAACAGATTTGCAATAAAACATGAGCCCATGAAGTCTGCGGGCAACCATGTGTATGCACGATCATAACAGATAAAGTATGTACCCTTGGCAGCCAGAAACACAGGGGACGAGGACATCGGCAGAATGTAATTTTCAGTGCAGGCACTTGCTCCAAGTCGGGCTTGCGATCTTCGGCCACGACCCATAAGACAAAAATTACCAGTGTGGGGTACGACCCATATCGGAGGCGAGCTTTTAAGCTGCTTTTCGCTAGTGAACACACTATATTCACCTCTACTTAGGACTCTATAGGCTTGTACCTCTTCTTCGGGAATAAGCGAAGGATCATAGATATCACTATCTAAATCCTCTATTGCTATCGACAAAGGTTTTTGGTACGAGGTAGGACCAGAGTAGGGGGAACGTGGTTCTCGAATGGGGTGGAAACCCAGTGCGCTTCGAAACATTGTTTGAAATGCTCGAGCTGACCCTTGGGAACTATACGGTAACACCAGATATGGAATTCCCTTATCCGTAGTATGTGGCATCAACCCACACACCCAACAATTAGTAGTATTAACCACTAACTGATGCTGATGGAGGAGCTGAATAAAGGAATTGTTGCGGAATTCTACACGTCTAGCCTGCTCGTGTTCCGGTAACATGTGAAAGGAATGGGGAGAAGCAGTAGAGGTAAGATTAGGGTAAGAAGTAGGGGTAGGTGTAGCAGGTAAGAAGTAAGACATCGTGTAATACACCCCACCCGCCAATAATGCAGAAGCAGTCAAAAACAATACAAGCAGTTGGAATATAAAGCATTTGGTACGACTGAGTTGCTGCAGCTTGAATCTATGGACTTGAGCTCCCTCCAAATCATTCAGCTTTGAGAATGCCATTCCCTACGACCGTCCGCAACGTTTCTTGACGCACTTCGTTCTGTGCAGCAATAGTCAATCCCTAGGAGTTCCTAGGAACCGACGGCCTTTAACCTAGCGTCAAGACCTACTGTTCAGAAGGAAGTACGCGCGCGGCCCTACGGCCTTCAATGCACAATATGTACGTATGCAAAAACAAAGTCTCTCAGCTGTAAAGGCAAAAGTATAAGGAGTGAAGCTCAAAATATATGTACAAAAATAATTACAGTGATATGAAAGTTCAAAACTGATCACGGAAAACGGGATAATGCAGTTGTCAATACAGCAAAGCAAGATCTTTTTATTTGTCCTTAGTGCGAGATCGCAAAAAGTATCGAGTTTTCCCAGGACGTGTCTGCTCGTCGAACAGAGGATCCGTCGAAGAGACAGCGTCCTGCTGATCAGTTGAGTGTTCTGGTCTTGAGTCTTTTGATGCCAATTGTTCAACAATGTCTTTCTGCTGCGCTGAGGATTCTTCAACAAGCTGTGCGTCACTAAAAGGCACAAACGCCGGCAATGTTTCTGCTTCAGATGACGCAATGCCTCTCCTTACCCACGGGTCTGCCGACAAAGGGATGGGGACTCGTTTGGTGTGCGTAGCATGCACCCAATTTTTACGTCCCTCGAGACGAACGGCAGTCCTTGTGGCCAGGAGCACTTGATAGGGTCCGGTGAACCTCGGGTCCAGGTTATTTTTGCGTGAAAAGTTCCGTGTCACCACCCAGTCTCCGGGCTGGAGCTGGTGGCCTGGACCCTCCGTCTGCGTCGGCAATGCGTCGTAAACCTGTTGGTGAATTAACCTCAGTTTAGCAGTCAAGTCATGTAGATAATCAATCAACATTGGGTACTCAAGATCAGAAAACATTCCTGGCCTAGGAACCCCCCACACATTCGCAGGACGGCCGAACACTATTTCATAGGGACTAAGCCCTATTCGGGAGTGTACAGTCGCCCTAGTTGACAGTAATGCTAAAGGTAAAGCGTCAGGCCACGAAAGACCAGTCGTAGCCTGAATCTTTGCTAACTTTAGTTTAAGGGTGCCGTTGTACCCTTCAACCAATCCAGCTGACTGGGGATGATTGGCGCTGTGGAATTTCTGATTAATTCCAAGGCCCTTACACACACTCTTCATCACACTTCCAACAAACTCACTTCCATTATCTGACCACACGACTCTAGGCATTCCATACCGAGGAAAGTATTCCTTCAGTAGGATTTTCGCAGTAGACAAAGCAGTATTGTCTTTGAGGGGATAGGCCTCGATCCATCGGGAGAATGCGCAAACCACAACTAAAACGTATTTCAGGTTATTGCATCGCTCCATATGGATGAAGTCCAATTGAATCACCTCAAAGGGATACGAAGGAGGAGCAAAACTGCCAGGAGGAGTTGGGGTTCCTTTGCCAGGATTGTACATTATACACACCATACAATTCTTCACCAAACGTTCAGCACATTTTGTAATGCCATCATTCTTCCATACAGCAGCCAGCAACTTGCAAATACCTTTCGCGCTAATATGTGCTAACCCATGCGCCATTGTCACAACGGCCAGCACATACGCATCAGGCAACAACCATCTTTTCTGATCCGACAAATCAATCCAACAACCATTCGCATCCAACTTTCCCGTACTTTCTTTCCACTTCGTCTTTTCAGTCTCAGTGGCCTCATTCTGAATTGCTTTCACACTCTCAATAGTGTCTTCACACATACTCGATTCTGTAGGCCACCTAACCGAACTCGTCACATACATTCGAGTGCTAAGGTTCCGGGCAGTCTCCTTAGCAGTCTCGTCCGCAAACGCATTACCACGACCAACATCACCCGTCACTTTACGATGCGCACTACACTTAACAATCGCAACTTGCGTAGGCAGAGTCAATGCATCCAAAAGATCATTCACAAGCTGGCCATGCTGTATCTTCGTACCGTGCGACGTCAAGAAACCTCTCTCTCTCCACAATCGTCCAAAACTATGTGCAACACCAAACGCATATTGACTGTCGGTAAACACATTCACACGTTTCCCTTTCGCCAACACACATGCTCTAGTAAGAGCAATCAGCTCCGCAGCTTGGGCAGAATTCTGATTCAACCTTGCAGTCTCAACAACAGTATTCAATGTTACAACAGCATAAGCAGTAGTCACATCGCCATTCGGCAACTTAAAACATGACCCATCCACATACAGAGTGCCATCCGGATCTTCCAATGGGGTGTTTTTAAGGTCCACTCGACCTTTCGTTTCCTCTTCAGTCCTCAAGTAGCAGTCATGTTCTGCTACTTCATCTGACTCTGTGCTAATTGGTAACAAAGTTGCCGGGTTCAGAACGTTACAACGTTTTATCTGAATGTGGCTTGCCAAAAGCGTCAATTTGTACCCAGACAACCTCGCACTCGTCAAGTGCTGAGTTTTCGTTCGATTCAAAAGAGTATCGACTGCATGCGGAACCATCACCGTAAGCATATTATCCATGACCAATCCTGCTGATTGTCGGATGGAGACCGCAGCTGCCGCTGTTGCTCGTAAACAACTCTGCAATGCTCTAGCTACTGGGTCCAAGGTCGAGGAAAAATATGCACATGGACGTTGCTTACCACCAAAAGGTTGCGTTAGAACACTCAAAGCACAACCTTCCCTCTCGTGAACATATAACGTGAACGGCTTACCGTAGTCAGGGGTACCTAACACAGGAGCCGAACACAATGAATCACGCAGTTCAGAAAAACTTTTCTGACATTCTTCCGTCCATGGTAAAGGAGTTGAAACATCCTTGCACGTAAGAGCCACCAATGGTTTCGCTAGCAATGAAAAGTTAGGAATCCATTGCCTGCAGTACGACGTGATACCTAGAAAGGCACGCACATCTCTTTGGGTTTTTGGCACAGCCATTCGCGCAATCGCTGCAATTCTCTCTGGGGTCAATCTCCTTCCCTCCTTTGACAATAAGTGACCTAGATAGGTTACTTCTTGACAACAATATTGGAGTTTAGAAGGTGACACCTTGTGATTTAACTCACAGAGATGTTGCAGCAACGACACCGTAGCAATTTTGCAAATGTCCTGAGTATCAGCAGCCACCAATAAGTCGTCGACGTATTGGATCAAAGCCGCACCAACCGGCAACCTAAATGCATCCAGTTGACCCTTCAAGGCTTGACTGTAAATAGATGGACTTTCACAGTAGCCCTGAGGAGCGCGTTTGAACCGGAAGCTGCGTCCACCGAGAGAGAAACCGAAAAGGTCCCTGCTCTCCTCGGCAATCGGGATGCTGAAAAACGCATTTTTCAAGTCAATCACCGAAAACCATGATGCAGAAGCTGGAATCAGAGTCAGTAGCGCCGTGATGTCAGGCACAACAGGAAATTGAGGAACCACAATTTTATTTACCTCCCGTAAATCGATAACAAAGCGATAAACAGGCGGTTTTGAAGGATCTGTACGTTTAAGAATGGGCAGTACAGGGCTGTTGCACACGTTTCCCCGAGTCTCTTCAATAACATCCTTCTCGATCAAATCATAGATGATCGCCAACAGTGCTCGTTCACCATCAAGGGAGATACGATATTGGGGAATACGTGGCAGCCGCACATTAGATTTCAACTGAACAACATAAGGGGAGATATCAAGCAGGCCCACGTCATTTGGACCTGTTGCCCACAAAGACGCAGGAAGAGAACTCAATTCCGGTGGGAGCTTATCGAGGGACAAATACATGGGAGAGACTACCCTCTCTCCTAACGTAAGCTTTACACCCGCAGGAGAACAATACAAAGTTGCGTATAAACGTTTAAGCAAATCCAGGCCCAAAAGATTTTCGCCACAACCCGTGGTTAAAATCAACGGAGCTTCTAGCTCACGTGGCCCAATTTGAAGGGGCAAAGGGCGTGAAACTGGATTGCTAACGGGGGCGCCAGAGAATCCAACGGAAACATTTGTTAAGCCAGACAAAGGTGCGCCAGGGAGTTTCGAATACATGATAGAACTTTTCGCTGCACCAGTGTCCAACAGAAAAGGCTCAACGACGCCCGATGTAGCAACTGCGACGTAAGGCCCTCTCTGATCAACCGGAACTGATACCACTCCCTCTCCTTGTCTATGGCTGTCCTAGTAATTACTGTCGTCAGTTCCCTGATCGACGTAATAATCGTCTACATTGTACTGCGCAGATCGTCCTTGCGATGATCCACGTTGATCGAAACAATTATTAGAATTGGATGAATTATCTGAGCGATCGTTCTGAGCACCACGGCCTCTACCTCGTGACGTTTGCTGCGAACCACCACGACCTCCTCTAGTCGAGTTACCACTATTACGTTCGTTTAAAACAGGGCAATTGAATTTAATGTGTCCCTCCTGTCTACAATAAGCACATTGATTGTACCCTAACGAGGATCTTTGGGAGGAGGAATCGTTACGGGTTTGGGATCTGTTTGATTGTGGCTGTGATCTATTCTGTTGCGAATTATTCTGATTTGACCGCGGAGGATACGCTTGTTGCAACAACACTTTAGTTTTGAGCTCTTTCGTCTTTTTGTCAGCACGGTCAATCTCTTCTTTCTCTCTATTCTCATAGTATTGTGCCGTAGCCAATATCTGAGCCGAAGTAGAAACGGCCCATGCACTTTCCGAATTTCTCAATTTATTGCTCAAATCGGGCAACAAATTCGAAACAAATTTATCCACAAACAACCTTTGACCACCCTCCGTGCCCATATCCTGACCACTATGGTCGATGAATGCTTCCTCGAACCTCGTAAAGAAGTCGGAAACACTCTCATCTTTCTTCTGTTTACAGGCTGATAACTTATCCCAATTGACTCTCATAGCTGGCATAAGAGTTTTCATTAGTGTTATAATTCTTTGAGGGAGAGCAGCAATCAATTGGTCGGGTTTAGTAGCAGCCACTTGTCCAGCATCTGCCGCTATAATGGCAGCCCAATTACCGCCCAATTCATTTGCGTGATCTTGCTGGCGAATCTTAGCCCATACCGGTTGCGGTACGACATTGCCAAACAACATGTCAATATCGGCAAGATTCATTATCGTAGCATCTACGAGCTGCGATAATTCTTTGTAATACCCTGCAGGATTTTTGCGTGGATCAGGCAAAGATTGTTTCACCTGTAGCACTTCCGAACGTTTCCATGGGAGATGTATCCACACTCTTTGGAAATGCGCCACCGTCGCAGGATTAGCATTAGGATCAGCCGGTACCCAAACCGGCGGAACTTCACGCATAGGATATTGGCCAGACTCGTCTGGTTGTTTTTCAATATCCTCAACAAACAATGCATGAGGGATGGGAGCAGGACGAAGAGATAGCAATCGCTCAACAGCACGTCGAACGTTGGTATCCACTATCAGCCCATTCGCGAACTGAAGCTGAAGATCAGACAGAGCGGCGAGCACCTCGTCAGGCGCATCGGCCACTATTTGATCATAAAGGAACTTACACATTTCATTAAACACATATCTCTGGGTTGGTATATTGAATTGACAGAATGTGTCGAGCACAACACGGGGTGGACTTCTCTGCGGATTTACCATCCAACCCATCGCCATATTATATAGCGCAACACGTTCTCTGTTACCAGGAAGCTGACTAGGTCTCTGAGGACCATCGGAACCAGCGGACCCATGAACAGGTCCAAGCGAATGAAAGAAGCTAGCCGCAAGAGGAGAATTGCGACTACGAGTAGAGGGAGAAGAATAAGACACAGGGCTAACAAGAGAAGGAGTAGAAACAGTGGCAACAGCAGGGGTTAACAAAACAGGAGCAGTAGCAGAAGTAGTAGCGGGAACAGGAGTATATGGAAGCGGAGGAGCAGTAGGAATAGAAACAGACAAAGGAGCAGGAACAGTCGGGAGAACGGGTGCAGGTTGAGGAACAGGCGGAGGAGGAATAGGTGGAAGAACAGGTACGGCAGGGACCACAGGAGCTGCGGTACCCTGTACGTACGGAGGTGGTGACTTCATAAGATAAGACATTAAGGGATCCTCAACTAGCTCTTCCTTCTTTTCCGACTCCGTTGGTAAAGCGGGATAACATTTATCTACAGTCATATGCTGTAATCGGTCAAACACTTCCTTATCCTTAACCTCCTTATCTCGCTGAAATTGCTCTGCTTTCTTCACTATAGTAGCAACATTATCTCGCTGACTACGTTTATTCTGTCTGATTTCTTTCTGTCGGGCTTCTTTGCGCCACAACCGAAAGGCATCAAACATGGCCGGCCTTGACTTTCTTTCGAACAATTTAATCTCTAGATTATCTAAGATCGGGGCCTCGAAGCTACCATGAGGTGGCCAACGAAGGTCGCCGTCCTTTTTCGTGTATTTAATCCAGTAATCGTTAAAGGTAACTGGGCCTAGCCCATGCTTACTATAGAGCTCATACGTGGGAGTTCCAACCGGAGGTATCGGACAAGAGTCCTCCAATCGGGAATCCATACCACAAGGTCTGAAACAACTAAACAGAGTACTACGACCAGGCATCTTGCACACTAGCCGAGTTTCACAAACTTCAAGGGTTACGGGATTTACCAAGTCCCAGCAAAGAACAAAACCCTCGGTTTTTGGCGGCTGCAGTCGTCAAACAACACAACAAAGTACGCTAGCAAAGTGTCACCGACAAAAACACTCACACAGCGCTAACAACAAAAACACTCGCTAAAGTGTCAACAACCAAGAACTATGGGAGCGACCCACAAATACTTAACTCAAAAATCGATGGCGTCTCCAGGAAGGCCCGTCAATCGTCTCGCTATACCAAGGTCTACGCCAGGCGCCAAAACAGGTCTACAGTCAGGGCAGCAGTCCGTCGCAGCCGTCCGGAGGCGGGAATCTTCGCGGGAAAAGTCTTCGGGCCACTTATTTCGACAACAGGATCGATGAAGCGGAGTGCACCTTCCCTCGGAGATTTCACACGAAGTTCCTCACGATCGTCGGGCTTGGACCGGTACCACTGATGCAGCCCCACGTTGGGCGCCAACTGAAGGACTGGGTTCTTTAAGACCCAGCGGTGCCAGGGCACAACACCTGAAACCTTCGTGGGTAACCTGCTCCGGCGTACGAATCACAGAGACACGGGACACTTCCTTCGACGTCAAAGATTCAAGGTTTATTTGCTGCAGGGAACACAGAGATCACGACAAGTACACAGCGTGCAACTTGGGGAGACTGCTTCAAATTGGTTCTGTGGATCGCTCCTTTTATACAGTTTTTACCCATAGGATAACATTGAACACAAAAGTTTTACAACCCGGTTACCACAATTATCCCCCAGAGGGGTCACTTTGGTCACTTTGAAACACACGAGGTCCGGAACATAAGTGCGGAAACATTTGGCGGTTCCCAACTGTAAAAACCATCTTCCCACCATTAGCAAATTCCAATCAGCAGTAAAACAGATCGAAATAGGAACAAAGACAGGTGCAGAGGAAGACGGAGACAGTGGGGAGAACGGAAAGGGTGTAAAAGGGGAGGTATCGGGAAACACGAGATACAGGCATCAAAGGGACGTGCCTAATGAGATGCACGGCTGAGACAATAAGTCCGTGCGGCAAGATGAGCCTCGAGCGGCGCCATCTGCCTTACAGTAGCAACCCCCTCATCATAAAGACACTCACAAAGAACATGTGTCTTCCGCTAATCTCTTGGGAGTCCCAGGGTCGCGAAGCGGACAACGTCCGTTCGCTGGCTACTTGAGGGCAAGAGACAAAATGGATGCCGTATCTAAGATGGAACCCGTGGGTACAGATGAAAAACCCACATAACAAACGAACGGTTTAAGTTAGCACAGCGAAACTGCGCACACTTACTAAACTCGTCATTTGCGGTTCATAGATACCAGACTCGACTATATTCGTGCGAGTCGAAAACACCACTTACAATTGTCACGGAACCTCACCACCACCGCATCCCCCACCACCAGCACGTCCACCACCACCACCATGACCACCACCAACATGTCCACCACCACATCCACCATCCACCACCAGCACATCCAACACCACCACTTCCATCACCACCATGTCCACCACCACCACGTCCACCACCACCACACCCACCAGATCCACCAACACTGTGTCCACCACCACTATGTCCACCACCACCATGTCCACCACCACCACGCCCACCACCACACCCACCTCCACCACCACCACTACCATGACCACTACCAACACCACCACGTCCACCACCACTATGTCCAACACCACCATCACCACATCCACCACCACCACGTCCACCACCACCACGTCCACAACCACACCCACCTCCACCACCACCACTACCACCACCACTACCAACACCACCACGTCCACCACCACTATGTCCAACACCACCATCACCACATCCACCACCACCACGTCCACCACCACCACGTCCACAACCACCACCACATCTACCACCAATACGTCCACCAACACCATGTCCACCACCACCACATTCACCACCACCACCACTACCAACACCACCACGTCCACCACCACCATGTCCACCACCACGTCCACCACCACCACGTCCACCACCACCATGTCCACAACCACCACCACATCCACCACCACTATGTCCACCAACACCATGTCCACCACCACCACGTTCACCACCACACCCACCTCCACCACCACCACGTCCACCACCACAACATCCACCACCTCCATGTCCACCACATTCACCACCAGGTCAACCACCAGCATGTCCACCACCACCACCATGTCCACCACCACCACCACGGCCACCACCTCATCCACCACGAGGCCCCTACCATGTCCACCAGCACGTCTACCTCCACCACCACCACATCCACTACCACCACCACGTCCACCACCAGGTCCACCACCAAGTCCACCACCAAGTCCACCACCACATCCACACCTACATCCACCGCCACCAAGTCCACCACATCCATGTCCACCACTACCACCACCATGTCCACGTTCACGTCCACCACGTCCACCACCACCACATTCACCATCACCACCATGTCCATCACCACCACATCCACCACCAACACGTCCACCACGTCCACCACCACCTCGTCCACCACCACGTCCACCACTACCACGTCCACCACCACCACGTCCACAACGACCACATCCACCACCATGTCCACCACCACGTCCACCACCACCATGTCCACCACCACCACCACAGCCACCACCAAGTCCACCACAAGGCCACTACCACGTCCACCACCACCACTATGTCTACCTCCACCACCACCACATCCACTACCCCCACCACATCCACCACAACGTCCACCACCAAGTCCACCACCAAGTCTAACACCAAGTCCACCACCACATCCACCACTACATCCACCACCACCACCACGTCCACCACCACGTCCACCACCACCATGTCCACCACCACCACATCCACCACCACTGTCCCCACCACCGCATCCACCCCACCATGTCCACCACCAACACCACCACATCCACCACCACACCCACCACCACCTCCACCATCACCTCCACAACCCCCACCTCCACTACCACGTACACCACCACCACCACATCCACTACCACCACATCCACCACCACCATGTCCACCACCACCACATCCTCCACCACCACCACGTCCACCACCACGTTCAACACTACCATGTCCACCACCACCATGTCCACCACCACCACCACGTCCACCACCACCACTACCACCACCACCACGTCCACCACCACCATGTCCACCACATCCACCACCACGTCCACCACCAGCATGTCCACCACCACCACCACGGCCACCACCAAGTCCACCACAAGGCCACTACCACGTCCACCACCACCACCATGTCTACCTCCACCACCACCACATCCACTACCACCACCACGTCCACCACAACGTCCAACACCAAGTCCACCACCAAGTCTACCACCAAGTCCACCACCACATCCACCACTACATCCACCAATGCGTCCACCACAACATCCACCACCACCACGTCCGCCACCACCACATCCACCACCACTGCATCCACCCCACCATGTCCACCACCACATCCACCACCACACCCACCACCACCTCCACCACCACCTCAACAACCCCCACCTCCACTACCACATACACCACCACCACATCCACCACCACTACGTCCACCACCACCATGTCCACCACCACCACACCCTCCACCACCACGTCCACCACCACGTCCACCACTACCATGTCCACCACCATGTCCACCACCACCACCACATCCACCACCACGTTCACCACCATGGCCACCACCACGTCCACCATGAGGCCACCTCAATCTATCTATCGCCCTCACTCTATCTATCACCCTCACTCTATCTATCACCCTCACTCTATCTATCGCCCTCACTCTATCTATCTGTCGCACTCACTCTATCTTTTTATCGCCCTCACTCTATCTATCTATCTATCTATCTATCTATCTATCTATCTATCTATCTATCTATCTATCTATCTATCTATCTATCTATCTATCTATCGCCCTCACTCGATCTATCTATCGCCCTCACTCTATCTATCGCCCTCACTCTATCTATCTATCTATCTATCTATCTATCTATCTATCTATCTATCTATCTATCTATCTATCTATCTATCTATCTATCTATCTATCTATCTATCTATCTATCTATCTATCTATCTATCGCCCTCACTCGATCTATCTATCGCCCTCACTCTATCTATCGCCCTCACTCTATCTATCTATCTATCTATCTATCTATCTATCTATCTATCTATCTATCTATCTATCTATCTATCTATCTATCTATCTATCTATCTATCTATCTATCGCCCTCACTCTATCTATCTATCGCCCTCACTCTATCACCCTCACTCTATCTTTCTATCGCCCTCACTCTATCTATCTATCGCCCCTCTATCTATCTATCTATCTATCTATCTATCTATCTATCTATCTATCTATCTATCTATCTATCTATCTATCTATCTATCTATCTATCTATCTATCTATCTATCTATCTATCGCCCTCACTCTATCTGTCTATCTATCACACTCACTCTATCTGTCTATCTATCACACTCACTCTATTGCACTCACTCTATCTATCTATCTATCTATCTATCTATCTATCTATCTATCTATCTATCTATCTATCTATCTATCTATCTATCTATTGATCGCCCTCACTCTATCTGTCTATCTATATATCGCCCTCACTCTATCTGTCTATCTATATATCGCCCTCACTCTATTTATCTCCCTCACTCTATCTATCTATCTATCTATCTATCTATCTATCTATCTATCTATCTATCTATCTATCTATCTATCTATCTATCGCCTTCACTCTATCTATCGCCCTCCCTCTATCTATCTATCACCCTCCCTCTATCTATCTATCGCCCTCACTCTATCTATCTATCGCACTTACTCTATCTATCTATTGCATCACCACAGCATCACTCAGCACCACCACAGCATCACTCAGGGGCACCACAACATCACTATGCACTACCACAGCATCACTGAACTCCACAGCATCGCTCGTCGCCACCACAACATCACTCAGCGCCACCACATCATCAAACTGTGTAACCATTCAACAACTACTGGTTCCAATATGTTCTCTCAATGTTTCAAGCTTTATTACAAATGTCACAAAAAGATGTTAATATTTCAC
This sequence comes from Lissotriton vulgaris, assembly GCF_964263255.1. Lineage (NCBI taxonomy): Eukaryota > Metazoa > Chordata > Amphibia > Caudata > Salamandridae > Lissotriton > Lissotriton vulgaris. The sequence goes on along the minus strand of NC_141693.1, from coordinate 859,313,207 downwards.
TTCTGTTCTTGTATTTTCGTCACAATAAAATGCACTGAACATAATCTTCAAAAAAAGTTATTTAGAAAAGTTTAAGCTATTGCCATTATAAATTACAATAGCTTTTATTTAAGTATTAATTATTTAAAAAAATAAAATCCATTGTTATTTGTAATATCAATACATCTAAGTCACGTAAATACAACACATATTGCATTACAAATGCTATAGGTGTCACATTTGCGAAAGTTAAAACTATTGGCATTGTAAATGACAAAGCTATTAATTTCGCTATTTTCAAAACCAACACATGAATAAAAAATGTGTTATTTACAATACCTATAGCTCAAACTGTCCTAATGTGAGACCTATTGCATTGCAAATGCTTTTTTTTTTTTTACAAATTAACCACTGGCACCAACCGAGGGCGCCCAGCATTGTTCACAAAGAGGACGCTGTCCAAGAGGAAAAGATCCCTCTTGGGAATGAATTACCACTCCAGCTCAAGCGTTGGTAAGCGATCAATGGTTTGTGACTGCTGTCGTGGTCACAGCAATTGGTACATACCTTTGTAATTCGTAAACAGGAAAGAGTTGCCCCTTTCACACCTCCTCCTATTTGCGTCAGGGAAGAAGTTGAAAAATGTGTTTTATGAGTTCGAAAGGACAGTATAGTTTGTGACTTCACAAGATCTTTGTACATCAGTCCATATTTTAGCAATGGCAACTCAGTGCAAGATGGATTTGTTTGGTGAATGAGCCAATGGCTGAAAAGTGGAGTCTGGGTTATACAGGGTGATACGGATCTACAAATCAAGGTAGACCCGACCAGAAGCAGGACCTTTGTAAACGGCTGGTGGAGGGAATTACAAGGCAGGTAAATCACTTTGGATGGTTTGATGACCCATGCACCAGCCAATGAGCTTGTCAACCTGTGCAGAAGCAGAATGCCATTTCAGTTTACACAAATCAATGCCATCAAGGAGGCGGAAGGGGATTGTTCAGGACAGCTTTTATAAACGTGTGTTCTCTTTTGCTGTTACGCAAAACCCAAACACTGTGAATTCATTTTACAATTTCAGTAATCTGGGGATTTTGTGTTTAAATTATTTTGCTACTTGCCGTTTGAGAAACAGAAGTTCAGGCTGGGATTATGAATGTTGTTTCCATAAAATTCCAGGAAAACCGGTCTCCCAAATATGAATCCTGATGCCTCACTGTTTTGATCATTTGTCCTACACTTTGGCCTTGAACAGATTTATTTTTCATTCTTTCAGGATATGGTTACTTCAGAGTTGAAACAACAGAAAGCAAAGAGGGATCTCAATCCTTTCTTTACTTCCTGAGAAAAAGGGGATAGGATGGGTGCGGACAGGAATATCAAAGGACGGGCTACCTCGCTATCCCGGGCATTGCCTAATTGACATGGATGAAGGTACGATTCTCTCCCCCGTGGCGTTGTATATAGCCCAGGTAGTAAAGAGACTTTTAAATCACAATCTTAGGGTTTATTTACAGTTTGGAGGATGGGAAACACTGTCAAAATGTGGTGAACAACCCATCTGCCCTATTATAAGTGCCACAGGCTATAACACACCTTGTAATACTGAGGATATGATATACCCCAGGTTTGTGACACAGTATCCCATCCATCAATCTTTAAATAGGACCCCTAATTTCTGATGTCAGTGGTAAAATGTTTCAGCCCCGGGCAGTTTAGGGACTTTGGGACACAGGAAAGTGTGCAGGAGAGAAACGTGCAGGCAGGCTGTGTCAAAAACTCCAGTTGAAGAAAGCTCCAGTAAGTCTCAAAAGCGGAGGCGAAAGTCGCTTGTCACATATCCTCAGAGCCATTAGGGCATCTTAGAGGCGAATCGATCAGAAAGGAAATGATATGACTGGGAAAGTCAATATCTGATAGTAAGGGGCTGGGGAAGCCAGGATGGATGTGGCAGGGCCGCTCCTCATCCTCCCGCCGCCCTGACAGAGTGAGATTGTCCAATATTGCAGGATGAGAAGCCGAGTATGAGGCCATAAATCACAGAGCGCGTCTCCACCCTTCGGCTGCTAATGGATGTGGAGCTATGGGGCCTGCACCGCGCGGTCAGCCTGCAGGAGGGAGCTGCACCGCGTCTGTGGCGTCATGTAGAGCCAAGCTCCCTGGCGTATAGGCCAGGCCTGCACCGGGTCGGTGGGGTCATGTAGAGCTAGGCCCCCTGGTGTTTAGGCCAGGCCTGCACCGGGTCGGTGGGGTCATGTAGAGCTAGGCCCCCTGGCGTTTAGGCCAGGCGCTGCACCGGGTCTGTGGGGTCATGTAGAGCTAGGCCACCTGGGGGACAGGCCAGGGCACTGCACAGGGTCTGTGGCATCATGTAGAGCTAGGCCCCCTGGCGTATAGGCCAGGCGCTGCACCGGGTCTTTGGCATCATGTAGAGCTAGGCCCCCTGGGTACAGGTCAGGCACTGCACGGGGTATGTGGAGTCATGTAGAGCTAGGCACCCTGGGTACCGGCCAGGCGCTGCACGGGGTCTGTGGAGTCATGTAGAGCTTGGACTCTGGGGACAGGCCAAGGCCTGCACCAGTTCTGTGGCGTCAGGTAGACCTAGGCCCATGGGTACATGTCAGGGCGCTGCACTCTTTCTGTGGCGTCATGTAGAGCTAGGCCCCCTGGCGTTCAGGCCAGGCGCTGCACGGGATCTGTTGCGTCATGTAGAGCAGAATGTGGCGTCATGTAGAGCTAGGCCCTCTGGCGTATGGGCCAGGCGCTACACGGTGTCTGTGGCATCATGTAGGGCTAGGACCCCTGAGTACAGCCAGGCCAGGCGCTGCACGGGGTCTGTGGCGTCATGTAGAGCAGGCTGTGGCGTCATGTAGACCTAGGCACTCTGGCATATAGGCCAGGCGCTGCACCGGAGTCATGTAGAGCTTGGACTCTGAGGGACAGGCCAGGGCCTGCACCAGTTCTGTGGCGTCAGGTAGACCTAGGCCCACGGGTACAGGTCAGGGCGATGCACTCTTTCTGTGGCGTCATGTAGAGCAGGATGTGGCGTCATGTAGAGCTAGGCCCCCTGGGGTACAGGCCAGGCTCAGCACCGTGTCTGTGTTGTCATGTAGATCTAGACACTGGTACAGGCCAGGGCGCTGCACCGGGTCAGGGTCTGTGGCGTTATGTAGAGGTAGGCCCCCTGGGGTAGAAGCCAGGGCCTGCACGACACTATTGTGAGGGGGGCTAACCAACTTCCCTAGACCGGGAGGGCAGTGCATGGGGCACGCCAAGGAGTCCAAACAGAAGGGGAGACCAAAATGAAGGTTTTGATTTCAGGGTCGGCGAGAAGTAGGCCTGAGTGAAATTTCCATTATGGGGAATAATATCACCGTTCGCTTGTTACGCATAATTCCTGAATGTATTTGATCATGCCGTGTCGTATAATTATATGTTGTTCATGGCAAAGGTTTAGCGTGAACACATGGTAACAATGCCAACGACCAGAACATGAGTGGCTACTATTTGTGGTGCTTGTGGATTTTGTACTACTTTTTTAGCGTGAAATGCGCCCTCGTGCTCAAAATGGACACGATGATGTATTTTACGCAAAAATATTGCCGAAAATGCCATTTTGCCTTTGGGGTAATTTTGTGTAACTCCTCTGAAATGTTGTACAATTATCTAGAAGAAAATTACACACCCCCTAGATAAGAAGCTTTCCAAACTTACCATTTGGTGCCTTTTGGATAATTTCCAAAGCTTCCCTAAGTATGTTATGTTAGGAACTACTTGTGTAAATTGCGCATACACAAAATAAGGTTTCATGGAGCAATAAGAGAAGCGCCCTGTATACTCGTGAAACAGCCCTGACGTCTGTGTGAAAAGCAAACAGACCTGTAAGGCATTTCGAAAGGCCAAAAGAGACAGAATAGAATGACGGTGGAGAAAGTTCCAGATGAAACGAGCAAGAAATGAAAAGATCCCCAGGCATTTGGGAGCCTGTTATAAAATAATGACATGGTCTGACCAGGTTTCAATGAGAGCAGAAACCGCTAAAACCCATGGCACTTTTAAAGATGGAGGACAGAAGGGTTACACGTCACCTTTGCCTGTGCAACGTTTTTCTGCACATTACAAGATGCCCTTCCCCACAGGCGCCCCCTTTCGAGTTGGACGCAAAAGGATTCAGTATTTCCACACAGGCTAAATGAATTTACCGAAACTGGAGGCAGGGGTGTTTCAGGAGAGGCAGGGATCGTCCAGGTTGTAGGAAAATTGGTCATAAATACTGAAATTCAGATTTACTGCACTGATTCCTTCATCTTTTTGGCAGATAGTTCACCAGAAGACCTCCCAGTAGTCGCAGTAATTCCTGTTATGGGTACTGGGTAGAATCAGGGTTACCGGAGAAATAGTTATAAGGTCCATAGTAAGCTTATTGTCCGTCTAAACAATCCCAATTGAGGGGGAGAATGAATGCAGACTTTGTTTGCTACAGATATACTGCAGGTTGCATTTTTAAAGTATACAAAAAAGTGATGGATGGAATGCTTGAATTTTGTCCCAGCCACTGGTAATTACTTGGCGCCGCATTCTAAGCCACCATTAGTTTGCACACCATGCCACCTCAGTTTGGAGCCAGCTATATGCAAATTAGTCTTGACCCTTTTCCATGTGGAACAGTCCAGCCCAAACTACCAAGCCAGGCCCTTCCTGAACCGGAACACAAGCAAGCAGCCTAGGACCAGTTTCACCCTAGTTATGGGCTGATCAGCCGGGTACAGCTTGTTTCCTGTGACGCAGTGAGCATGGGACCCATCGCTAAGCACACCCCTCCCACTTAGGGCGATGCACTAAAGTATACTAAAAAGTGATGGATGGAATGCTTGAACCAAACCCAGTCACTGGCAATTACTCGGCCACATCCCAATTAATCGCTATTTTTCACACCGTCACCTCATTTTTGACCCAGCTATATGTAAATCTGTCTTGGCCCTGATCCAATCGGAAAAGTCTTGCCCGAACTGCCAGACCAGGCCTTACCTGAACCAGAAAAAAAGCAGCCTGGGACCGGTTTCACCCAAGTTATGGGCTCATCAGCCAGATACAGACAGCTTGGTTCTTGTGACAGTGTGCACAGGGCTCACTTTTGGGCATACCTGCCCCACTTAGGGTGGTACACTAAAGTATACAAAAAAGTGATGGATGAATGCTTGAATTAATGTCATCCACTGGATTTACTCGGGCCGTATCCCAACCCATTTTGCACACCATGTTACTTTAGCTTGGCCCCACAATTTACAGATCAATCAATCAATCAATCAAAGATATTTATAGAGCGCACTACTTACCCGGAGGGTCTCAAGGCGCTTGGCGGCGGGGGGGGTGCTGCTACTGCTCGAACAGCCAGGCCTTGAGCTTCTTCCTGAAGGAGAGGTGGTCTTGGGTCAGGCGCAGGTCGGGAGGGAGGGAGTTCCAGGTCTTGGCGGCCAGGTAGGAGAAGGACCTTCCTCCTGTAGTTGTTCTTCGGGTGCGGGGGACGGCGGCGAGGGCGTGACTGGCTGATTGGAGGTGGCGTTTGGGAGCGTAGAAGTTGATGCGGTTGTTGAGGTAGCTCGGGCCTTGATTGTGTAGGGCTTTGTGTGCGTGGGTGAGGAGACGGAAGGTGATTCTTTTGTTGACGGGGAGCCAAAGCAGGTCTCTCAGATGTCCGGAGATGTGGCTGTGTCGTGGGATGTCGAGGATGAGTCTGGCCGAGGCGTTCTGGATCCGCTGGAGTCTCTTCTGGAGCTTGGCGGTGGTTCCGGCGTAGAGGGCGTTGCCGTAGTCCAGTTGGCTGGTGACGAGGGCCTGGGTGACCATCTTCCTGGTCTCGGTGGGGATCCACCGGAAGATCTTCCGTAGCATGCGCAGGATGTTCAAGCACGACGAGGAGACAGCGTTGACCTGTCTGGTCATGGAGAGGGAGGAGTCCAGGATGAAGCCCAGGTTGCGTGCGTGGTCTGTCGGTTTGGGTGCGGTGCCCAGGGCGGGGGGCCACCAGGTGGCATCCCAGGCGGAGGGCGAGGAGCCCAGGATGAGGACTTCCGTCTTGTCCGAGTTCAGTTTCAGGCGGCTGGTCGTCATCCACTCGGCTACGTCTTTCATCCCTTCGTGAAGGTTGGCTCTGGCGGCGGCGGGGTCGTTGGTCAGGGAGAGGATCAGCTGGGTGTCGTCGGCGTAGGAGATGATGTTGAGGTTGTGTTGGCGTGCGATGGCCGCGAGGGGGCTCATGTAGACGTTGAAGAGGGTGGGGCTCAGCGAGGATCCTTGAGGGACGCCGCAGATGATTTCGGTGGCCTCTGACTTGTACGGTGGGAGGCGGACTCTCTGTGTTCTTCCGTTGAGGAAGGAGATGATCCATTCCAGTGCCTTCTCCTGGATTCCGACGTTGCCGAGGCGCTGCACTAGGGTGCGGTGTCAGACAGTGTTGAATGCAGCGGAGAGGTCTAGGAGGATGAGGGCCGCTGTTTCTCCGTTGTCCATCAGGGCTCGGATGTCGTCGGTGGCAGCGATTAGGGCGGTCTCGGTGCTGTGGTTGGCTCGGAAGCCAGACTGTGAGGGGTCGAGGGATCCATTTGTCTCGAGGAAGGCGGCCAGCTGTTTGTTGACGGTCTTCTTGATGACTTTGGCTGGAAACGGGAGGAGCGAGATTGGGCGGTAATTCTTGAGTTCGGTGGGGTCCGCTGTTGGTTTCTTTAGTAGAGCGCTGAGTTCGGCGTGCTTCCAGCTCTCCGGGAAGGTGGCGGTGTCGAAGGAGGTGTTGATGATGTCCCGCAGGTGGGGTGCGATGACAGCGTCGGCCTTGTTGAAGACGTGGTGAGGGCAGGGGTCGGTCGGAGATCCGGAGTGGATGGAGTTCATCATGCGGACGGTGTCTTCGATGCTGATCGGACTCCAGGTGCGAAGGGTGGTGGTGGGGGGCGTTGGTGCGGTCGTGGCGTGCGTCAGTTGAGTGCTGAAGCTGTTGTGTATGTCCGCGATCTTGTTGTGGAAGTAGGAGGCGAGGGAGTTGCAGAGGTCTTGCGATGGGGTAATGTCATTGTTTCCGGCGTTGGGGTTGGAGAGCTCTTTCACGATGTTGAAGAGTTCCTTGCAGTTGTGTGCGTTGTTGTCCAGCCGGTCCTTGAATGCAGTTTTCTTGGTGGCGCGGATCAGTTGGTGGTGCTTCCGGGTGGCAAGCTTGAGGGTGGTCATGTTGTCCGGTGTTGGTTCCCTTCTCCAGGCTTTCTTGAGGGCTCGGCAGTTCTTCTTGGAGCTCTTGAGTTCGTCGGTGAACCATGGGGCCTTCTTGCTGCCGGGTCTGCTGGGCGGGGTCCTCAGTGGGGCGAGTTCGTCAGCGCAGTTGCTGATCCACTTCGTGAGGTTGTCGGCGGCCTGGCTGGGGTTCGCTGAGCTGGCGGGAGGGTGCTGGCTCAGGGAAGCGGCAAGCTGGTCTGCTGTGATCTTGTTCCAGCTTCTTCGAGCAACCTGTTGCTGGTGGTGGTGGATCGTCGTTCTTCTGAAGGTGAAGTGGACGCAGCTGTGGTCCGTCCAGTGGAGTCCTGTGGCGTGGCTGAAGGCGGTGTCTTTGCTGGATGAGAAGATGGCGTCGAGTGTGTGTCCAGCAAGGTGGGTGAAGGTGGACACCAGCTGCTCGAGTCCGAGGTTGGCGAGGTTGTCGAGCAGGGTGATAGTGTTGCGGTCGTTGTTGTTCTCCAGGTGGAAGTTGATGTCCCCCCGGAGGATGTAGTCAGCGGAGGGGAGGGCATGCAGGCTGACGAAGTCGGCGATGTCCTTGCTGAATTGAGTGCGAGGTCCCGGGGGTCGGTAGATCAGGGTGCCTCTGAGGGTGGTCTTCGGGTCGGTGTGGATCTGGAAGTGTAGGTGTTCGGCGGTAGTCAGGGTGTCGTCGGTGTTGGTCGTGATGTGGATGGTGTCCCTGTGGATGATGGCGATGCCTCCTCCCATCTGGTTGGCGGTGCGGTCCCTCCGGGTGATCTTGTAGCCCTCTGGGATGGCGATAGCGATGTCGGGCGCTGATGAGGCGTTCATCCAGGTTTCCGTGAGGAAGGCAACATCAGGAGCTGTGGTGTCGAGGAGGTTCCAGAGTTCGATGGCGTGTCTGTGGACGGAGCGAGTGTTGAGCAGGATGCACTTGAGGTGGTTGCTGCTGGTGCTCGGCTTGGCGGGTGCTGGTGCGAGGCAGGTCCGGATGCAGGAGAACTTGCAGGCGTGGCAGCTGAAGGGTCCGTGGGTGCGTCTCGGGGTGGCTCGGTAGCATCCCGTGAATCGGCCGGTGTTGAGTGCGTTGAGGGTGGCGGCGTCGTACGTCCGGCGGGTGGGCTGGGGTCTGCGGGGACCAGGGGTCCTAGCACTGTGCCCGGTCCAGGCACGGACGGGCGCAGACGGGCTTACCTTAGGCGCACCTTCTGCGCTCAGTCGGCGCTCCCGCTGCGCGCGTCCGCTCCGGGGGCGTCATAAGTGAGGAGCCGGGAGGGCGGTTCAGCTGGGTGGCGGGAGCGGGGCGGCCAATGGGCAGGAGAGGGGGCGGAGCGCCAGAGGGCAGTGGCGGGAAGAAGGCGGCAGGAGCAACCCGGAGGGCAGCCGAAGCGGGGGAGAGGGAAACAGAGGGAAGGGTGATCAGGCGGCGGGCGGGGGAAGCAACAGGCACACAGCAGGGGTACAGAAAATAAAATGGGGAAGCACCAGGCGTCAGGCACACAGTAGGGGTACAGAAAATAAAACGGGGAAGCACCAGGCGACAGTCACACAGCAGGGGTACAGGAAAATAAAACGGGGAAGCACCAGGCTACAGGCACACAGCAGGGGTACAGCAGGGGTACAGAAAAATAACACGGGGAAGCAACAGGCGGCAAGGGAACCAGGCACGCAGTGGAAGGCAGGCAGGCAGCGGTAAGGCGGAGGTAGCAGGAAGAGCGCAGCCATCAGCAGGGCAGCCGGCAGAAGGGCAGCGTGCTGGCAGTAGCAGGCAGGAGCGTCGTAGGTGGGGCGACCTCGCCTGGGCAGGCTCGAGCGGTCACTCCCGCTCAGACCCACCATCGTGCACCATTACCATTTCAGATCCAGCATCGTGCAACCGTTGCCATTTATGGTACCACCGATCGAGATAAATATTTACTTCAATAGCTTTTTGGCAGTGACGAGCCTACATTATGAATATAGTAGACAGCCACCTACTGCCCTACCAGAATAGGGGCAGTGGTGTTCCCAATATGACCTTGATTTTTTTTATTTTTATAAATAGATACTTAGTAAATTTTGCTATCCTAAGATCCAAGTTATCCTTCTCCTACATTAAAGTTAGAGTGTGTATAATCACACCATCTGGGTACAATTTAGTTGAGATTTTAAATGTTTCTATTTACTTAAAAATGTAAATGATTACTGCTAGAATCTCCTAAGTGCATTATTATTATACTGTATCGCTATGCCAGGATATAATTAAACATTTCCTCTAAGTGTCTCAAAATTTGACTATTCATTCTGAATTCTCGACAGTCATTTTCGCTTAGGGTTGGAGAAATATGAATTTCGCCAGATGCTTTACCAAAGCTGCCACTTGACAATTTTATTTCAAAATCCACAGTCAGGCCTTTCGAAAACTTTTATTAATTTCTGAAGAATATGGTTGATGAATTCTACAGTTGCTTTGATGTATTAGTGTTGATTATCAGTGAATGAACAGCAGATTATCTCCATCTCTCTCAGAAAAACCTGTTTTGTTTGGTCTTCCTTAGATGTTGTTTGACAGCAGCCAACCAATCGCCTTGTAATATAATGTCAAATTTTAAATCCATATTCTGAAATCAAGTTTGTAAATAGGGGCTTCATCCCACAGGAACCTTGTCTATTTTCTGGCAAACCGCAACTGCTGCTTCCCACACCTGGGCGGTGTTGCACTACGCAGAACTCCGTGAAGTTAAGAAAAAAAAACTCTGCTACACTACGCGGAGCTCCACAAGCAGCGGAGTCGATAGAAAAATGCAGTTTGCGGTGATAGCACAGTGCTGGATGCTTGTCCACCCTGTGCAATCATTGCAAACGGCACTTTGCACCTCACAAGCAGTCCCTGCTTTCCTTTTCTGCCACTTGAATAGATGTTTACTCGGGCGGCAGCTTTCTCAATGCGAACGGGCGATTTCTCAATGCAAACGGGTAGTTTCTCAATGCGAGCAGTTGCGAGCATTTGCGACCACTCGCAATGAGAAACATGACCCCCCCTGCATTGAGAAATCTCACCGGTAGGTAGATTTTCCACCCTTGCGTTACCCAACTTGATGTTGACGATTGCAAACGAGGAAAAATCTCACCGGGAGGTTGATTTTCCTTGCTCACGCTCGTCAACTTGGCGTTGATGAACGTGAGCGAGAAAAAAAACTCCACTCCGCTACGTGGGCGGAGTTTTTCGAAACTTCGCGAGGTCCGCGTACCTCGGAGTGCGGAAAACTTCGCAAACTCCACGAGCGGAGTTCACCGCCTAGGGTTTGGCATTAGTCAGACCTGTAGAATACCAAAAGACCCAAGAAGTAATTCTCCTAAAAGCTTCCAGAACTGCAGAACCTGTGGAGCACTGCATTTACAAAGGAATCCACCCCTCTATACCCACTCACAGCCACTGTCTCCAAACCCTCTTCGGCAGTAGTCACCCACCCTGGTCTGGTCATCAAGATTGCATTACCAACCACTCCTTAGCACTCTTGATGCATCTGCTGGCATAAAGGGCAGCAGGCTTTTGGATTAGTAATCGATTTTAAGCAGAAGTTGTCCCACTCTGATAAACCCTTTGCGATATGCCACTCAAGGACAACATCAAAGCTTGTCTATCTCTTTTGGGCCCTCATTACGATGGTGGTGGGACCACCACAGACAGGATGTCAGTGGAGGTCCCACCGCCGACAGCCCTGCAGTCAGACTGTCACATTACAAGACTGGCGATTGGACCCAATTTTGTTAGGTAATAGACCGCCGCCTCTGACAGGATTTCAGATCCTGACAGTGCGGCGGTCGGAATCGTAGTCTTGAATAGAGGCAGTGCCAAGCCAGGCACTGCCATCAGTATTATGATATCTCTTACAGACAGCCTGTTCATGGCAGGAACATCGCCATAAACAGACTGTCAGGAATGGACTTTGGGGGTCCAAACAGGGACCCTGTCCCGCGTTGGCCACTGCACATGAGGTGCCCCCCACTCACATCCATACACTATGTGCCATGAACCACATTTTGCATGACACACGGTCCATGGATGTGCAGGAAATGCTCCTGTTCACAGTAGCTTGGTCTGCTGGCCTTTTCCTGGGCAGGAGCACAAGTTGCCATGAAAATGAGCATTTTGCAACCAGCAGCCAGCAGTTGCATCGTAACTGGGTGATCAGACCACTGCCTGCTTGTTGCGCGTTCTCCTGACCGCCGAGATTGCGGGTGGCAGTCTGACCACCTACTATCAGAATAAGGCCCTTCGTCAGAGCTCAATTTGACCTTGCAAACTGTATGTCATAAGGCTAACATTGGTAATTCTGACAAGATACTTGGAGCGTGAAACTACAATGATATACCTTGAGACATCCCCAGGAGATGCCTGAGAAGGTTTTGCTTCATATCCCTTCATCGTTAACCCTCTTCCAGGGATTCCCTTCTCGACCACAGAAGGAAATTGAACTTTCCACTTTGGTAAAGATGCAGCTAGAATAAATAAAAAATGAAGCCTGTAGGCCACCTATGGACCATGATGGGCAGCATAGCAGGGGGCAAAGTGGTTATCAGTGTCCAAGTATGATTGTAAATGTAAAAGGTTTTTGCAGCAGAGAAGTGAGGATAAAATGGCAAAGTCTTGTTTTAAACATGATAGTCAAGGTCTCGGCACTTCCTCTTCCGAAGGCATCACATTAGTGGTACTCACACCTGGCAGCTGTAATAGACATACTTTATTGTGTCCCCGCAGGGGTTACCTGGGGCCTGGAGGGATTGGAGATCATGGAAGATACCCCACCTGCACCGGAGGAGCTGCAGCCTACATTGACAAGTGGCTGCTGGGAGAAAACCATATATTTGGCTTTCCTACATGCACGGTAATTTCGTTTTTGTTATTTAAATTCATTTTTGTACTTTGTTGATGGATTTAATTATCCAAACTAACAATAAAGATTGATTTGAATTTAGTGGGGTATGTCAAAAGGGCATGCTCCCTGCTCACCGTCCATTCTCTCCTCAAATGTCTTCCATTGAGTAGACTCAATGTCACCAGGCAGCACCCCCATGAGCACCTAAAGAACAGGTGAGGCATGGATCTCTAGCCGCTGCCACAGGTCCAAGACTGGCATCAAGAGACTTAGTGAAGACACTTGATCTCCCCTTTTAATGTCTTCCACTTGACTCATATTTATTATGGCTCCCATACGTGCATGTCAAAGGGCAGTTGGTACTTAAAGGCAATGAATCATGTCTTGTATTGAATCTGGTGGTCAAGAGATATGGCAGGTCAGAGAGTCTGGGCATACTTCTAGTCAGGAGATTTTGAGATAACCTGGCTCAGAAAATCTACAGATACACTAGTTCAATGGATCCAGAGATACTCTGGACCAGAAGATCATGAAATACTCCAGGCCAAGCACCCCAGAGATACTCCAGATCTGCGAGATCTAGAGATCCGCATGGTCAGGAAATCTCACGATACTGTGGACCAGGCCATCTATAGCTACTCTGGGTCAAAAGATCTTGATATGATCTGGGTCAATAGATCTACAGACACTCGGGGTCTGGAGATCTAGAGATATGCCAGGCCAGGTGATCTTTCGGTCCAAATATATAAAGATGCTTTGGGTCTAGATGTCTGGGTGAGGGTTCTACAGATAATCTGTGTCAATGGATCTAAAAAAACCTGGTTGAGGGGATCTAGGGATACATTTGGTCGAGAAATCTATACGAACTTCAGGTCAAAAAATCAAGTAAAACTATTGGCCAGGAGACCAACAGATCCCCGGCTCACAAGGTTTAGTAATAATTCAGATCAAGAGATCTGGGTGTATATATAGAAGGTGATCAATGGATACTCTGGGTATTTTTATTTTTATTTTTGGTGTTCTTTGTTTTTTGTTCTGTCATTAGTGAAATTAATACAAACAATCTTTGGTAAAGCCTAACCTCTCACCTTTGTGACCTATTGGCTTTGCGAATTCATTTTTTAACCAATTTCTTTTTGCTGATGTTGTAAATCATAGTCAAAAAAATAAAAAATGAAAACAGGCATGATAACATGACACTCCCATGAGCACACATTCGTCATGATGCCATATGGCTATGTCATTCCGTTGGAGCAGGTATGTGTGATGGTGCCACCACACATAATTGTACCTACAGAATGGCTCTGCACCCTTTTTTTTATTTATTGGTCCAATATGGCAGATTCCACTTGCAGCGATAAATAAAAAAAATTATTTTCAATTGTGCAAAAGTGCATTTTTGCAAACGGAGCAGCTTGTCTGCAAATTTAATTAGTAACATTTCTAAGGACAAAAAGGGTGGGGAAGTAACAGGTAGTAGGCAGTGGGTGCAACTAATTTGGGAAATTAAATTAAATATTTTGAAAAAAACCAAGGTAGCTGAGGTGGGAGCAACACAAAGTATGTGGGGTGGATTTTTATCAAGAAAAGCAGCATATGAGGGAGAGAGCAAGTTGGAGCAACACAGAGTGCTGCAGGGTAAGCAGCACATAACGGAGAGATATAAAAAGAAATATGCACTCTCATGGAGTGCTTAAAGAATAAAAAAGTAGTGCCTTAATGTGAGCAGTGCAAGGACACAAACCAGCTCATCATTGAATTGTAAAGAGACTACACTTGAGTGGAGGGATACGTACCAGAAGAGGGAGGCAAGCCATCAAAAAGAAGCAGGCAAATGAGAGTGACAATTAAGCCAGCTAGTGGCGATAAATGAGCAGGCTATATGTCCACTGCTCACTTTTGGTATTGGTCCACAAGAGTCTCTTGTCTACAGAGGGCAAAAAGATGTCTGGTAGGCATCTTTATATATATATATATATATATATATATATATATATATATATATATATATATATATATATATATATATATATATATATATATATATATATATATATATATATATATATATATATATAACGCTCAGAAGTCCTTTCCCTCAAAAGGAACGACAGCACTCCGGGGGTGGTGAAATTAGCAGCAGTCTTTTTTATTTAATGAAAAGTCAACAACAAACGCGTTTCGGCGTCAGCCTTCGTCAGTGTCAATGACACTGGGCACATGATTCAATTTTAAAGCTCCTTCTTGGTGACAGACATAGGTGAAGGACTAACCCTAGGTCTAATATAGGCACCATCTTGTAGTGGATAAGATGTGCACATTAACACATACAATTACCCTTCAAGTAAAGAAATCATACCGTGTATCTGTTAGAAAAACAAGTGGTAAATGCAAAAATAATAATTATACAAATTATATAATGTGACAACATCTAGCCGTGGATCGGCATAGGTCCTTTCATTATCAGTCTGTCCCTATAAGAATGAAGCTTAAATCAGCATGACAATCAAAAGGGCGAATACACTAATGAATATATACATATATACACACAAAAATACACAGAGAAATGTATATACACTAAATGGCTAACCTAACTCAGATATCTTTACTTCATGTTATCTTGAGAGCCTAGGATAAAAATAGACGATAGCCATAATACGTCTTATCTCTGTCAAGCGGGGTTAAACATATACCCCTACATTCATCTCTTCCATATGAGCCAGAAAACATTAAACAAAAGTAGAAAAAAGAAGAAAAAGGAATAAGGTAAAAGAAGAAAAGGGAAGGTGGAGAGGGGAAAAGAGAAAGGGGAAAAGTTTCAGACAATTAAAGAACTATAGAAGAGACGAACAATAGTGCTGCAATATATATATAAATATGTACATATGTAAACAAAGGTACATAGGGTAATGAATAAACTGTGTGAACTTATAGCAAAAATTCATTTTCTTAAATCATATACATTCCTGTTCTGAGATCGTACTACAGACTTGTTTCTAACATTGAATGCTGAGCAGATACATCAACCTGAATACCAATATCTCCCCTAGGTAGATCATTTCCCTAGGTGGATGGCCATTTCCTCCCCGCTGTTGAGACCTCCCGGATACTTAGTCGCTAAATCGATGATATATCTCGATTCTAATCGTCTGAGTCGTCTTAACTTGCCTCCGCCCCTGATATTATTAGGTATGCAGTCCAGTCCAAATTATTGTGTTTTGCTGCAATCTTTGTTATGGTAATCAGAGAAATGGCGAGCTACCGGGTAGGAAGGATCAACCTTATCAAAGGCCCTAAGATGCTCTAGCACCCTCAATTTTAGTTGGTTGATGGTACTCCCGATGTAGCGGAGGCCACACGGGCATACCAAGCAATAAACTGCATAGACAGTACTGCAGGTCAAGAATTTCTGGATAGCCATAGATCTACCCGTCATTTGGTTCTCATATCGAAGGACTCTTTTACTGGCTGCACACGCTTTACAGCGGCCACATGGGTAAAACCCACTCATGTCCTTCAGTGTATTCGGTTTGATGATGGGTTTGTTGAAATGGCTATGTACCAACATATCCCCCCGCGATCTGCACTTACTGAAGGTCACTAGAGGATAAGGAGGCAAGTCTTCCCTCAACATGCTGTCTGTACGTAGGATGTGCCAGTTTTTTCTCATCATGGCCTTAAGGTGATTGGCTCCAGAGGAATAGGGTGTTATCATCCTAAATTTACTATTCTCTGTATTGGTATTCATGATTGGCAATTCCTTATCTGTCTGTTTCTTTTTCAGCAATTCGATCCTGGAAATCTTCCTGACTCTCTTAAGTGTACTCTGCAATAGGGAATCATCATAGCCCCTTAGTCGGAATCGTTCCAGACATTCATGGGCTGCTTTCTCAAACTCCCGGTCTTGTGTACTGTTTCTACGGAGTCTGAGAAGTTCCCCATAAGGAATACTTCTGATAAGCTTGGGTGGGTGACTGCTTTTAGCGAATAGAATTGAGTTCCCTGCCGTTTCTTTTCTGTACAGGGATGTATGTACCAGGCCCTCATCAATATACACCCTCAGGTCCAAATAGTCGACTGCCACTCGGCTAATTGTTCCAGAGAGGTGTAGATTGTAGCAGTTATTATTCAAATCCTCAATATACTTTTCTGCACTTACAGTCATACCCTGCCACACGATGAAAAGATCATCTATGTAGCGGTACCAATGTACCACCCTGCCATGCTCTTGTCCCTTCTTCCAGCTCCTGGACACCTGCTCCTCCCACCAGCCAACGAACAAGTTTGCATAACTGGGAGCGAAGCAGGTGCCCATCGCCGTGCCAGAGATTTGCCTGTACAGTTGTTCACCAAACAAAAATATCTTATTATTTAAACAAAACTGCACAAAATCGAGAATCATGGTGTTATGCTGTACAAAGCGCAATTGGCGCTTATCCAAAAAATGTCTGACAGCATTCAGGCTATGTTGGTGGTCAATGTTAGCATAGAGACTGGCGATATCCATCACCATAAATAGATAATCGGATTCCCAGCTCATGTCTTCAATTATGTTCAAAAAGTCTTTTGTGTCCTGGATACAAGAATCCAGGGTAGTAACAAGGGGGAAAAGAACAGAGCCCACAAACTTGGACATGTTTTCAGTCAGTCCATAAATAGACGCAACAATGGGGCATCCTGGTGGTGATGTAGAGTTCATGTGGAGCTTAGGAAGATGGTAGAACGTCGGAATCATGGGACTGTTGCTCCATAGAAAAAGATGTTCGTCCTTCCCCAACATTTGTAAATTGTACCATTCCCGAATCAGTCGTCGTATTTCACGATGCTCTCCTCATAGACCTTGCTGGTAGTAGGAGAATAGTACTTATGGTCTGATAACTGTCTCATTGCCTCCTGTTGGTAATATTCACTAGTTAACAATACCACATTGCCCCCTTGTCAGAGGGCTTTATAACGATCTTGTTATCCCCCATAAGATTTCGTAAGGCTCTCCTTTGTGATTCTGTGATGTTGTGGCTAATAGGAGTCATTTTCTTCCTGTATTTAATCAAATCCAGGGTCATAGCCTCTGTAAAGGCGTCAATTGCATCCCATGGCGATTGAGCGATTGAGGAACAAAGGTGGACTTTGGCTTAAACTGAGTTTCCTCCCTTTCTTGTTCTATGCCTTGTAACAGGGCTTGTTGTACCATATCCTCATTCATGATATTACGAGGATTTCCTTCTTGCTCCATTCTTAGATAGTTCATGGCTTCCAATCCTGGCAGATCCCTGCCACTCAGAGCATCTGTAGCTGTCAATCTAGTCCCCTGTTTGGTCGTATCTTTCGTGTGCGGTCTCATTTTGAAGTATTTATGAAGTTTCATTTTCCTCGTAAATCGGAAAAGATCAATTTTAGTCTGAGTGAACTCCATGCTGATACTATGGCAGAATGTTAAGCCCAATTCCAAAAGTTCACGTTCAGTGTCCGTTAAGTGTTTGTCTGTAAGGTTCACAACAGTTAAGGCAGCAGGCCTGCTGTCTTCGGTAAACATCAATTCTTCCTGTTGCGACTGCTCCAGTTCGAGGTTGCTCTTTTGCCTTTTCCTCGTCCTTTTGCCGCCACCCCCTGATCTCCTTGTTCTCCTTTTCCTACCTCTGGGGGCTTGTTCTTCCCACCTGTGAGCCAGGTTTGCTTTATCACATTGAACTCTGTGTGAAAAGGGACAGCTGCACCTCTGTGATCACTCAGAGGGTCTGCTTGGTCATCGCTCGACTCATTAGCTGTTGTGTCAGATTCTGATGTTGGTGCGCTTGTATTTGCTGCTGCGTGCAAGCTCTGTGCACCTTGACTAAGAGCCTTTCTAGGGGCATCATATTTTTTGGCAAAAGTCAGTATACGCCCCTGGCGATAATTGTTCTCATCCCGCTCGTATTTCTCTTGCTTACGTGTCTTTATTTTCTGCTCGTATTTAGTCAAGCTCGTTTTCATTGATCCTTTCAGATCCTGCACCCTCGCAGTATCTTCTTCTTTTTCAATTTCTTCCTCTATGGTTTTTCTGTCAGCCAGGGCCTTCTCCCTGTCACTCCAAGCGTATTTCACCAGAATTTTCAACCTACCCTCACAGTACTGTGCTGTGTGTTTCTGCCACTTTGTGAGTAGTTGGGGGTCCGGGTGCTCGCAAGAGGGAACTGTGTAGACTCTTAGTCCTCTCGGTACCCGTCCCTCCTCGATATAACTGGTCAGACTTATAGCTCTGTGGCGCTTACTGGAGGTACTTGGTGGGCTAGTTGGCCCCCAGGGACCCTCATGATTGAAAAGGAATTAATTCCCCAACTTAAAACGTGCCACAGGGCCCGTTTGCACACATGTCACCGCAGGCCCCGCACACTCCCTTCACCACTGTGCAAATGTGCCCGTGATGCGTTTTAAGTTGGGGAATTAATTTCTCTTCAATCATGAGGGTCCCTGGGGGCCAACTAGCCCACCAGGTACCTCCAGTAAGCATCACAGAGCTGCGTTGCAGAGAGGTGTAAAAAGGGGCGTGGACTCGGACCACCTCTCTGCAACTCAGCCCTAACTGGAGGTACCTGGTGGGCTAGTTAGCCCCCAGGGACCCTCAGGATTGCATGGGAAATAATTCTTCATCTTAAGACGCGACACAGGGCGCGTTTGCATAGAGTTGGTGGGAGGGGGCGGGCCTTCAGTGCAATGCCAGCTTTTTTTTCTGTTTTAGAAGGGGGGCTGTGTGGCCCTCCTTCCTTTTTTTTAATGTTTTTTGTGCCCTGAGGACCACATCCCCCAGGGCCTGACCCCTAATTTTTTTTTATTGAAAATCGGAAAGGTGGCCCGTGTGGGCCCCCCCTCCCGAGGCCAATTTTGGCCCCGGGGATCCCCCGGGCATGGCCACTTTATTTTTATTATATTTACCAAGGAAGGGGGCTGCTTGATCCCCCTTCTGAGGATTTTTTTAGCCCTGGGGACCCCATCCCCCGGGGCTCTGCCTCGTTTAAAAAAACATTTTGAGGGTAGGGGGCCGCGTGGCCCCCCTCCCGGGCCACTTCTTGCCCCGGGGACCCCAACCCCCAAGGCTGACCCTCTCTGTTTGGGACCGTGGAGGGGTCCCCAATCCCCCCATGGTCCCACCGGCTCCCCGAGTCCTGCGGGAGCCAGTATTGCTTTTCCACATGGGGAGCTGCTGACATGCAGCTCGCCGTGTGAAAAAGCAATGTGATTTGGATTTTGAAAGCTAGAGCAGGTTGCCTGCTCCCGCTTTCAAAACCCAAACCACAGTTTGCTATGACAGGGTGGGACAGTGCAGTAGCCAGCCCTGGGGGGCGGCGGTCCCCAGGGCCAGTGCAGACTCCAGGAGGGAGGCCGCGGGGACCCCTCCCAATGTTTGCACAGCCCCGGGGAGGTGGTGGTCCCCGGGGCTCGGGGTCTGTAACGGACCCCGGCATTTCAATATTAGTGACCCGGGGTGGTGGCGGTCCCCGGGGCATGTGAGGGGGGCTCGAGCCACTCCACACAGGAATATATTATTTTTTTAAAGCTCCGGGGGTGGCGGTCTCTGGGGCATCGGGGGGGCCTGTGTGCCCCTGCAAAAAAATCAATAAAAGCCCCGGGGGTGGCGGTCCCCGGGGCTGCGGGGGGCTGCTTGCTTCCGCAAATTATTAACCAAGCCCTGTGGAGGTGGCGGTCCCTGGGGCAGTGTGAGGGGGATTGGGGCCCCCCCACACTTTTGTTTCCTCTGCCCCCGGGATCTGGCCCGCTCGGGGGCTAAATAATAATGAAGTGCGGGAGTGCGAATCCCGCCGATTTAATAAAAAAAATGCTTTTTTGGGCCCTGGGGGTCCTTGTGGGACCCCCGGATAAGGCAATGGGGTCAGGGTGTTTCTAGCCTGCCCCCTTTTCGTGTTTTCTAATTTTGTCAAATTTGGTGTAATTCCGTTCAGCAGTGTCTAAAGTTTCCTATGGGAATTAACATGGAAAAAACACGTTTTGGGATCCCCCTTTTTTCTCACCCCCGCATTCTGAATCACCCCAAAACTTTCAAGATAGGAGCTGACCGGAGCGCCCCACAAGTTTTGAAAATGTCGCGAAGATTCATCAAACGGTGCCAAAGTTATTGGGAAAAGAATAAACGCTTTTCCTATGGATAATAGGTCCTAACTATAACTACCTACTGGCGATCACCAGTAGGTAATATATATTACCTACTGGCGGTCACCAGTAGGTATATATAGTTAGGATTTTTTTCCTATGGGATTTTTGAAAATTCTATGTCTAATAACTTTGGCGTTTGTGGACGGAATTGGCTGAAATTTTCAGAAAAATTGCACATTTTGTTTCTGAGCAGCCCCTGAAAATTTGGGGGGGTTTCGTCAAGGGGGGGCGGAGAAAAAAGGGGGGTCCCAAAACGCGTTTTTAACATTGAGTTTTCTATAGGGCGGTTGGCCTCACTTTTAGCTCGAACGGCTGAATGGATTTGCACGAAACTTGGCAAAATTGTAGGGACAGTTAGCCTGATGGGCCTTTGCTAGGTCTCAATATATGTGCTCCAGTGGATTTTGAGAAATTAACGTTTAAAAAAACAGATATATCTGTGACAGCGTCCCGGGTAGCGCTCCAGTTCGCGTACTTTTCGCGTAACGGAACTTTGCGAAGCGAAGCTGATTGGCTCTCCGGTGTCTGTCAACATTCTAAACAGTCTGGAGCGGCTGCCATCTTGTCTCTCGGTAGGATCGAGAGACAAGAGGAGGCCAAAACGAAGAGGGAAATGACCATAAGGGGGCATAGTAGATCCTCCCTGGCCCCCTAGGTTTGATGTAGAGGCTTTAAAAGGGCCCCGCTGGGCAAAAAAATCGTCTTTTGCATGGGGTGCGCCCGGTACGCGCACTGGAAAGCGGTCCGGGGAACGTACTATAAGGAAACAAGAATGATAGACTTTTTAAATATTGTATGTTTATTGATTGTTCGTTTTGTTGTTTTTTTTTGTTTTTTTTTATTTGAGTAGCAAAATGTAGGTACCAGTGCAGTAACATAAAAAAGTTGCACAGTATACTATAAGTCTGACTTTACATTATAATCAATTTGGTACTAGTTTATGAATTACATATAAAAATGATTAAAGACTCGAACAATTTTTGATTATTAAATATAAATTTATTCTTCTGATTCTTTTTCAAAATTTAATAGACTGTCTAACATTTGACTGTCCGAAATGTCCTCTTGTTGAGTGAACATAACTTCCCACATTTTATCGTCCTCATAATGAAGTAACAAATCCACAGATTCTACACATTGTAGAAGTTCTTGGTCTCGTGATTCGTCCATGAATTCCAAGTCAATGCTTTCAATTATTTCCTCATTTTTTATCTCTAGGGCAATTTCAAAGGAAACGTTCTGTTCTCCTTCCATTTTTGTGCTGAAATTTGCATAAAAAATAAATATATCAGTAGAGATAGGGCAATGTTGGGTTGAAGTTCAGACAGGTACTTGTGAGTTTATAACAGAGCAATTATCTATGGTCTCTGTATGGTTTCAGGGGTGAAGTAGTACTATTAAAAAGTGCTTGCGAAAAAGCCTAAGTAAATTCATAATTATAACGCAGAAACGTAAATCAATCCATAATTATAATAAACAAGCCTTTCTCAATGTCTAACTCTTACAGAGGGATAGTATATAACTATCTGAAAATGTTTTCCAAATTAATTTAAATTGTATAACATAGTTCTCTGGTCAAATTTTTAAAATAACATCTTACCATTTAAAAACAAGTTTAAGTTGTCAGTGAAAATGTTCTTGCAATGTACTTCAGGAAGTAGTAGTCAAAATGGCTGTGTTTTTCTCTCTTTCTTTATATATATTCAGGTAATAATCAATCAAATGTTAGGTAAAAAAAGTAGAAAATGAAAGTAACATTTTAATTGGTTGTCAATTCCAACACTTCAGATGTGTTTTGTGAAGTAATTTACCTCAGGGAATTTAGAGAGGTCTACATGCTAAATGGCTAAATGGAATTCCAACCAAATTTGTGAAAATGGTAGGGATTGGTATGTAGTATGAGCTAATGTATATTTGGTGAAAGTGTCTCCAGTGGTTTTTCTGTAAATCACTTTCCCACCTTTTTTAAGCGAGTGCTTCTCAGTGCGTGCCCCGGTACGCGAACCTGCAGCGCTACGGAGTCCTCCATTTTGTGTTTCGGTAGAATTGAGATACAAGATGGAGGGTAAATAATGTTCAGAATGGGTAGAAGGGGGCACGGTAGACGTATCCTGACCCCCTAGGTTTTCTGAGGGTGGCTGAGGAGTCCCATATGTGCGAGAAAAAAGATTTTGTTTTTTTAAATCGCGCTTTTAGCTGCCGGTACACGAACCGGGTAGCGAACTGGGGAGCGAACATAAGTGAAAATTAGTGAAAAAAGGTACATTCGAAATTTGTAAAGAGTAATTAAAGATAAGGTAGCTCTGAAAAGAGCTTTTGGGTTCTGTGTAAGTTCTAGGTACTTATAAGTAGGTACCAATACACAGTCTTAAATTTTGTATGAAAACTCTGTTTCCCTCATCTGAGAAATGCACACCATCTCCTCTGTAGATATCTTGCATGTAGTAACGCAAGTTATTGTTGTAGATGGAGCCCATTCCATTGTTTGTTACGTAAGCTGAAACAGACTTATTAACATGCTTCCTCGCTTTCCCAATTTGTGGACAAAATTGATTGAACCACTTCCATTTCTGTCTTTGGCATATATTGGAATATACCAAGGCAGTTTGAGGAAAAAGTGCCATCAATTGCTCAAAGGTGTCCTTTAAAAGCATTTCCAGACCTACCCCAGAGAAGGAAAAAATGGTGTCTGCTTCTTTAAACAAATATTTCACTTGCCCCATGATTCAGGGAGAATAATTTGCTTACTTGATGTGTATAAAAACGTTTCTTGAAGTCATTTAGGTTTCTTGATATGTACTGCTAGAGTTTTATAGCCAGCATGGGGCATATTTACAAGGCCTTTGAGCCACTTTCCAGTTATTTTCCCCATGTCATGTTAAAAGTGATGCAAAAGTGGTGCAAGGGCCTTGTAAATACGCCCTCATGTGTGTTAGGGCATTTTAAGTAACTTCGGGGGAGAATAATTTGTTTACTTGATGTGTTTAAAAACGTTTATTGAAGTCATTTAGGTTTCTTGATATATACTGCTAGAGATTCATAGTCAGCATGGGGCATATTTACAAAGCCTTTGAGCATTTTTAAGTCAAAAAACACATTTTTAAAACACATCAAGTAAGTAAATTATTCTCCTAGATTCATGGCAAAGTAGAAACAGATCCTTTGAGCACTCCCTGAGCACATAGTAATATAAAAATGTTGTACTCTTTACCATTAGTCTGACTTTTTTTTTATAATACCTCTACTATTAAATCTTAAATTTTGAAAAAAAATGAATAATGTCTTAATTTTTAATTTATAAATAAAATTTTAGTGATATTAATTTTAAAAATCTTTGGAAATTTCAAGTAGTACTTCATCTGAAATTTCATGATCTTTATTTTCAAAAATTGTCTCTCGTTTATCAAAATTGTCCATAAATTCCAACAGTTGTTCGTCTACTTTAACATTAAAAAAATCGTCATTATTGTCCTGTATTTCAGGTTGTACTTTGGGTTCCTGTGCTTATTTATCCATAATTGGTGTTAAGGTAGAATAAAAAGAGAGAGAGAAATAGAGTTTAAGTAAGGAAGTTGAAAATTTTTATTTTTAACTTACCATGTACAACATAGTTCTGAGTTTTTAAGAGTGAATTTATGTTTGGGCAGTGTATTCTACAAGGCAGGAAGTAGAAATATAAAGTACTGCATGTGATCAGGTCTAACTCAATCTATGACTACAACAGAGAAGCCTTACTCAATCTATAACTATAACTGAGGGACAGTAAATATCTAACAGGAAACGTTTTTATAAAAATAACTTTAGGTGCAAAACATATTTCTCCTTAGAAACTATTAACTTACCTTTGGAAAAGTGTCTTAGGTTTCTCAGGAAATGCTCTGTAAATGTGCCTCAGGGAGTTCCAGTCAAAATGGCTGTCTTTCCCTCTTATTTTTCATATATATTCATGTACCAAACCAATCAAATGTCAGCACATAAAAATACAACTTGAAACTAATGTTATCATTGGTTGAAAATGTCAACTCTTTCTAATGTGTTTTTGCCATGTAATTTACCTCAGGTTATTTAGACAGGGCTACAACTTGAATGGCTCTATGGAATTCCATCAAATTTGAGAAAATGGTAGGGACTGGTATGTAGTAGGCCCTATTCTATGTTTGATGAAAGTGTCTGTAGTAGTTTTTCTGTAAATTACTTTCCCACCTTTTTTTATCGAGCGCTTACCGGTGTGCTCCCCGGTACGCGAACCGGCAGCGTTACGAGAGTCCTCCATTTTGTGTATCGGTAGAATTGATACGTAAGATGGAGGACAAACAATGTACGGAATGGGTAGAAGGGGGCACGGTAGACACTTTGTGACCCTCTCGGTTTTCTGAGAGGGGATTAGGACGCTGATATATGGAAAAATACAAAAATTAAATTTTTGAAAATTTCGCGGGGGGAGCGCCCGGTACGCGCACCGGTAAGCGAACCGGGGAGCGTACTTTGGTGAAGAAAAAAAAATTAGAAAAAGATAAGCGTTTTGAATGATCAGAGGTAGGGTAGCTCTGAAAAGAGCTATTGGGTTCTGTGGCTCATTTAGGTACCTACAAGTAGGTTCCAATGCACACTTTTAAATAAAGGACGAATATTCTATTCCCTTCATCGGAGAAGGGCACACCATCTCTTCTGTAGATGTGTTGAATGTTGGAACGCAAGTTATTGTTGTATATTAAACCCATTTCATAGTCTCTCATGTAAGCAGAAACAGATTTATTCACATGTTTCTGTGCTTTTTCAAATTGTGGAAAAAATTGGTTGGACCACTTACATTTTTGTCTTTGACATATATTGGAATATACAAAGGCACTTTGGGGAAAAAGTGTAATTTAAAAGAAGAATACATTTTACAGCTTTTGATATTTGCTATTAAAAAACCATTGAAATTCACTGGAAAAACCATAGGTTATAGACCATATATAGTTAGGAATTAGCATTTACAAAACCTTGAAAATTCACTGAAAAAACCATAGGTTACAGACCATATATAGTTAGGAATTAGCATTTACTAAACCTTATTTTACTCACACAAAACCATTGAAATTCGCATATATAGTTAGTTGCACTAACTATATATCGCGCACCCGCAATCCACTGCTGATGATGTCACATATTACATCATTCATGACATGGTCAGTGACATCCCTGATGACATCACTGATGGCATCTCGAATGACATCACTGATGACATCACTGATGACACCTCAAATGACATCACTGATGACATCTCAAATGACATCACTGATGGCATCACTGATAACATCTCATTTGACATTACTGATCACATCACGGATGATATCATTCATGTGATAATACGATGAACCTCTTCAGACTCTAATATAACCTTAGATACAATCAGTGTAAACAGACACTCACAGACTGTCACTCATCCATGGAGTTACTCACACACCTAGTCAGTCATGCAAAGAATCAATCACACCTCCATTTCCTCAACTATACAGTTATACACACCTTACTTATTCAAACATATACTAACACATATTTACTCTCTTATACAATCCCTGATACAAGTTCACAATGATCCATACAGCCACTCACAATTCACTGGCTCTTATGCACAGTTATTTATATATGTCAACTCTCACATGTACTGTGTTTTACATATGTACTTACTTTGACATGTAGCACTGAGATATCCATTCACTCACCAATACACTCATGCACACAGTCAACCGCCCATACAGCTGTTTCCACATGCACTTTTGAACCCATACATCTAGTGAATCAACTGCTCACACATCTATGCAGAGTCATACACCTCCCAGCCACCCACACACACACTCAGTCTCCCATAAAAATACTTGGGCAGCCAATCAATAACCCATATAGTTACTCATATAGCTACTGATCAACACATGCAGCAGTTTACAGAACAACAGACATAATGATGCACAAATTAAGACACTTTAGTCACTAACCCATGCACTCAGTGAGACACATGTAATCACTCACTCATTCAGTCAGTCATGCGCCTACTAAATCCTTCATCCAGACACTTATACATCCACTCATTCTTCAATATGTAAGACATATTTTAACTTTACAGAAACATACAGTCACTGGTTGTTGTCATCAGTGATGTCATCAGTGATGTCATTTGAGATGTTATCAGTGATGTCATCAGTGATGTCACTGACCATGTCATGAATGATGTAATATGTGACATCATCAGCAGTGGATTGCGGGTGCGCGATATATAGTTAGTGCAACTAACTATATATGCGAATTTCAATGGTTTTGTGTGAGTAAAATAAGGTTTAGTAAATGCTAATTCCTAACTATCTATGGTCTGTAACCTATGGTTTTTTCAGTGAATATATATATATATAAATATATATATCAACACACAAAGGTAGCCCCGGTGAAAGAAGCCTCAAGGTAGGAAAGTAGTTCATCTAATTTTATTGATGGCAGCTGCATACAGGTAGATTCACGGTGAACGATCATCATTTTTCATCAGCCAAACCAGACGCGTTTTGGGAATCCGTTCCCTTCATCAATGGCATTCTGCTTTGCAAACAACAGTTTTTCCGCGCACCATTTATGTTTCCAAGAGCCCGCCTTAGTGGGCGTGGCCAAACGAAAGCCTTATGGTTCTTGTAGTGCCGGCCTTGTTTTCTCTAGTGAGTCTGTCTTGTTCGTTCAACAGTTTATAAAGGCATAATATAAAACCAAGTGGGTAGATGTAAAGTCCCGCTGCAAGTACCTGCTGACTCTTCCAGTGGTCTTCATGAACGCTGCCTCCCGTTTTGCTTGTGACCCCCCCAATGTCGTCAACACGGGCCTGCTCACCAGCAGTGGGCTTCTCTTGCGGCTAGGCTCAGCCGCTTCAGTATCAACACACAAAGGTAGCCCCGGTGAAAGAAGCCTCAAGGTAGGAAAGTAGTTCATCTAATTTTATTGATGGCAGCTGCATACAGGTAGATTCACGGTGAACGATCATCATTTTTCATCAGCCAAACCAGACGTGTTTCGGGAATCCGTTCCCTTCATCAATGGCATTCTGCTTTGCAAACAACAGTTTTTCCGCGCACCTTTTATGTTTCCAAGAGCCCGCCTCAGTGGGCGTGGCCAAACGAAAGCCTTATGGTTCTTGTAGTGCCGGCCTTGTTTTAATATAAAACCAAGTGAGTAGATGCAAAGTCCCGCTGCAAGTACCTGCTGACTCTTCCAGCTGTCTTCATGAACACTGCCTCCGTTTTGCTTGTGACCCCCCCAGTGACTTCTGAGGGATTCTACATCTAACATATATTATGTGAATGACTGTGCGATGGTATGTATCCTTGTGTGTACGGGTGTGTGAGTGGCTGTATAAGTGGGTGAGTGAGTAGCTGTGTGGGTGGCTTTATTGGTGAGTGAATGGTGTGTCCATGGCTGTATGGCTGAGTGAGTGGTGATGTGAGTGGCTCTCTGGGTGGGTAACAGGGTGTATAGTGACTGTATGGATGATTGAGTGGGTGGGTGTCTGAATAACTGTATGTGTGAGTGACTGGGTGTATAAGTGGCTGTATGGGTGAGTGAGTGGCTGTTTGTGTGGGTGTTTAGTTAAGTGAATTGGCATGTGAGTGGCTGTATTGGCGAGTGAGTGTCTGTGTGCATGGCTGTAAGGTGTGAGTGAGCGGATGTGTTAGTGCTTGTATGAATGCATGAATGGGTGTGTAAGTGATTGTGTGGGTGTGTGAATGAGTGTGTGAGTGTGTGTATGGGTGAGTGAGTGGCCGTGTTGACAGGCTGTATGGGTGAGTGAGTGGGTGTGTGTGCGACTGTGTAGGTGAATAAGTTGGTATTGGATAGCTGTATCCCTGAGTGTGTGACTGTGTGAGTGGCTGAATGAGTGAGTGAGTGAGTGGGTGTGTGAGTGACTCTATGGAGGAGTTAATGTGTGTGTGAGTACTGGTAATGGGGCTGGGAATGGATATGAGAGTGGTGGTGTGGATGGGCATTAGAGAGGTTGTATGGTGGTTTGAGTGGGTGTGTGAGCTGTTCTGTGGATGATGTGATCAGTGATGTTCCTGACCATGTCATGAGTGATGCAATATATGAGATCATATTCGATGCATTGCCGGGGCGTAAATTATAGTTAGCTCAGGTAACTATAACTGCTGAATTTCACTAGTTTTGTATGAATGAAATCTGAGCCTAACTATAATGTCCATGTAACCTTTGTTCTTTTCAGTGAATTTGTAAGGTTTAAAAAAAATCTATTTCCTAACTATAATGACCCTGTAACCTTCGTTTTTAGTAGTGAATTTCTAAGGTTTTTCAAATTCTATTTCCTAACTATAACGTCCCTATAACTTTTGGTTTTTTTAAAGTGAATTTTGATGATTTATTTAAGTAGTAGTCATGTTTGCAGAGTGGTGGAGAAAGGGATGGGGCATCCGACCAACTCTCAGGAATCCTGCTGTGTCGGACTTACTTCAGGTAACAGGAGGGCTACTTGGCCCCACAAGAACCCTCAGCATCCAAGAGGACTTCATCCTCCAACCAACAGTGTGCCAGGAGGTGGATGGAGAAAGGAGGCTTGGCCTCTAAAGACATCTCAATAATCCCACTTTGTGGGACTCACCTGAGGTAACAGGAGAGCTTGTTGGCCCCAAAGGACACATTAGAGCCAAAGTGGCTTCCTCCCTCAACTAGCAGTGCATCAGGAGGCACGTTTGCAGAGTAGTGGAGAAAGGGGGCGTGGCTTCCAATGTCTTCTCAGCAGTCGCGCTCTGTCGGACTTACTGGAGGTAACAGAAGGACTTGTTAGCCCCCAGGGACCCTTTGGAGCCAAGGACACTTCGTCCTCCAACCAGCAGTGTGTCAGGAGGCACGTTTGCAGAGTGGTGGAGAAAGGGGCATGGCCTCTGAAGTCATCTCAGCAATCACACTGTGGGGCACTTACTGGAGTTAAAAAAGAGGATGTGTTGACCCCCAAGGGCCCTCAGAAGCCAATAGTGCATCATCCCCCAACCAGCAGTGCACCATGAGGCGCATTTGCAAAGTGGTGGAGAAAGTGGGCGTGGCCTCCGAAGACCTCTCAGCAATCCCGCTGTGTGCGACTTACTGGAGGTAACAGGAGGGCTTGTTGGCCCTGAAGGACCATCTGGAGCCAAGGGGACTTCATCTCCCAAGTAGTACTAGGAGGTGTATTTGCACAGTGGTGGCGAATGAGGGCGGGCCTCCAGCGACTTGCGTGCTGGTTTTGTAATTTCTTTTACATTTATTTTTTAGAAAAGGGACTCAATGTGGTAGAAGTCAAAAGCGCGGAGATACTCCTCTGGGAGTCGAGGCCAGCGCTATACAAGCCTGTAAATAAAATAAATAAAATGGCCCTTTTCCCCGGGCTGATTTCAGCCCCGGGGACCCAATCCTCCGGGGCCCGGTCTATCCTAAGGAACCCATGTCCCACCCACAGTTACTTTCGATGGGGATTGCGGGGGAGCCTCAAAGTTCATGTGGCCCCTGCCGGTTCCCTGCCTCCTGGGGGAGCCGGCCTTGCTTTGACAGAGAGGGAGCTGCTGAACATGCAGCAATCTCTCAGTCAAAACAATTCTGCTCTGCTTTCAGCAAGCAAGAGCATATTAATACTCCTGCTTGATGAAAGCGGAGCACAGTTTGCTAGGGCTTGGCGGAAGTGTTAAGCTCCCCCCAAACCATAGCAAACAGCTATGTACCAGTGGGGGCACCCTAGGACATAACAGAAGCTGGCCCTGGGTGGTGGGTGTCCCCAGGGCCATCTGTGGTTGAATTTTGTCCCTTGGAGTTGGTGGTCACCGGGGCTGCAGGGTGCCATGCCTCCCTGCATTCACTTTGGCAAACGCAGGGGCTGAGAAAAGAGGAGGGTCCCAAAATGCAGTCTCCTGATTAATTTTCCCTTAAGAACTTTAGAGGCCGCTACAGCCTAAACTGCTGAAGGGATTTACACCAAAAGTGGCAGAAGGCTAGATCTAGGTCCAGAAAGAGTGCTAATTGTGTTTTGGTGTAAATCCGTTGTGTAGTTTTAGAGTAATTGATGACAACAAAACTATGTATATCTAGTGACATGGAGGCTCTGCAGAGACTCTGCAGATCCTGGCAGATCTAAGTGAGATCTGATTGGCTGCCACCACCTCAACTAGGAACTGGTGGCAGTCATCGACTCAGGACTCAGTCCAGAGTCCTTAAAAAAAACACCCAAAAAGGGTGCAGGGTAGGAATTAAGGGTGAGCGGAGTTGCACTAAGTGAAATTCTGTGGAGTTGCATAAAAACTCAGTGGAATTCGGCAGAGCTTCGCTCCGCCCCTAATTAGAGTGCTTCTCCCTGCTCATACATGTAAAGCACCTTCTGACGTCTCACCATGCATTTATGGCCAGATAGCATGCTGCCGGATCGCATCCCTTTTAGTGCATGTGTGTTTATTTTCCTCTTGTCACCTATATATTCAAGGTGTTTTCAATTCATCACCCAAGACTAGTAAATTATACTGATTGATTCAACCTCAGAAGCATGATCGGCGTTACGCGCCCCACGTGGATTTGAATTTGTGATCTGTGACTCTTACGTGTGTCTAAGCAGCTGTTGTTCAACCCACCAAACTACAAGTCTGTTCATAAGCAGCCACCGCAAAAACAGACACTCACTACCATATCCCCGCCCATGGCCAGGCTGGCATGTTCAAATAAGTTTAAGTTTGGCGTTTCAGAGCAATGTCTCCATCTGGCTCACATGTTTCAGTACACTCTTTTTATTTCCCAAGGTTGCCGGGCTGCATAAGCACTGCAAACATACGAAATAAAAATAGGGTGCCTGTGTGCATAGTTCCGTTTGCGCAATCAAAGTAAACATGCTGCCATTAAAAAATGCATTTTTTCACTTTGGAGTTGGACACAGGGCTGAATAAAGATAGAAACAAACTGCAACACTACTCACATTTTATTTTTCTTCTCCTTCTGGTCTCCTCTTTGCTGCCCCCTGTTCGGTAAAACCATGTTTGTTCTACCCACCAAATCTTTTAGCATATGGCATTAATCCAACATGGAATCTAAACTGTTGTGCACCGAGCACTCCTATTTTTCTCAATAAGTTTAACTAAACCTAAACCTTATGTTATGATCTGTGTGCTGCAACTAATAGAGTATACCCAAATACTCTGCAAAGTAACATGAAAATATGGCTGGTCAACAAACTGTTAACACAGGCTTAGCTGCGCACAACACTAATGAAATCTATTGATCAAACTTTACTTTTAACCTTAAGCACATATTTTTATTCATATGTATTTTGACAATCAGTCAAACTTTTTCAACACGACATTCTATACTTATTAATATACACATGGTTTTCCATTTACAAAGAAATATAAAACGTTATGTGCAATGAAGAACATTAGTTTTTCTTGTGTGCATCGTAGTTCGCCCAATGCATTTCGGGACAAAAGTAGGGTCCCTTCGTCAGGGGAAATGATTTACACACGAGTAAATGATTCTTATGAGCTTCTCTTCTTCTAGGTCCAAAACAACTCTGCAATTACTTCAGGTTCATACAATCCGTAGACCCTCTCTCACTTAAACCCGCAGTCGTTTTTCAATACCGTTTATCAAAGAGCGTAGCTCACCAACAATCCACAAGGTAATCTTCCAACATTCGAAGTCAACCGCGGTTGACTTCGAATGTTGGAAGATTACCTTGTGGATTGTTGGTGAGCTACGCTCTTTGAAAAACATAGCTTTCACACATGTCATATTTAGCTGGACATTTCACTCATACAAAACCATTGAAATTCCCCGTTATAGTTAGTTCAGCTAACTATAACTCGCGCGCCCGCATTGCATTGCTGATGACGTCACATATTACATCACTCATGACATGGTCAGTGACATCACTCATGCCATCACTGATGACATCTCAAATGACATCACTGATGACATCATCCAGTGAATGTGTGTCTTTCTGAAAAATAAATATTTTTTTATATGACTAAAGGTCGACGGAAGAATAAATGGGTAAATAAGTGTCTAAATGGATGGTTTTTTTTGTAAAATTGATTGTATAACTGACTTATTAATTGTATCTTAGTGAATACATGTATTAACAAGTAATGTTTAAATATTTAAATATCTGTATCAGTGTCTCACTTTGTGCATAAGTGGCTGCATGGGTTGGTGAGTAGCTACATGAGTGTGTATATGGGTTATTAGTTTGTTGATTGAGTATTAATATGAGTGTCTGTATGGTTCGGTGGGGGATATTACATAGCGTATAGATGCATGAATCAGTGACTCACTGTATGTTTTTTTTAAGACAGCATGTGTGCAGGACTGTATGGGTGGATGACTGTGTGTATGGGTGTGTTCATGAGTGAATGACTGTCTCAATAGTGTCTTTATTAGTAAGTATAACATATGTTTTAAACAAGTGTATGTGAGTATTGATGTATATAAGTGAGTATATGTGAGAGTGAGAGATTGGAAGAGTTCCTGTATAAATAAGTATGTGTTTCTATAAGTTATTGTTTAAGAGAGTAAGTATGTGTACGTTTCTGTAGAAGTAAGTGTAGTGGTGTGTGTGTATAGCTGTATATGCAAGTAAATGGATGTTTGATTATGCGTGTGAGTAACAGGATGTATAGGTGTATGAGTACATATGATGAGTGAGTACATGTATGAATGACTATATAGAACTGTTGGTGAATGAGTGGATGTGTATGTAGATTTTGGAATTACTGAATAGGTTGTTGTAACTGGTATTGGTATCTCCATTGTTTTGAAATTTGTAGTTTCTATTTTTGAGTGTGTCTATCAAAGGTTATATTACCCTGAGAGATGGTCTGCCACTCTTTCACAAGGATGATGTCATCAGTGATGTCATTTGAGATGTCATCAGTGATGTCATGAGTGATGTAATATGTGACATCATCAGCAGTGCATTGCGGGTGCGTGAGTTATAGTTAGCTGAACTAACTATAACGGGGGAATTTTAATGGTTTTGTAAGAGTAAAATGTCCAGCTAACTATAAAATGTGTGAAAGCTATGGTTTTTTCA
Source organism: Lissotriton vulgaris (assembly GCF_964263255.1). Taxonomy (NCBI): domain Eukaryota; kingdom Metazoa; phylum Chordata; class Amphibia; order Caudata; family Salamandridae; genus Lissotriton; species Lissotriton vulgaris. The sequence continues at coordinate 859,279,928 of NC_141693.1, read as the reverse complement.
TTGAATTTCTAAGGTTTTTTAAATGCTAATTCCTAACTATAACGTGTTTTTTTCAGTGAATTTCTAAGGTTTTTTAAATGCTAATTCCTAACTATAACGTGGCTGAAACCTATGGTTTTTTCAGTGAATTTTGAAGGTTTTGTAAATGATAATTTTTAAATGTATTAATTGTTATTTTTTTATACTAATTTACTATATTGTTTTTTTTTGTAAAATTTTTATTTATAATTTGCAAGGTGAAAATAGAAAGGGGGAGGAGTAGTAAAAGAGGAGCAAGAAAAGGGAGAAGGAGAGAAAGGAACAGGCGACATTCCGCCACATAACCCAACACAGGGGGTGTTAAAGAGCATTGTTGAAAAAAAAAGGGTAAAAGGAAATCCAGATTATGCATCAAAAGGGACGGCAACCAGCAAAGGCAACAGAAGTGCTAATGACATGGGCCTGCTTATCACAGTGTCCGAAGTGTGCCTTGAAGTCACAGCAGTTGGTGCAAAGTCCCCAGCTGGATAAGAACAACCCAAGCCCTGCCATAATCATAGCGTCCTCTCGCGAAGGCATATCAAGTCGCAACAAGAGAAAAACAACAACCCCAACTACCACCCCGCCTCCCCCCTTCCCTCCCCACCACCCACCCCCCACCCAGTGGTGGCGACCAGCACTCATACAAAACAGCACCATTCACACCAGTAATTAAATTTGAAAGAGATGAAGTGCCCGTAGTGCTGAAGGGCAAACTGCCGAAGGTAAACCACGGGATAAAAATCTCACCAAGGGGCCCCAATTGAACATGAAGGTTTTAAAATTCCCCAGGAAGATATCTGAGAGCCGCTCCATACTCAGAAGGCGCCATAGCCGCGCATGCCACAAAGAAATGGCAGGAGCAGACAGGCTTTTCCAAGCGGCTGCCAAAGTCAGCTTGGCCGCCCCCAAGCATAGCCACATAATGCGCTTATCAGCCCTGGTCTGGTGTTCAAGCAGCGGGTCTCTGAGGCCCAGCAAGACAAAGTCCATGGAGTCCGGGAGTGGGTAACCCAGCACATCTTTAATGTGGGAGAGAATCTCGGTCCAGAATGGCCGGATGGTGGGGCAGTCCCACCATATATGGCTGAAGTCGCCCAACATCCCGCAGCCCCGCCAGCACCTATCTGAGGTAGTTGGGAATATTCAGTGCAATTTGGACGGATACAAGTACCAGTCGAACAGAAGCTTCATATGGGCCTCCCTGAGGTCGGTAGAGTGGTTATGTGCTGTCACATCCCGCCACAAGCTCCTCCATTCCCCGTCGGAAATGTCCCTCCCAAGAGTATTCTCCCAGTGATCCATATACCGAGGCCGGGGGGACATCGTAGTGTCTAACAGCAACCCATATAGAAAAGAGATCGCCCCCTTCATGGTGGATGTGCGAAGGATAAAAGTTTCAAATTTCGTCAAGGGTCTGGTAGCTACGTCCACCACTCCAGGCGACGTCGCCCAGTGCAGGAGCTGAAGGTGTCGAAAGCGCTCTGTCGGCAGAACGCCATAATCCCTCATACAATTATGGAAAGTGAGGGGCGCTGCACCATGGAACAGGTGAGTGAGGGCCCTACAGCCACCCTCCCTCCAGGCCTCAAAGGGACCCTCTGTCAACGCCGGAGGGAAGGCCGGGTTGAAATGGATCGGGGTGAACGGGACGGGAATGTGGTCCACCGGTCATCGCCACTGACCGTGCCCCAGACCTTTAACACCGTGCTGGTAGGAGTGCTAATGTACGCGTTTCTGGGCCGGTCCACCTTAGGTTTCCAAGCTAGGTCCCAGATGGAACGACCCGCAACGCTCCGATCCATATGGAGCCAGTGCTTCTCCGAAAGCTGTTGGGACCACTCCACCAGGACTCTCAATTGGGCAGCCTTTAACCATGGGCGAATTTTGCGAATCTGGCGTTCACGAATTTTGCGAATTTGCGAACTCGCAGTCCGCAAAATCCGCGAATTCTCGCAAATTTGCGGATTTTTTTTTGTGTTCGCAAGGATTTCTGCCAGTTCGCGAGGATTTCTGACAGTTCGCGAGGGTTTTGTAACAGTTCGCAATCGCGAACTTGCATGTCGGCTCGCAACGGTCACGATTATGTTGTTTCTACGTCTGGTTCATCATCATAGGTTCCCAGCACCCTCTGTTTCACCCCTGCCACCCTCTGTTTTACCCATGCCACCCTCTGGTACATCAATGCCTTATGCCACCCTCTGGTTCATCATCACTGTAGATTATGGGGGGAAAAAGCAAGCACACCTGCCTGCTTCAACTGACATGAATTAATTTGGGGTTGATTTATTATTGTGTCACTGTTTTAAAATTCCAGTCTGGCACCTGCATCCTTATCTGCAATTTGCTTTCTGTTGCAGTGCAATTTTTTTTCCAGGACCTTTGTGGCCTTCTTGTAGCTATTCTATGATCCTGCTGTGAGGGTCAGAGCAGGGTCATACAATTGTTGCAACTAGCAATTGAACTCTGGAGGGGCCCTTGTCAGGAAGCACTACAGGGAATGGTTACTAATGATGAGTTTGAACTTTTGAACCTGCTGAATGCTTTTTTTGTGTTCGCAAGGAATTCTGCCAGTTCGCAAGGATTTCTGCCAGTTCGCGAGGGTTTTGTACCAGTTCGCAATTGCGAACTTACATGTCGGCTCGCAACGGTCACGATTATGTTGTTTCTACGTCTGGTTCATCATCACAGGTTCCCAGCACCCTCTGTTTCACCCCTGCCACCCTCTGTTTTACCCATGCCACCCTCTGGTACATCAATGCCTTATGCCACCCTCTGGTTCATCATCACTGTAGATTATGGGGGGGAAAAGCAAGCACACCTGTCTGCTTCAACTGACATGAATTAATTTGGGGTTGATTTATTAATGTGTCACTGTTTTAAAATTCCAGTCTGGCACCTGCATCCTTATCTGTAATTTGCTTTCTGTTGCAGTGCAATTTTTTTTCCCAGGACCTTTGTGGCCTACTTGTAGCTATTCTATGAGCCTGCTGTGAGGGTCAGAGCAGGGTCATACAATTGTTGCAACTAGCAACTGAACTCTGGAGGGGCCCTTGTCAGGAAGCACTACAGGGAATGGTTACTAATGATGAGTTTGAACTTTTGAACCTGCTGAATGCTTTTTTTGTGTTCGCAAGGAATTCTGCCAGTTCGCAAGGATTTCTGCCAGTTCGCAAGGGTTTTGTACCAGTTCGCAATTGCGAACTTACATGTTGGCTCGCAACGGTCACGATTATGTTGTTTCTACGTCTGGTTCATCATCACAGGTTCCCAGCACCCTCTGTTTCACCCCTGCCACCCTCTGTTTTACCCATGCCACCCTCTGGTACATCAATGCCTTATGCCACCCTCTGGTTCATCATGACTGTAGATTATGGGGGGAAAAAGCAAGCACACCTGCCTGCTTCAACTGACATGAATTAATTTGGGGTTGATTTATTAATGTGTCACTGTTTTAAAATTCCAGTCTGGCACCTGCATCCTTATCTGTAATTTGCTTTCTGTTGCAGTGCAATTTTTTTTTCCAGGACCTTTGTGGCCTACTTGTAGCTATTCTATGAGCCTGCTGTGAGGGTCAGAGCAGGGTCATACAATTTTTGCAACTAGCAACTGAACTTTGGAGGGGCCCTTGTCAGGAAGCACTACAGGGAACGGTTACTAATGATGAGTTTGAACTTTTGAACCTGCTTTCACTTTTGCAAAACTCGTTTTTCTGCAGAGCAGCATTACAGCAACTTTAATGCCCCACCAAGCTTATATGAGAAAGTTGATTTCTAATCCAAAAGTTATCCAAAGAAAATCAAAAGGCCTCAAATCTAAAAAAGTGCAGGCAAATGTCAACCTGAGGAGTTATTCTGATAAAAATAATCATTTTCAGAAGGTCTAGGCTGCTTGCTAGTAGATTTCTTGTGCGGAATTGCAATTTTTGTAATTTCGCGAGTGCGAGATTGTTGCTGCCCGCCGCACCTACATGTTCGCAATTGCGAACTTACACCGCAAAGAAAAAAAATCCGCTGCGTGCGAATTTGCGGATTTTGCGGGAAATTCGCGAATCTCGCGGATTGGAAATTTACCGAAAATCCGCAAAATCTGCGAGCGTAACGGATTTTCCGCCCATGCTTAGCAGCCTTGTAATACAAGTGCATGTCCGGAAACCCTACCCCCCCCCCCTCCAGCCCCGGGCGTCGGAGAACCGCATACGGAAGTCGCGCCCGACCGCCTTGCCAGACGTATTTCAACATCAAGGTCTTAAGCCGACGGAAGTAATCCACTCCTATCGGGATGGGCAAGGCTTGGAAGAGGTACAGGAGTTTAGGCAGGAGGACCATTTTAAGCGCATGAATCCTACCCAACCACGAGATATATTTGGGCTTCCACCATTCTAATTCCGTACAAATCGACGTCAGCATCGGAGGGAAATTAGCCTGGAATAAGGCGCCTATGGTAGAGGTCAGCCATACGCCCAGGTAAAGCAGGGAGGAAGCTGACCACGAGAGCGGAGTAAGCGACCGGATCTGGTACACCTCACCTGGCGGTAGGGTTAAATTCAAGATGTATGACTTATCAAAGTTAACTTTGAAGCCCGCCACTGTTTCATACTCGGAAAGCACTGAATGGACATGGGGTAGCGACAGCGCCGGGTCTCGAATGGACAACAATACGTCATCAGCGAAGAGTGAAATCTTATGCTGCTCACCCGTGAAGGGGAGACCCAAGATCCGCTCATTCTCCCGGATCGCCAGCGCCAAGGGCTCTATGCTAAGCGCAAAGAGAAGGGGCGAGAGTGGACAGCCCTGGCGTGTTCCTCGGGAGTGACGGAAACTCCCGGACCTGTGACCGTTAACCAACACCCGGGAGGTGGGATTGTTGTAATTGGCCTCAAGCATTCTTATGAATTGGGGTGAGAACCCGAAGGCCACCAATGTGCGGTGTAAGAACCCCCAATCGACGCGATCAAAGGCCTTTTCCGCCTCAAGCCCTACCAACACTGCCGGTATGCGAAACCGCTCCGCTTTTTCGAATAAATGGATGACGCGCCGCAGATTGTCATGAGTTTGTCTGCCTTTAATGAATCCAGACTGATCTGGGTGGATCAGAGCAGGCATCAGGTCTTGCAGTCTGCCCGCAAGTATGGAGGAGTACAGTTTGGCGTCCAGGTTAAGGAGCGCTATCGGACGGTAAGAGGCACAGTAGATAGGGTCCTTCCCTGGTTTGGGGATAATAGTAATCATGGCCTCGGCCATTGTGTCCGAGGTCCTACCCTCAGAGGCCATCGGGTTGAAGAGGGAAACTAGGTAGTCGCAGATGTCAGATGCAAATGTCTTGTAAAACAGGGCCGTATAGCCGTCAGGCACGGGGGCCTTATGTAGTTTCAGGGCTTTAATGGCGTCCAACACCTCCTCCTTAGAGATGGGGGAAGACAACAAATCATTCCATTCCCTGGAAACGCTCGGTAAAGGCAGACCACCCAAAAACGCAGACTGAGCTTCTGGATTTAGAGCATCGCCCGAATAGAGATCTTCGTAGAAGCGACCAAATATGGCCGCCTTGTCTACATCTTTATGTTGAATAGAACCCGTATGGTCTCGTATACCCCCGATGTAATCCCTCTCGCGCTTGTCTCGAAGTTGCCAAGCAAGGTGGCACCCAACCTTATTGCCCTGGGAATAGGAGACACGTCGAAGGCATATAAGGGTGAATTCCGCCCTGTTGTTATAATGGGCCTTTAGCTTCCCTCGCACCGCCGTAAGGGGGTGAAGGGTCACTCTGGAGGGGTTCGCCTTGTGCGCCTGCTCCAAGGTCGCAAGCTCCGATTCCAGAGCTTCCCTCTCCTTCCGCCGAAGTTTATTAAGGTTCGCGTTAAGGGTGAGGCACGTACCCCGCAAGGAGGCCTTGCATGCATCCCACGTGTTATACACCGACGTGTCAGAAGGCGGGTTGAGGGCAAAAAAGTCTCCAATAGCCTTCCGCAGTTCCTTACAGGACACCTCATCCCTCACCAGGGCAGCCGGGAAGTACCACTTCCGCCAGCCGTCCCCCCCGCAGCCCAATGCAACCCCAGTACCACCAAGCTATGGTCCGACAGCGAGAGCGGGAAGATATCAGCCATTCGAATATCCCCCCTGAGAGCTTGGCTAACCAAAATGTAATCTATGCGGGAGTACGAGCGATGGACGTGAGAAAAGAAAGTATAGTCCTTGGCCTGAGCGTGGACGAAGCGCCAGCTATCCACCAGCCCCAGTTCGCCTACTTGACGTTGTGTTTCCTCTGAGAAGACACCAGTATCTGCCCTGCGCGCCCCTGAACTATCCAAGTCCCTGTCCCACACCATGTTGAAATCCCCCAACAGTATCAAGTGCCCGTCTACAAATCCCCCCATCTTGTCCATCAAACACTGCAAAAAGCCATTTTGACCCGCATTCGGAGCATACACCACAACAAAGGTACACAAGCGGCCATACAGCGTCCCCTTCACCATTAACCAACGGCCCTCCTTATCACCGCTCACCCCCAGGGGTTGAAAGTGGAGGGAGGCCTGAAAGAGGAGGGCCACCCCTCCATGCTTCGTGGGTGCAGATGCCCTGTAAATAAGGGGGAAGTGTCTATGGCGGAGTCTCAGTTCGTCTCTCCTGGCTAGGTGGGTTTCCTGAAGGGCAACCACATCAAGGTGGTGGTCTGAAAGATACTTCCAGAGTTTCTGCCGCTTCTGCGGGGAATTGAGGTCTTTCACGTTCCAGGTGCCTATACTAACAGGCATAATGGGGACTTAAGACTCCACGCCATGTGTGTGCTAAGACATCCATAGTCCAAACCCGGAGCCCTGTTGCTCACCAAACCACACTCACACCGAGTGTAACCACCCAGAGACAGCCAAGGGAGAGTACCAAGCATCTTCCGGTCATGAGGGACCACACCCACCCCTCCCCAGCTCCCCAGAGAGGCCTCCCCCCTGTAAAGCACAAGAAATGGAGAGGTAACATCGTAGTGCAAAAGAAAAAGTGCAGAGAATAACAGCATTAGAGTCAACAACAGCACACAGACACCACTCACAGCCGCCACCACACCTCCCCTTCCCACCAACCCCAACCCCAATAACCCTACTACAGTACCAACGTCCAAAGCTCCCTCTGTCCCACCCCCCTCCAACAACCCAAGAAACAAGAAAGTAGAGCACAAGGCCCGAAACCTGAACCAAGCACTCAGCAGTTCCAATGGGCCACAGGTCACAAGGTCCACATCAGACTGGAATCGGGGTGGGGGCACCAGTTCGGGGGCCCCCAGGGCCATGGCCCGGGGTGTCTTCTCCAAAAGTACCATATTTCCCCAGGGCCGTAGGGACAGAGACTCTCCGGCGCCCGACCATCAAGGAAGTCAGGGATCATGCCGCTCCAGAGCTCTGCTAAGTATCTGCAAGCGTGGCCGAGGCCACCGATGCCACCGCAGAACCCCTCTCCCGCAAGCTAGCAGTGTGGTCCGGACGCACCCGGTCCGGGGAAGAGCCAACCCGGTGCCATGAAGGAGATCGGCGCCATCGTCTCGATGGTGAGGAGTGCGCCGCCTGAGAGGAAGGAACGTCCTCCAGCCCCAGAAGCTCCTTCGCGGCCTGCAGGGAGTGGATTTGCGCCAGCCTGTTCTGCCACCGGAATATTATACGGAAGGGGTGCCCCCAGGAGTACGAGATGTTACGCTCCCTCAAAAAAGCAGTCACTGGGCGGAAGTCTCTCCTCTTCTGAAGCGTGGACGCCGCTAGGTCCTGAAACAGTTGCGGCCGATGGCCTCTAAATTGCAAGGAGGTGATGGCTCTAGCCTTCCGGAGGATACGCTCCTTAGTCTGAAAGTCATGTACACACACGAGGATGTCCGGGGGGGGGCCACCCCCTCGCCTGGGCAGGCCAACTCTGTGCACCCTATCCATTTTGATCTCCTGCACGTCCTCCTCATCCAATACCTGCAGGAATAGGGTCTGTTCATACTCTCGCAAGTCTCCAGCCTCACCGTCCCAAGGGACCGCTCTAATGCGAATGTTGTTTCTCCTCGAGCGGTTCTCCAGGTCCTCCGCATGGGCCTGCAGGTCCAAGTTCTGCTCTGTAAGGCGAATAATATCTTGTTGCAGTTGGTGCACATCATTCGCCATACTTAAGTCATGATCTTCCAAGGTGGCCACCCGCTCACCAATGCCGTCCACATCTCTTCGGACCTCTCTTAGATCCGACGCTAGCTGGGCGCGAAGCTCGGAGATATCCTCCTTGATAGAGACAAACAGCTCCATCATGAATGCCTTGGTGGCGGGCGCCTCCTCGTCCGACTGCCTAGTCGAACCACTAGCCCCCGGGGAAGATGGTGGCTGCGATGATTTGGATGCTCCGTCCTTCACCGTCCTCCCCTTGCGTGGCAAATTCGACATCACGGAGGCTCGGCCGTGCAGTGGAGTCAAGGCTATTGCACCCCCACCGGGGACGAAGGGCGCTCAGGAGTAACTGCGTCATGGGCGGCTGCCGCCTGAGTAAGATGGCGGCTCAGGAGCCTCCCGCCAGAGTTCAAAAGCAATGTAGGGATAGTGCCGTCCGGCCAGCAAGCCCGGGTTCCCCGCCGCTATCAGCCGGGTCTCTAAAGCAGCCACTCGACACCGCCAGACCTCAACTCAATCCACAGCCACCGGACAGCGCGGGCCAGCCAGTTAGTCCGTAGGGTAGAATAGGCCTCTGAATCCACTCAAATTCCAGATCCGGGTCCACCGCGCAGGGCCAATGTCTCCGACCCGCAGCCGGTGCAGGCCACGGGTCCACTCTAGAGTGGTAAGTCGCACGCAGGGACGAGGAGGACACTCCGTCTCAGCAGTGGACGCAGAAGGCCGTCTCTGCGCCATCCAGGAGCAGCCGCAACCAGGCCGCACAGCCCCGCCGAGGATCCGAGGCACACCCTCCACGTGGTCAGTCGTCCGCTGAGCTCTTCGGTCTGTTACAGCAAAGTGCTCATGATCATCCCAGTGTCCCGATGGCGTGGAGGAACACTGGTGGCGATAAGGAGGCAGAGGTGAACCGCCACTCCGCGATGCCATGCCCAGCCGGCGCCGGCTCCACTGCACTCACAGGTCGGCTTCTCCCTCACGCATGGCCGGTGCGTAACAGGCCGGATGACGAACTGCCCTCAGTGGCGCTGCACGGTCACTCAGGGTCTCTCCGGGGACACCGGACCACTCCGCTCGATGACGCTGACCTCTGCGAACGTCTCAGAGTCGATTGGCACCCCGAAGGCGATGCTATACAATTCTTAGCAGGTCGGGCGCCGGAGCGACTCGAAAGCACGTCTTACTCCGACGCCATCTTGGCCACGCCCCACTATATTGTTTTAAAGTATTTATTTTTAGATATTTTATTTTTTAAATTACATTACATATTTGTAATATAAATTGAATTATTTCTTTTTGTAAATATTGAAATTGTAATATTTATTTTTTGTATTTTATATTTTTTTATTTATGTATATTTTATATAGCAGGCAATTATATCCTAAGGAAAAAAAATCAAGTTACTGGTAAGTTCAGTTAAATTTACCTTTCAGGAATAGTAGTGAGATGAAAGATGCAGCACTGAGGTCTCTCCAGATAAAAGGTGAGTAAATCGGAATTCGTAGTTCGGCTGATTTTTGAGGAATTCTTTAGGTTTCAAAACTCCACACTTAGAAAAATTTCCAAGTGAAAACAGTCAATGTTAGCCTATGGAAGGAAATTCAAGTTACTCTAACTACGATTAGAATTACTTTTCAGGATCAGTAGTGGGCTGAAAGATGCAGCACTGCGGTCTCTCCTGATAACAGGTGAGCAAATCGGAATTCGTAGTTCGGTTGATTTTAGAGGAATATTTTGCTCAATAGTGAAGGAAGGGGGCGGGGCCTGAGGTGACATGTGTGCAAACACACCCTGTGGTGCATATTAGTTTGGGTAAATAATTCCTCTTCAATTCTGAGGTCCCCTGTGAGCCAACTAGCCCACCAGGTACCTCCAGTATGTGCCAGGGAGCTGCGTTGCAGAGAGGTTTTCAAAGGGCACTTCCCCTTTTTACAACACTCTGCAACGCAGCTCCGTGGTGCTTACTGGAGGTACCTGTTGGACTAGTTGGCCCCTAGGGGACCTCTGGATTGAAGAGGAATTAATTCCCCAACTTAAAAGGCGCCACATGGCATGTTTGCACACATATCACCTCAAGCCCTGCCCCCTACCTTCACCACTGTGCAAACACGCCCCGTAGCGCGTTCTAAATTGGGGGATTAAGTCCCCTTGCATACTGGGGGTCCATGGGGGCCAACAAGTCCACCAGGAACCTCCAGTATGCGCCAGGTGGCTGCGTTGCAGAGAGGGGTAAAAAGGGGAGTGGCATCATTACACCTCTCTGCAACGCAGCTCCCTGGCGAGTTTGCAGAGGGGGAACTAATTCCCCTTGCATACTGGGGGTCCCTGGAGGCCAACTAGCCCACCAGGAACCTCTAGTATGCCCCAGGGGGCTGCATTGCAGAGAGGTGTAATGAGTCCATGCCCTTTTTTACACCTCTCGGCAGCGCAGCCCCCTGGCGCGTTTGCACAGGGGGAACTAATTCTCCTTGCATACTGGGGGTCCCTGGGGGCCAACTAGCCCACCAGGAACCTCTAGTATGCACCAGGGGGCTGCATTGCAGAGAGGTGTAATGAGTCCACGCCCTTTTTACACCTCTCGGCAACGCAGCCCCCTGGCACATTTGCAGAGTAGGAACTAACTCCCCTTGCATACTGGGGATATCTGGGGGCCAACTAGCCCACCAGGAACCTACAGTATGCGCCAGAGGGCTGTGTTGCAGAGAGGTGTAATGAGGCCACGCCCCTTTTTACACCTCTCTGCAACGCAGCCCCCTGGCGCATTTGCAGAGGGGGAACTAATTCCCCTTGCATACTGGGGATCCCTGGGGGCCAACTAGCCCATCAGGAACTGCAGTATGAGCCAGGGGGCTTTATTGCAGAGAGGTGTATTGAGGCCACACCCCTTTTTACACCTCTCTGCAACGCAGCCCCCTGGCGCGTTTGAAGAGGGGGTACTAATTCCCCTTGCATACTGGTGGTCCCTGGGTACCAACTAGCCCACCAGGAACCTCCAGTATGCGCTCTGTAAGGTTTAGAGTACAGTACAGAGTACAGTACAGAGTACAGTACAGAGTACCGTACAGAGTACTGTACTTCGTACCCCGCGATTTAAAAAATAATCATAATTTGGGCCTTGGGGGTCCTCGTGGGACCCCCTGAGCAGGCCTAGGGGGTCAGGGTGTTTCTACCCTGCCCCCTTTGCTTGTTTTGAAAGTTTGTTTCACTGCTTTCTTGTTCCTCTGTTCTACTGAGGCGCAAGATGGCTGCCAACACTTCCTGGTTTGGAGTGTTAACAGCCAATTAGCATGAAGCTCGTGCTCGGAAAGGTACAGAGTACAGTACATAGTACAGTACAGAGTATGGTACTTCATCTATATATATATATCTATGATTTTACTTTTGATTTTCTCAGGAACTACTGAACGGATTTACACCATTTAAAAAAAAGGGTAATCTGCGAACCAAACTCTATTTTTTTGCCAAATTTGGTGTAATTCCGTTCAGCAGCTCGGGCTGTAGCCCTGGCTAAAGGTCCCTACGGAAAATTGCATGGGGAAAACACGTTTTGGGACCCCCCTTTTTTCTCAGCCCCCGCTTCACGAATCACCCCCAAACTTTCAGGGAAGGAGCGGAGCAGGCCATTTTCTTGGAGAATTTAACGTGTATTTGTCGACCGGCGCCAAAGGTATTCCAAATAGAATGTTGCAGATTTCCTATAGAAACTAGGTCCTAACTATAACTACCTACTGGCGACCACCAGTAGGAGGTTATATATATATATATATATATATATATATATATATATATATATATATATATATATATATATATATATATATATATATATATATTTATATATATGTATATATATATATATGACAGCTCCATTCCCTTTTCGCCATGGCTTCCGCCAGAAAGGAACCGCACTCGCAGGGACTTGTTACCAAAGTTTTTATTTCAAGTAACAGAGCAAATAAATTTGCTCTGTTACGTGAAATAAAAACTTTGGTGACAAGTCCCTGCGAGTGCGGTTCCTTTCTGGCGGAAGCCGTGGCGAAAAGCGAATGGAGCTGTCGTATTGATGCGGATGCACCCCCGCATTTGAGTCGCACCTGTCTGCGAGTGCGCTGACCCGTTTGGTATATCGGTGAATCTCTCCTTGCTACCCTTGGCCTGCACGCCAAGGGTAGCGAGGAGAGATTCACCGATATACTTACTCGCACATCAGTAACGCTGTAAAAAAACCGAACAAGATATAACGGAAAAATCCCCTGAAGAAGGGCTATTTGCTTGAAATGCATTGGGCAAAACAAATACCCTGGAATATGACATAAAATATTCATGAAAAATATGCACAAATGAAAATCTTCGCTACTAATAAATAAATTACAGAACAATGAAAAAAGATTCTTTGAACATTTAATGAAAAGTTATAAAGGAGTGCATGGATGGAATGTATCTTGTGATACAGGATTCACTCCTCTATACGTCACTCCACCGTACGACAATCCATTGTACCATATTACACTATCAGCACTCTATTCTATGCCACTCCACTCTGCGCAACTCTAGTGTACGCTGCTACACTCTATGCTATACCTCGTTATGACACTCCACTCTATGCCACTCTGCTCTTTGCTGTTCCACTATATGCCGCTCCACTTTGCATCACTACACTGTACACCAGTACACTCTACGTTATTCTACTCTACAGCGCTCCACTGTACACTACTCCACTGTATGCCACTCCACTCTACCCCACTCCACTTTACACCATTACAGTCTATGCTATTCTACTCTGCAACACTCCACTTTATGACACTACACAGTATGCTATTACACTGTACACCACTACAGCAGCAGCGGTGCGTCCATAGGGGCGTAGGGGCGTAGCCCCACTAAGCCTGGACGCACCTGACAAGCAGCATACACAAATTGAATAATTGAATTTAATTAGCGCAGCGCTCCTTCAATCCGGGTTGCGGGACACACCCGATTGAATAGGGAGTGCGCAGGGGGTGGGGCTGGCTGGCTGGTCTGCTGAGTGACAGTCTGCAGAGCAGACGTCAGCAGGCCAGCAGCAGTACTTGCGCATGAGGAATTTAGGCTGCAACTTGCCCGAGCATGCGCGCTGGCAGGAAGTTCCCAGGTGCTCATATGGAATAAGGGGCCAGGGGAGGAGGGGTGGTCCTCTAGCCGGCCCTGTGGTAGGGAAGGTGCCAGGGCGAGGAGTCAGTGTGACCCCCTAACCAATCCTGGAGCTGCATGCAGCTCCAGGATTGGGTGGTCAACCGTGCCGAAGGCTTGGCAATCCATAATTGGATGCCGCGCGTAGGTGGCACACTAGCTCAGGCTCAGCACTGCATGGCCAATCACTGTGTGACTTCAGCACGTGAAGCCATGCAGTGATTGGCCATTCTGTGATTCTGGACGCGCGCGCCATGACGTTGTCCTGGGCTGGCTGCTGTACTCTCACACACACACAGGCAGCAGCAGCAGACGTCTGTCCGGTCCACGGTCCGAGTCCGACACTACCTGCATTGACTCGAATTTGAGTAGAGAGACAGTCAGAGACTAGAGAAAATCGTCAATCGATCGAGATAGTCAGACAGACAGAAGTAAGTCTCACAGAGTCACAGCCAAAAATCAAATATAGTAGGTGCAGCAGCCGTGGTGCAGGTCGCTTGGGCAATGGGCAGACATGAGGCATAATGAGATATGATATGGCATGAGGGGGGAGGCCGTGGAGCGGCGGAGGAGCCCTGTCTTAATCTTTCTTTCATTATGTCTGTGTCAGCGAGTGAGTCTGTGGCCTTCTCATCAGTGACTGAAAGTGTCTGACCCAGACCGTCGAAGAAGGGGAGAGGGAGCGAGTCTTAAGTAAAGTTATACCACACACTACACAGTGGGGCAGAGTCACATGGCACAGAGGGGGGTGGCCGGGTGGGTAGGAACTTCCGATAGTCCTGGCCGCCATCGTGGCCGGTACACTTCGATAGTCCTGGCCAGTACTACTAGTCTGAGTGAAGCCTGAGCCTCATTTCACAGGCAGGGGCAGAGGGAGACTTCTTCTTTCAGATAGGCTGGGGGGGGCTGCTTGGACTGTGGCTAGAGATCAGATGAGGCAGAGGCAGAAGTAGGCAGGCACTGCCAAAAGGCAAAAACAATCACATTTCGCCATATTAAATAATTGAATTTTGCGGTGCGTGCATGTTACTTTTAGATTTTACGTGTTGTAATCACCTGAATATTAACGCGGGACTGCAGGCTTTTACCGGGCATAATAAAGTTTTAGAGCTAAATCCTACCTGTGTCAAGATTTACGCAAATGTTTCCCCTGATCAACCTTCCAGCCAGCCAGTAATGTCAGCGCAGGAAACCTTGCTGTGGGCTGTCGACTAAATGCGAGTGCGACACAAAGCAAAATAAAAATCCCACAGCGAGGCAAAACGTCTGTCCTCTCTGGGAAGGGGCTTAAAATCTCTCCTTCGCGTGTTTTAATGTGTACTGTACATCAGTAAAAATGAATTGAGCAACTGCTTTTGGAGGCCAACCGTCCTAAGGGTTGTGAAGTCAAGTTAATATAAAATGCAATCAGTGCACAAGCGACTTGTCTAGATAAGGACGTCACACTAACGCCCCCCTCGCGCGGGGATTAAATACAGAAACCGATTGAATGTGAGATTTAAAGGCAAATGTTCAAGCACAGCGATCGGTGAATGCAGCAAACTACCTGAATAAGCATCAGCTGACAGTGCGATTAACGTGAGGTATTGTTCAGCTGGTGAACGTATTGTACAGTAAGCAAATCACTGGCACTGCAGGCGAAGGCCTGTCCATCTGTTTGGAGAGTTGTCGTGCAATCTGTGCTGGGGGGGCAGTAAATAATCCATAACCCTACAAACAATATGCCATGCAAAAGCAGTGATTTAGCATACGAGCGCGGAGCGCCTGCGGGGCTGGGGCAGAGAGACTAGTCACTGGTTAGAGAGAAAATGAAACTGAAGGTCGGTGGGGTCGGGGAGAGCTAGTCACTCACTCGGCAGAATAATCTGTGTATGCCTAACAAAGGAAAATACTTTTTTAGTTCCGATGCAGCCTTCCCTCCAGGCAGTAGGTACGCTGTCTAGTCACTGGTTAGAGAGAAAATGAAACTGAAGGTCGGTGGGGTCGGGGAGAGCTGGTCACTCACTCGGCAGACGGCAGAATCATCTGTGCATGCCTAACAAAGGAAAATACTTCTTTAGTTCTGATGCAGCCTTCCCTCTAGGCAGTAGGTACGCTGTCAGCTGTCTCCTTGCAGTGAAAGGCAGCGCTACTGCTACTGCCTCGCATGTTATCACGGTGGAGAACGGAGGTACACTACTTTAACAATGCAGCCTCTGCATGTATTTTCTGAAATGCGGGTTGGTCCAAACATCAGGCGAGCAACAAGGCAGATGAGGGGCAAAACTACTTTGAAACTGGAGCGTGCCACGAGCAGTCAGCTCTATGTCCTTTGTCTGCTCAGGTTTTCAGAGGCTCACATCTCTTATAGGCTAATTGCCTACAGTTCCAGAGGGGTAAACAGCACATACACCTAAAGGAACCAATGTGCTTCGAACCCAAAAACTACACATCAGTTTTATGGTAAAACCAAGCAGGTTTGCATTGCATAATTTGCATATTATGGGCGTGCAATAGATATGCGCGCCCCCCACCCTTCGTTTCGAACAGGAACTCTGTCTGAAGCACTCATTGTTTCCCATAAATGCATTAGTGCAGTCAGTGAAAAGCAAACATGACATGAACATAAAACAGGGCGAGAGGTCGCTCTTATTGTCCTTCCTTCTAAAGGTGTTTTCTCACCACTACAGCAGCAGCTCATAACACCCATGTGTTGATTAAATGAACCAGATATACCGATCCCACATGCAAGCGAAAGAGAACCCACATGTTTAAAACTTGGTGAAAAACTAGAAGGTTCGGCAATTGCAGTAAAAAGCAGCTAGGGCATGTCAGCTCCCTAAAAGCGTTCTATTATACTTAACCATTCGCTCTAATACAAAGGGCAGCCTTAGGAATTAACGCAGCTGTTTGGTGCATGGAGCTTAATGGTCCGAGCAGCCATTAGTTAAAAATAAAAACTTAGTCAGTTGCTCTGTTGATAAGAGGGTACGAAGAGCCTTGCACCGGGCATCTTGTGAGCTTCATTTTTATGGTCATTGGTTTGCTTTATGTAGACCAATGGAAGCTTGTCGTAAAAAGACAGCCACCTTTCCCAGAATGCCTCAATCTTTATGGACTTCCCTTCTGAATCAGTTTAAGTGCTAATGTATTCAATGAACATTGTAAGCTTCGGCAGTACAACTGAATTCTATGCTACTTAAGTGTGGGAACTGAAGGATTAGTTTTATATAATGAAATGAACAAGGAATATGCATTTCTGACAGCTGTGCAGTGGAGAGAGAGAAAGTGTGTGTGTGTGTGTATATACATTTTGAGGTCACTGGCTTCAAAAGTTCGCTGCACTACAACACAAGCATGCCAGGCCAGGGCAAGTTTTAACCAGCTTGACGTCCCTGTGGCTGGCGACATAGACAGATTGTATCCCTCCTTAGCAGGTAGATTATTTGAAATAAAAGTGAGAGTTTGGGGCATAGCGCCTTGCATGGCACTCTGTTTGCAACCATTTGGTGTTCCTTGCTCTCTGTACCAGGTTTAGACCACCATCATGCATGCGTAGGTGAGGGTAAGGGAACCCTGAGTAAGTCTACATTCACATACACACCTGTCTGGGGAGTGGAAGACACGCTGGCATCTTATGCTGGTCGGCATCAAGAGCAATGGGCGGCATTTGTTTTACCACTTTGTGAAAGCTGATAATCTAAATCATTGCGACTGACATGCCTTTATTTGATTCCCTCAAGCTGTGCATGGTGCGAGCGTGAGCCACACTGTTAAAACATGGTATTTCAAGCTGGTATTTATTTTCGAGGTGGACTTGGTGTGCCCATAACTTTTAGCGAGATCTTTCTGTGCACCATGTAGCCGGTTCTTGCCACGGAGATACGCATTTAAAGCAAGTGGGTGTCTTTGACATTCAGGAGTCAGACATCACTTAAGAGGAAGTTGGCAGGTTTTGGAGGTTTTTTCAGCAGCATACATAAAATATTTGCTTCCTTTCACTCTGGTGACAGACTGCTGAGCAATGTGAAATAAATGCTTGGACTTAGGGGTTCACTTTGATGTATCGAAACTGGTGCACATGTAAAGCGCTCTGATACCCGATGTCTTGGGTCTACTTTGCTAGACAAAACAGAAAATAGAAACATCAGTTGTTGGCCTATATATGTAGGTGCGTTGGCAGTCTTCCAGACTGTTTGTGGTCCCAGTAGTAAAATAGCAGCAGGCGGCAGCGCAGGAGGTTAATGTGCCTGCTGCAAAGAACATATACCTGATGCAGAACACAAAATGCATATGATGTAAATAGGTCAGTGAGTCACTGCTTTTGTCAGAGAGATCCTTTTGTTACTTGCAGTTTGTAAGTTAAAATCCTTACATACAACAGCTAGCTATTAACTCATCTAAGAAAGAGCTGGATGCAAAATGCAAGGAAAAAATTGGGGCGTTATGTTTCCCCCCCCCCCCACAGTCTTTGTTTGATGACCCTAGTGTTTCAAAAATAAATTGTCATCTTTTCATTTTCAGCACCTGACAACCTGAAACATTACCGCATTTTAGGGCCATTTCTCAGCAAAGAACAAGAGGATCCCAACCTCCTTTGCTGCTCTTTCACCCGGCTACAACACAGCAAACACCAGTGTTAAAGGTAAGGTAAGGAAACTGATGCTATATATTTTTTTACATAGGACTCCCATGTAAAAAAAATATATAGCATCAGTTTCCTTACCTTACCTTTAACACTGGTGTTTGCTGTGTTGTAGCCGGGGTAAAAGAGCAGCAAAGGAGGTTGGGATCCTCTTGTTCTTTGCTGAGAAATGGCCCTAAAATGCGGTAATGTTTCAGGTTGTCAGGTGCTGAAAATGAAAAGATGACAATTTATTTTTGAAACACTAGGGTCATCAAACAAAGACTGTGGGGGGGGAAACATAATGCTCCAATTTTTTCCTTGCATTTTGCATCCAGCTCTTTCTTAGATGACAGTTAATAGCTAGCTGTTGTATGTTAGGATGTATGTATGTGGTCACTCTCCAGGCCCTCAAGCAGTGTCTATTTCAGTGCCTCTAGCAACCACTGTGGCACAGAGAGGCAGGAGGCAGTAAGGCTGTATTTTTAGCGGTCAGTTTGTGTAACCAAAGACTGAAAGCTGTGTAGGTTGTATATACAAGTGTGTGTTCATACTCTCTCTAGTATAGATAAGAATTTAGTGTAACATTTTCCTTTACAGCCTGCCAGTGCCTATTCTTCAAGAATTCACGGAGAGGTTCCCACGCTCAAGACCTGTTTTTCTTCCCCCACCTTTCCTTGTTTTGTTTCCCGGTTTTCTCCTTGCGTGCCATTCGTTACTCTAGAGTCTAATAGAGTCGGAAGGCCGTAGGGGGAGACTGTGGACTTTTCTTCAAGTTCCTGACGCTCCTGCGGAACGTGCCTGGCAACCATTACACTGCTGTGCAACTTCTTCTACTCTTAGAGCTGAGATTTCCATGAAAGTCTTATAGTCTGAATTCAGCACCTGAGCATAATAGGACGGAATGTATGAAGCTCAGTGGTTATACTGAATAAGCAGCTACCTATGGTATGCCATCTATTAATGTAATAACTGCACTTTCACAATTGCTTTATTAACCTTCCTGCTTTCTCAAATTTGCTTGAAAATGCGCGATTTTTCTTCTTTTTTTCCAAAATTTTCTTGGGGGGGGTTATCCCCCCAAACCCCCCTTTTGGGGTTCAGGCTCGCTCGCTGCGCTCGCTCGCTACGGTGCTGTATGCAAATCACTTTGCGCCCCACCACTTTAAAATCTCACCCACCGCCCCTGCACTACAGTCTCCCCTACCACCCTCTACCCCACTTCACTCTACAACACTCCACTCAATGGTATTCCACTTAATAATTCTCAACTGTGCGCCACTCCGTGGTATGCTACTTCACTCTAAGCCACTCCAGTCTCCGCTGTTACACTGTACATCACTACACTGTACCTCACTCCACTCTAAGCCACCCCCTTGAACACTACTGCGCTCTATGCTTCTCCACTCTATGGTATTCCACTCCTCACCACTCCACTCTGTGCCACGCCACTCTACCCCACTCTAGTACACACTTCTCCACTGTATATCACTCCACAGTACGGCACTCCACTCTACGGCACTCAACACTATGCTAGTCCAGTATATGGCACTACACTGTACTTCACTCAACTCTAAGCCAGTCCACTGTACACCATTCCACTCCACACCTCTCCACTCAAGGCTATTCCACTATATGCCACTCAACTCTACCACACTCCCCTCTACGCCACTGCACTATACACCACTCCCCTGCACACTATTCCACTGTATGCCGCTCCACAGTACAATATTCCAGTCTACGCCAGTCCCCTATATGGCACTACAGTGTGCTCCGATCCACTCTACACTATACCACTGTATGCAGCTCCATTGTACAAAACTCTATTCCGCACTTTTCCACACTAGACCACTACGGTCTATGCCACTCTCCTGTACGCCTCTCTGCTAAATGCTGTTACACTGTATGACACTTTACTCTATGCCAATGTACTGCACGCCACTCCAATTTGTGCTACTCCACTCTATGCCACACCACTCTATGCTGTTCCACTCTAGGCCACTACACTGTATCTTATGCCACTGTATGCCGCTCCTCTCTATGCCAGTGCACTGTATGCGACTCCACTCTACACCATTCCACTCAAAGCAACTCCACTGTCACCACTCCATTCTATGCTATTCCACTCTACACCACTCCATTCTACGCCACTCCACTGTACTCTGTTCCACCGTATGGAACTACACTATACCTCACTCCACTGTACGTCGCTCCAATCTACACCAGTACACTCTATGTTACTCCACTGTACGCCATTACATGCTACCATACTCCACTCTGCCACTCCACTCTTTGCCATTCCACTGTACGCTATTTTACTCTACACCACTCCACATCACTCTACTCTACAACACTCCAATGTACGCTATTACCCTGTATGCAATTACACCCTATGCCACTCAACTCTACGCTACTCGACTCTATGCTAGTTCACTCCACACCACTCCACTGTATGCCTCACCACTGTACGATACTCTACTGTATCCACGCCACTGTATACCATTCCACTTAATGCCACTCCACTCTACGTCACTCTACTCTATGCTATTCCAATATACATCACTTTACTCTACACCACTGAAACACACACCACTCCACTGTATGCCACTCCACTCCATGCTACTCCACTATATACAAATTCTGATGTATGCTATTGTAGTCTATGCCACTTCCTAGTAAGCCACTCTACTGCTTGGCATACCACTGTTTGCCACTCCATTCTAGCCCACTCCACTGTACGCCACTCCACTCTACAGCACTCCAGTGCACGCAATTGCAATGTACGCTACTCAACTGTATGCCACTGCAGTGAATGCCACTGCACTTTGTGTCCAATCACTCTGACACTGTACTCTATGATATTCCACTGTACGTAAGTGCACTCTAATGAACAAAAGAAGGGGGTTCCCCATGGGTAACTTCGAGATATAGGCAGGTTATAGGGGGAAAAGACAATTTTGAATAGAACAAGGGAGGACACCCTGCCTAGGGATATAATGGCCCTAACTAGAGGGTCCAACAGGTATATAAGAAGGGGTGATTAGCCTAGAAGTTGACACTGCACACAGCAACCACAAGGTCAATCCAAGTAGACGCTACAAAACATATTAGAAATATATATGTTTTTATTTCTTTTGGGATAACAAAGATATAAAAAGTGAATAGTACTTTAGTATCACATAGTACATTTAGTGCATAAAAAAGACATACATTTATATAGGGACAACAACGGATGGGAAGATAGGACTACATTAAGACCTACCCAGTACCAGCCACACTTCAAACACACTATCTCACTTACTTCGATCTCTTCTCACTCGACCTCATATTCTACCATTCACCTTTCATTCTTCCATTCATACTTCTAATCCTGGCGTGTGCAACACATAGGTGGTTAATGTGTTGCAAGGATTGGGATGTTAATCCAGGCAGATGACTTTTACTACGGGTCCTGATGTAATTAGGACAATGACCGTATTCCTGGAGACACAAGCCGACGCGCGTTTCGGTGACAGGCCAATGAGGCCACACCTTCATCAGGGCTAGGGGCAGTATACTGGGAGGGTTCAATTTGTCCAATGAAACTATAGATCCAAAGGCCATCCAACTTCTATCGAGGGGCCTATCGTTTGTACCGTCTACCAACTTTAACAAATTTGAATTGAACAGAGACTTACAACTATTCTTCAGGAAGGTCCGCCTCCAGAAGTTTTTTCTGGAAGTGCCACCCACTAACAATGACAACAATAGATCTGGTTGTAAACCCCCGTCCTCATTTATACCTTCTCTAGAAATGGTGGGACCAGAGGTAAGTATTTTCGAAAAAACAGTCATGCATAAAATCACCAAAATGACCAAATATGTTCCCATACCGAAAGCAAATCTACCTATTTCAGAAAATAGAGCTCTGAAGGAACTGGAATCAAACAAAAATATCACAATTAAACCCTGTGATAAAGGTGGTGGGATCACATTATTTGATACCACCGATTACAAAAGAAGAATGACCGAATTGCTTTCCTCCTCTGGTCATTACATCCGGATCACTCGGAATCCTGAAAACGCTCTCAAAAAACGTATATTGACAATGGTCCAAAAAGCGGTCAACCAAAACCACATCTGTGAAGCTGAAGCCGAATTCCTTACCCCATCCAACACCAAACTACCTATTATATATGGGTTACCCAAAACCCACAAGAACAGTGTAGACCCCCCCATGCGACCGATCGTCTCCACAATTGGCTCTGCAACTGAGCCATTATCAAAGTACATCGATAAATTCCTAAATACGATGGTGACAGAATTGGAAGGATACGTACGGGACACAGGACACTTTATCCAACAAGTGGAAGGCATCCCATTCCACGAAAATTCGGAAATAATGGTCACCCTTGATGTGGAAGCATTATACTCTAATATCCCTCAAAGAGGGGCATATGAGGCTATTGAAACTGTACTCTCAAGGAATACCAGTATAACGAACTATGAATTCATCTTACAATGCCTCAAAATAGTTCTGTTAGAGAACTACTTTGAATTCGACAACATCCTATATAGGCAGGCCTCTGGTGTCAGCATGGGAGCTAGTTGTGCCCCAAGCATAGCTTGCCTATATATGGGAGAATTTGAAAGAACAAATGTCTTCAATGAAATGGCCCCATTCTTCGAAAACGTCATGAGCTGGAAACGGTTCATTGACGACATTTTTTTTATCTGGAGGGGGGCAGAAGACCAACTCCGTGAATTCATTGAGTGGCTCAATGCGGCGGACGCCAATTTGAGATTTACCAGCCACATCAGCAGGTCTAAAATAGAATTTTTAGACATCTGGATTGAACATCATGAGAACCACATCAAGGTATCTTTGTATACAAAACCAACAGCTCGAAATACCTTGCTTCAATATGCTAGCTTCCACCCGCGCAGTCAGAGGGAATGTATCCCTTACAGCCAGTTCCTTCGTATTAGAAGGAACTGCACTGACCTACAGGACTTCCTGATCCAAGCAGACATACTTCAGGAAAAACTCCGCATCCGGGGGTACCCACCCAGATTGATCAAAGAGTCCTTCAAACGAGCCAGATATACCAACAGGGAAGCTATGTTCGTGGAAAGAGATTCTGAGAAACTAAACCAATTAGTATGCGTGACCCGTCATTTCGAAATGAACCACAGAATCAGGCAAGCCATCAATTCGAGCTGGCACATTTTGAACCTGGAAAATGAGAAGACACACCTGAACCGCCCTATTTTTGCCTTCAGAAAAGACCCAAACCTGAAAAATCACCTGGTAAGGGGCAAAATACAAGAAACACCGGTGAATAAACAAACCACCATAACAGGTATGGATCTAATATATGGCAACCACAGATGTGGGACATGCCATATTTGCCCACAGGCTATTGTGGGTGATACTGTAAATACCAACAATCGAACAATTTCTGTCAGCCGCAATGCCACCATGACCAATTGTCGCACCAGTAACATCGTTTACCTAATATTGTGCCCGTGCAATCTCCCATATGTTGGGGAAACAGGTAGAGAATGCCGGGTACGAATAGGGGAGCATAAGTCCAACATCAGAAATCAGCAGCCCCCATAGTAGCACATTGGCTGGAAAAAGATCATAAAGATGTGGAACTTCGCTGGTTTATCTTGGAAAAGATAAAAGCCAGCCCAGGAACTGACCCGGTGTGCCTCCGAAAAAAACGGGAGGTTTTTGGGATTTTTTTCCTGAATGCTGTAGAAAAAGGACTCAATGAAGACTGTCCTTGGCATCAGGCATTTCAGTAAAAGCACTCTGGCAGATCTAATTTAAAAAAAAGCATAGATTGAGAATAGTTGGCAAACTTTTTATATTTCCTACATATATGGGTATGGTATAATCTACAATATGAGAGAAATAAAGGGAGCACTACTAGGGACTCCAGTGATATGGGTTTGGCTTCCCTTTTGACTAAATTGGACTTGGAACCATATATTTGATACAGATCGCTAATCAACTAAGATAACCATCAAGTCTATCGATCATATTTGAGAGCTTGCAGCCAGTTTACACAAGATGGCTGCATTATTACTTCGTAGGGAGATTAGGCTGATTACCTACGTGTCACTGCTTCACCAGTTTACACAAGATGGCGACTAAGCATTGTATGGATGATATCGTCCATCAACGTTAGAGAGCTCACTGCCGGTTTAACAAAGATGGCCGCGTCACTACTTCGAGTGAAACCAAAGACGATAACGAGCATGTCAGTGCCTGACCAGTTTACACAAGATGGCGACTGGATACGGCATGGGAGAAACGAGTCCGTCGTCTATGGCCACGCACCACCAACACAGCTGGCACAGCTCCTCAGGAGGCGCGAACATTACGCTATTTAAACAGGAATAAAAAGGAAACAGGCGAGAATCCAGTCTCCAGCAGTAGGCCGGCAGGCACGGTCGGCGGAACCCCATCTGAAGGAGTCGGTCCTCGATAGGAAGGTAAGTGTCTTAGCTAGGTAACTTGGAGGGTAGATAGTTTTAGTTATTAGACATATATAATAGGTCCATTTTCTTGCTATCCCGCCATTAGGCACTTCTTCAACCCGTCCCCCTTCATGGCAGTAAATCGAGTAGAGAAGTCATTGGAACTCCATTGGAAAAAGCTTACACATTCGTGGAAGGTAACCATCTTGAAGTGAATATATGACTATTTTAAACAGAGCAGGGTGATTTGCACTAGTAATGGATCCCTTTTTTCCCCCCCGTTTTTTCTATCTGTCAATCACTATTAGTAACTCAAGTGATCCGGCCCTCGGTGTTGAAATAAACATAGCATTTTTGTGCTCACCGGCTGCTTCGGTATGCATATGTGACACCTGCTACCTTCGACTGCGTAAAAATTCTCAGGGAGCCTTTATTAGTATATACCAATTTCGTTCCCCCATAGAGATCTTCACGGACAGCCAGGTGCTCCCTGAAACCATCGGAAATATAGAAACTCGCATATTACCTCTCTAACTGTCCTACTCTCGAACAGAAATTTGCTAAATATTGCCTCAGGTAAATGAAGCGATGTAACTCGCCAAACTGATGTTTTGAACTATAGAGTCAAGCTAGGGACATAATCAGCGTATTTTATCCTCCTTACAGAGAGTGATTTGGGAATCCATCAACCCCCTTTGCCTGAAAACTCAGCCGGTTCCTACTTCCTTGTTGATTTCATTATTCTAAGACATTTCAGGTACTGTGTGCTGGATATGATATCTGGTTAATGGCAAACTGAGATCAGCCAATTAAGACTTCTGTGGATAACCCTTAGAAATAGCGATCGGTTCAAATGTGATCTTAGAACTATATGAGTGACATCAATTTGTTAGTCCACTCCATCACAAAAGGAGCTCGGGTGGAATAAAAAGCCCCCCCCTTAGGCCGATAATGATATAGACCATTGCTCTAAAAACTTGTTAACCCTGAATCTACTAGACTTGAGCCAACTCCACCAGTGCCACGATGTATAAGGGTCTTTAATCTAACTCCATTATAGGATCAATATCTCTGGAGTCCAGTTAATGAAAATTATAAATATTGGCCTCCCAGTGCAGCAGACGCCATCGTACGCCTGTGGTTCCCGATAATAGAGATAAGAAACCATACAGGTAAATATCAGTATATATGTTTGATAAAATAAGCCAAGAATTCCCTCTATATATGATAAAATATTAGTTGTTTGGTCTATAGCTGAAACCCTCAGTTAATAACTAATGAAAACTATAACAGCCTGCCTTTTAGGACCCTGGGCCTTATTCTAACAATTTGGTCATGTGTGTGCAAGAATGGTAAGTGTGGTTATAAACTTGTTTGTAAGGGTATTTATAAACTTGTATGCAAGTGAAAATTAATTTCTGTATGAATTATGCTCCATGGTTCATTTAGTCTAGGCCATCACTATGCCTTTTTAGATTCCATGCAATAGGGAATCTATCTCAGGGAGTGTCTCTAGAGAGTTTGACATTGCACAACGACAAAAGGTCAACATCAGGGGTATCATTCCAATATCCAATGTATGGTTAAGATGTTAAATTGGAATTGTATTAATATTTAATGTATATTTAAAATGTTATAATGGAATAGAACTGTGGTATGGATATATGTTGGCCTAGAATAACTGTTTAATTAGTATTATATGTATATAGAAAAGAAAAATGAGACCTGTTTACTTTCTATTTTTCAGATTTTACACTTGTGTCCCTCCCAGTATACTGCCCCTAGCCCTGACGAAGGTGTGGCCTCATTGGCATGTCACCGAAACGCGCGTCGGCTTGTGTCTCCAGGAATACGGTCATTGTCCTAATTACATCAGGACCCGTAGTAAAAGTCATCTGCCTGGATTAACATCCCGATCCTTGCAACGCATTAACCACCTATGTGTTGCACACGCCAGGATTAGAAGTATGAATGGAAGAATGAAAGGTGAATGGTAGAATATGAGGTCGAGTGAGAAGAGATCGAAGTAAGTGAGATAATGTGTTTGAAGTGTGGCTGGTACTGGGTAGGTCTTAATGTAGTCCTATCTTCCCCTCCGTTGTTGTCCCTATATAAATGTATGTCATTTTTATGCCCTAAATGTACTATGTGATACTAAAGTACTATTCACTTTTTATATCTTTGTTATCCCAAAAGAAATAAAAACATATATATTTCTAATATGTTTTGTAGAGTCTACTTGGATTGACCTTGTGGTTGCTGTGTGCAGTGTCAACTTCTAGGCTAATCACCCCTTCTTATATACCTGTTGGACCCTCTAGTTAGGGCCATTATATCCCTAGGCAGGGTGTCCTCCTTTGTTCTATTCGTAAGTGCACTCTACCCCATTGCAATTTAAGCTATTCCACTCTATGCCAATCCAATCTACCTGTCTTCACTGTACGCTAATATACCGTACTGTATTGCAATGTTCATCACTCCACTCTGTGCCACTCCACCTAACGCTATTCCCCTCTACGCCACTCCACTACACCCAGCTCCATTGTCCTCCGCTTCAACAACACTATACTCATCTCAAACAAGGTATATGCTCCATCACTGTACCACACTATACTACACTGTATAGCACTACACTGTACAACAATGTACTCCTATCAATCCCAGTGTACAGCACTTTATTTTACTTCAAAGCACTTTAGAACACTTTACTCCACTCTACAACACTCTACACAACTCCCTCTATGCCACCCCACCCCAATTTATATACTCTATTCTATGAGACACTACTCCACTGTACTCCAATACTGCACTCTATGCCCCATCACTGTACACTACTCTATGCCACTCAATTGTTCGACACTCTGATGGAATCCACTCTACCATACTGTACCACGCCCTACTCTACTCATTGCCACTCCACTGTGAAACACTTTAATACACTTTGAGACACTCAACTGTACTCCACTTTACGACTGTTTCCGACATTCTACAACATACAACTCCACCAAACCAAGCACTACTCCACTGTACAACACTTTGCTCCACTCTATACTATGCCACTCCACTCTACTCAATGCCACTGCACTCTAGAAAACGCTACTCTACTCTATGCTACTCCCCTCCATTGGACTCCACTCCACTATACTCCACTGCATGACACTTTACCCAACTGTATGGCATGCTGCAACACTCCAGTCTTCACCGCCGAACTCTAACACACTCTACTCCACTCAATGCAACTCTACTCTACAATATTCTACTACACTCTGTGCCACTATTCAACACTATTCTCCACTTTATGCCCCTACACTACACAGTACAACCCCCTACTCCACTTTGTGCCCCAAAACCCCAATGAATAATCTACTCCACTCTACAACAGTTTCCAACACTCTATGATGCACCACTCCACTATACTGTACAAGACGCTACCCCAGTTTATAATACTTAACTCGACTCAATGCTATGCATGCCTACTGTACGGCACTCCATGCACCTGTATTATACAACATGCCACTGCACTATATAACCATTTGTTCCACTGTATGCTACCCCACTCTACTCTACTCTACTCTAGGACACTCCACTTTACTCCACTTCACTGCTATATTCCATTCTATTGTCATTCGTAACATCCACTCTACACCATTCCACTCTACCCCACTCCTCTGTACAACACTCCATTCTTCGCCACTCCACTATACACCACTTCACTGTATGCTGTTCCACTGTACTCCACTCTACTGTACCACATTCCACTCTACTTCATTTCCCTCTACTCTGCAACACAACACTTTATGACAGTACACTGTACACCACTCTCCTCCACTCCACTATACTACACTCTACTTAATGAAACTCCACTCAACAACAGTAAACTCGATTTGGAACGTGTTTTTATTAAAAATAAAAAATAAACATTGTAATTCAAAGAAAAAAAACAAAGGTTAAACCTTTGTTAAAGTTAAGAAAACTTTTCTTATTCTTTCTATATAAACCAAACTTAAACTACACAAACATTTTAAATTGAAGACGTATACTCATACCTTTAATTTACGCAACACCTTCAAAATATTATAAATCACACACCTCCATACACAATATATTCAACTCAGTACTCACACTTCATTGACTATAACTCGCCACTCTACCATGCACTGTGCTCTCAAAAAAGATGTGGTATGGCATGTCACAACTACTATTTTAAATATTATTCTTTCACATAGTATAAGTGATATAATATAAAAATGTATAAGTAGGGCATGGAGATGGAATGGGTTATAGTTCATGTAGTGTGAGTACTGAGTTAAATACATTGTTTATGGAGTTGCGTGAGTTATAATAGTTTGAAGGTGTTTCATAAACTATTATTAAAGGGTATATGTTTCCAATTTAAAACCTTTGTGTATTTAAGTTTAGTTGATAGTTAAATAATAAATAAATTTATTTTAATTTAAAGGTGGTGCCTAATTTATAAATGTAAGCTAGTACTATAACTTTAGAATTCGTAATGTGTGTATTTTAAGTTTGGTTTATATAGAAAGAACAAGTAAACTTTTCCAAACTATAACAAAGGTTTGACCTTTGTTTTGTTTAACATACACACACACCCACACACACACATATGTAAGTTCCTGACCTAAAAAATGAATAAGTTAAAACCTCTTAGCTCTTAGTTAAACATCCCCCCCCCCGCAAAAGAAAAGCTAGCCCCTGCGGATTTACTGCACAAATGGAGGCCCTTGGTGTTGACAAGAGGAAAGATAGCTCTCTAGGACCCTCATTACTAGCACACTGATGTTCTGGTTGTGCCAGTAGAGAACAATAGCACCCCATCTGAATTACACAATACACTGTAATCCCAGTGATCCAGAGGTTTACCTGATCATAGTTGTGTTCTGACCCTTAAAGAGAATATGTTTAATTTGTCTACACACAATTGGTGGCAGATAATCTTCTTATAAATCCCTAGTATATGGCACCAGAGTACCCAGAGCATGTAAGTCAAGCAGTGCTTTATTTGTAGAACAATACGTGCATGGGACCTGACCAGGATGCCATTGCAGCTTGCACCAGCCATCACCCTTGTCATCGCTGCCAAAACAAATACAAACCATCTCTCTTACCTGCAAGTGCGACAGTTCGGATTATTATAGGTCCTAAAAGCTAAAAGAATGGCTGGGGAGGTGTGTATACGTAATTTTTATTGTGCATTGTATTCATAAACAACCTCTGTTCTGCACATCTCCAAATTAGATGAGCAGTGCCACCATGTGGCAGTCTGTCATAAGTGCTGTGTTGATTATTAAGTGTGATTGCTGAGCACTAGAAACCAATTAAGTGCTGGTGCTGAGCACTGGAAACCACCGGCATAAATTAAGCAGGGAAGTTAGTGTGCCTTGTAGACTTAAGCCCTGATTGTGCCAAAATGAGTATGAAAAAGCAAAGCATGACCCCCAGTCTGCCACTGCAGACTGGTAAAGCATTTTTTACATTTCTAACTCTACTTTCCTATTTCAACCCTTGACGAAGTCAAAACCTCCCTTTTTAATATGTAGAAGCCACCTGAAAGTTGGCCTAAGGAGCCCCAAAGGCAGGGTGCATTATATAATAAAGAAGGACGTGTTTTGATGACTTTACACGTCCTGACAGTAAAAACCACACATTGTAGTTTTACTGACAACTCAGCAGTGCTAACTTCTAAATGGGACTATTTAATCTGGTACTTCAAGGTATCAAAATAATTGTTGCGTTAAGCTTAACTTGTTGCTCAAGTCAAATTTAATGTAACTATAATACAAATAGCAACTTTAAAAAGTTACCACTAGGTGCCGAAGATTTTCAGTATCTGGTTTCTGCTGCAAGCAACAACTGTCTTCGAGACATCCTTCTGCCCTCCTGGGAAAGGGCGAGAATGACTCCCTGGAAGAGGAACAAAGCACCTGCAGAGGAAAGAGGTGTGACCTCCACATGGCACGATGGCCAGACTGGCTGTTAGCCCAAATGTCGAGCTTCAAATGGGAATCCGCCTTTGAAGTGCAGATAGTAATCAAACTTGGAAGGGGCTGCTTTTTAATAGGTATCTTGGGCAGAGAGGGAAAACCTGTTGCCAAACTATTTTTCAAGGGGCGTGTGGCCTCGGGTAGCGGCACATATGGGTCAGGCTAGGAGCTCCACACACCAAGAGAAGGGTCTCACCATGTTGGGAGTGTGCAGAATAGTTCACCCTGAGATAGCTAGATGATTCCACACTTCACAGGAAGTCATCATTAGGCAGGAGGGGACACAGTAGCCCATTGGCTAGTTAGTTGCCACCACCCCCTATGTTCGTAGAGGATATAAACGTGGCACTCCGGTCACCTAGACTTCAGATCATTACTGTATTGGAAAGACCAAAGAAGGACTATCCTGCTGCTCCATACACCCAGCAAAGAGAGGCTGCACCTAAGAAGCACTACACTTGTTAAACCCAAGGCCTGACAAAGAGAGATATGTCACTGCAGTGCTCCTCTAGTGGAAAAGTTGCCCTAATGTGCCAGACAAAAGAAGTGACTCCAAGAGTCAGTTGGCTGACTCCCTAGTACAGCCACAGGGCCATAAAAGTGGAGAAGACTGCACCCTTGAGAGCTCCACGCCAAGAACCCTGACTGCTGCTGGATGCCTAGATGCAGCCTGGGAGACCGAGTCGCGATCTTCACAAGGGACCCCGAGTGCACTGGACCTGTGAAGGCCATCAGAGTGCAATTTGGTCACCCTCCAAGAAAGGTATTGCCAACTAGAGGAATCCACTGAAATTGCTGTAACTGTAGACCAGTAAACCTCTTCCAACTGGTCCTGCACTGGACTTCATCAGGACATTGGGAAGTTGCCCTCCCTCAAGCTTGAGGACCGAGGGGTGGCCACAGGAAAAACCACCACTCCAGCTCAGCATCCCCTGCATCTTCAGCATCCTTCAGAACCCTGTATCAACTCCATCAGAACCATTTTCATTGACTTTAATAGCCATCATGCCTAAGGATTCGGAGCTGAACTGAAGACAGGTAACTGTCCCCCTAGACCTATGTGGCCCCTGTGACTGGTCCTCTATCAGAGTTCCCCTCTGAGAGTGCCTAGATAGTGGTTTCAACTTCCTTGTCGTGGCTAACCCTTACTGATATTGCGTTGATTACATGTATTGGGTGAAAAATCAGTCATTTATTATTTCTTTTAAAAATCATATCTCTGAATTCATCCGTTAGATGTTTGTCATTCAGGTGTCTAATGAAAAATAGAAATAAGATACAAATATTACTTATTTCTATAAATTGGTGTTTGATTTTTACTGTGTTGTGTTTTCAATTTATTCTACTGCTTTGGTACTTCTTAATGCTTTACACTTGTCGTTTGATAAAGACTGACTGCTCTGGTCCACAGCTACCCAGGACTAAGCTAAAGTTTTACAAGCAAACCTAACTGTACCTGATACTGAACTATGTCATTATTACACTGTGAGGACGCACATCAACCCCATATAATAATGCACATTTCTCACACCCTGGAACCAATAACTCTCAGGACAGAGGAGACAGGAACACTAGAACCAAAAACCAGGACATTCATCAAAAAGGCCACAAATAAACTCTGTGTTGTAGGGTGGGTCAAATTATGCACAGGATTGCACGTGTCCATTAGGCCTTCATATCCTTTGGTATCTACACTTCTTGGCTGTAACCAGTGTGCCTCCTTATGTTTCAGGAACTCTACAAAACCACAGTACCTTTCGATCCGGAAGGGATTTTGGGGACAATCAACTCGGTGCTTATGGCATTCTTTGGCCTACAGGTACGTCAGCACAATGTTTCCTGATGCTTTTTTTTCCACAAGTTCACATCACTACAAAAACAAGCATCGGTAATGCTAATAGGTCTTACTTACCATTGCATACAAGCAAGACCAATTGGAATTGCCAATGCGTTGATGTAGTCTGTCAAGATCGATGTTGTATCTTCCACTTTTCTGTTGCAGATTTTCTAGTGACCTCTAGATAACAAATCTGTGCATTTCAATCACAGTAAGAGAGGAAAGCAACAAACAGGAGCAAACAACTGAGATTGATGCAAAAGTCATCCAATCTTGAGCAAGGATTGGCTCTCTGGAGTAGATGTATGTCGTTACTACGCATGCTTTTACAATGCATGCCTTTACCACGCAACTTTTACAACGCAAGTCGTTACAACGACTTGCGTTGGGGGGCGCTGGATAGTGAATAGTTTAATTTACTATTCCAACTCCAGTCCCCGTGGATAGTAGGGAAGGTTTTGGATAGTAAATTAAACCATTCCCTATCCTACGGCGCCCCCCAGCGCAAGTCGTTGTAACGACTTGCGTTGTAAAAGTTGCGTGGTAAAGGTAGTGCGTGGTAAAAGTTGCGTTGTAAACGCTGTTCCCCCTCTGGAGTATGTATATAATGATGTCTCCTGAAAGATAGTCTTGTCTGTAGAGAGATCGCCAAAAAGAAGTCCAAGAAACAAAGACTTGCTTCAAGATGAGACTCATGCCCAAACGTGAGAAGGGCTGCCATTCGTGTGGAACTGAGATGTGGAGTTTGGCTCTGTACCTGTGAGAGACTGCACCACACACACACATGTTCATTTAGAGCTGTGCAGAAACAGTTGCAATGTGCTGCTCTGAGCTATCCAGGTGAATTATACATTAGGAAATGTGGAAGGACTTCATCTTACTTAGGAAATTACAGTTTGTCACCTTGCTTATCATAGTTGTCATGCGGTTTGTAACAATCATGCAATTTCTTATATTTGAATTTTACAAAATGTCATGCATTAAGTTTGTAATTTAGGCCTTATACACATTTTCAATCAGTATGTTCAGAGTAGGGCAAGTATCAAATTAATTTATGCAGTTAATAAAATTATAGGTCAAACTGCAGTCCACTAATCTTGGAGGTCATAATGCAGTTCAACCAGGCAAGGGCTAAGCATGAGCGTGGGAAATCCACCTTTTCCTGGATTGTTTTGCATTTTGCTGGACTCTATATAATTCTGCTGGCTTTAGAACTCTGTGCACTTTACGACTGCTAACTAGTAGTAAAGTGCATATGCTCTTACTTTAAACATGGTTGAATTGATATACTCTTAATTGATATATTTAACTTGCGATTAACCCTCTAGTGTATGGCACAAAGTAAACCCAAGGCCTGGTAGTTAAATATTACCAGTGGACTGCAGCAACCATTGTGCCATCTACTACAGTAGCAGTGCAAACATTGCTTCACACCTACCATTGTGACCTGACTTTAGCAGTGTAAAAATTGCAATTCAAGCTGTTAAAATAAGCCTTTCCGAGGGATAAAAATCTCACTGTTAAACATTAACTAGTCACCTCTATGTAGCCAGTGTAGCTCACAAGGCAGGATGCTTGATATTTAACAGTTATTAAAAATTCAATTCAATGTTGAAGTCAGATCTTAATATACATTAAGGAAAAGTAATTTTTATAAAGTTACCTTTTCTCTGCAAGGGGGTTCCTGGAGGCTAATTTGCATTTAACTCTCCAGGGTCTGAGAACCAGTATTTAGCCTTAAATCGTTGTGAATAGGTGTGAAATAGCTGTATGTCACACCAGAACAAATACACTGAGCTGAATGACTCATTTGAACTCCACAGAATGTGCATGGAGAGGGCTGTGGGCATCCTTTTTGATACTACAGTGTGACATCCTGCTTGAGTTTCAAATCATGTTTGACTGGTCTGCTGGATTCACATATAACCTTTAGGGCACATTTGAAAGGGGAGAGAACATAATGCCAAGACAATTCTTATGGTTCCACTGTCTGGTTGCTGAAGGACTCTGCTTTTGTCCTACCGGATTTCTGTCTATGGGTTTGTTTTGAGTACAGTGGCTGCTTCAAACTTGATTTTAGTGTTATACTTGGTTGAACACTAGGACTACCATTGTACACTCCCTCCACACACACCCAGCCCTCAGAGCCAAAGTGTAAAGTGGCTGAAGGCTTTCTCCATCTTCAAAATGCCCACAGTGAATAGACTTTGCCCCAGGAAAGTTTATCTCATTGATTATGGCATGCCCATGAGTCCTTCCCACTGGCTAGCTAGTACCAGGAATAAATGTGGCATCTCCAGGCACTCACTTGAGAAAACGTCTGCACCCGATGAATATCAGAAGAGGACTGAACCTGCTGTCTGTGACCTGAGAGGAGCCCTGAAGGACTGGACATATTCCCTCTTGTACCCAGGACAAAAACGTGGACTAGAAGGGTCAATTTGATGACTTCATTTGTGACTTCAGGCATTCAAGAAGCTGCAAGAGTCCTTTTCCTGGAAGTATTCTGCTGACCAGTGGCAACTGGACCTGGACTAGACCCTACAATTGGCACCCTGGGATTCTCTATATGCTTCACCCTAGTTCCTGTCGGGAGGGGCTTTAGAAGTGTAGTCCTGTGCTGGTACTCAAAAAAACGAAGGGCCTCATTTAGATCTTGGTGGATGGGATACTCCGTCACAAATGTGATGGATATCCTGTCCGCCGTATTACAAGAGCCATAGGAAATAATGTACTTGTAATATGGCAGATGGAATATCCATCAGATTTGTATTGGAGTATTCCATTCACCAAGATCTAAATCACGCCTTAAGTAAGAAGTTAAAACCTTTGACCAGGGTGAACCTGGTTGATGTATCTGACCCGTGCTTCATCATGGTTAGCCTCAAATTTCACCTAGGTCTCTGTCTACTGTGACTATTGACTATCATTGGCGCTTCATGCTTTTTTGGAATTTCTGTTTAACATTTTTTTTAAATCAAATTTCGATTCCCCTTATTATTTTTTGTGATTTTTATGTTATTTTGTTTATCAACGTTTACACTATTCTTTTAGTTTGGTTTTGGGATTTTTATTGTTTTGTGTTTTGACTTTATTACTTTTTCGTACTGCATAAATAATGTACACATTTCCCTGTCTGGTCTGTGCCAAAGCTACTAGGGTGTAGAGCTCAGGTTTATATACTTATTTTATTTGAAAAGTTTTATATAGCGCTGGCTGGACCCGGAGGTATCAGAGCGCTTTACATGAGGTAGGACATTGTTTCAGAACATTGTTACATAGTTACATCAGTTGCTGGAGCGTCGCATACCATAGAAAAAAAAACAATATAACATAGTTACATGAGTTACTAAAGCATAGCATAACATAGAAATAACTGGCAAGGGGAAAATTAATTTAGGGGAAACAAAAAAGTCAGAGTGAAAGAGTCAACAAACCAGTTGGGGAAGGAGTCATGGGATGTCAAGATACCATGATCGAAATCCATAAGGCAAGCAACAGTGCCCGAGTCCGGGGGTAGGTAACAGCTGAGCGGGAGAACCACAGCCAATCTCTTCTACAGCTACATAGGTAGCTCCACCGGGCAATGGCCATGTCGCTGGGGCTCCGCTGTCTGAAGATTCCAGTAGTAAACAGCAGCAGTAACAAAAATGCAGGAAACAGTTAACAAAAGGGTAGTGGGTGGTGGGGCATAAAGCCTGTAGTAGGAATTAAATCAAGAAATCCTGCATACCTGCTATAAAAAGAAGATAAATATCAGGGGTCCCATTAAATTAAAAAATGCTGATGCTTTATCCGGTCGGGGACACAGCATCGCAGTGCCACTGGCCGGCTTCACTCACCTGGTTAGAGTGATCTGACTGTGGAGCGAGCTAGTAGAAGGGCACAAAATGGCTGTCCGGAAACTGATACCAAAACACACAAGAGAGAGGTCCCACTCTGCCAAAGGAACAGGACGACTTGACACAATGTCTGAAAAAAGAGAGAATCCCTTTGGGAATGTATAGCATATACCACACCACTATTAATTTTTCACATAACCCAAACAACAACTGATCCAAACTCACTCAACCAATAGGAGCTCCCAGTGTTAGCCAATTGATCAAAATGTAAGAAGTATTTTCATTTATTTATACCTTCCAAATTCATAGCGTAATTAAAATCACAGCAAAATACAGGTTATAAATTCATTTTTAAAAAACAAAACAAAAGTGCGTGACAAATCAATGTCCATATGCATACCACCTGCAGTTTTTTTTATAAGGTGGTATGAGCAGTTAGCAGCAGTG
This sequence comes from Lissotriton vulgaris, assembly GCF_964263255.1. Classification (NCBI taxonomy): domain Eukaryota; kingdom Metazoa; phylum Chordata; class Amphibia; order Caudata; family Salamandridae; genus Lissotriton; species Lissotriton vulgaris. The sequence continues at coordinate 859,243,411 of NC_141693.1, read as the reverse complement.
GTAGTCTGGGTTTCATAGCCCTTCTCTGAGATTCGTTCCTGAGTTTTTAACTGTAGGAAAGCTGGACCCTGCCCCTTATGTCCTGCACATCTAACCTGGGCTTCTATAGGAATTCTATAACGCATATTAGCAAGCCCATTATCGCCGTTTTAGCGGCAGTTTCCTGCCGCTAAAACCGCGATAATTTTAACGAGGTTCCTTGCTAATATGCCCCTGTATGCTGAAGGGTGACCGAGATTTGGGATACACTGTTCCCATGAGGAACAGGTTCAATGCTGATTTGCATTAGGATGGCCTCTGACTAAATTCCTGATTTAAAAAAAAACAAAACATAATAAGTTAAAACCTTTTAGTCCAATGAGGACAACGAAAATAAACAACAAGGCATAGGAGTTCGAATCAGGTCCCCCAGACCCAATTCTCAAGCCAAGAATGCAATAATTTGAGGAGGTGGACCACCCCTGAAGCTACACCCCCTGAACAGGGGTAATAACAGCCTTATTTTCGCCTGTCAGAAATGCCTTATTCTAAATATAACACGGTTCACTTGGCGTCATGGATTCATCGCTCCACCATAAACCAGTTTAAAAGCCCTGCAGCCCATGCCTCCTTTCTGGGGCTATCTATTTGCGCAGTTTCACACTGGATTTATAATAACGAGCTCAGTAAACACCGTATCCAGGAAACCAATGGTTCGCTGAAACACAGCTACACAGTTACAAGCAGCCTTTCAGATTAATTGGCGATAACTGCAGACTGAAGGCTGCACACTCCTTCAGCAGTTTCCAACACCGTCGCCAATTTGGTATCTATAATATCTAGTGGAAAATTTGTTTTTGCTTACACTAAAGGCTGGGAACGTCACACAGCAGGTTAATGCACCAGCTGCAGAGAAAACATATGCATGCGACCTGGCAAATGCAATACACTTACCTGCCTATTTAGACTCATTAGTTGCTGTTAAAAAAGGTGGCAATTGCATGTGTGCTTGTTTTAGGGCTAAGTTACATTAGGAGTTGAGCGAAACATGCACTTCCTCCTGTGTTACCCTTGACACTTCCCTAGGCAGTGGTGACTCCTCCGCTAAGGCGGAGGAGTGTTGCCCCACTGCTCACTGAGCAGTTCAAAAGGGTTGAGCAGTTCAAAAGGGAAAAATAAAAATGGTAATTAAGCAACGTTATAATTATTTCATTTTATTGTATTGGCTCAGCTGGTCGGGTCAGGGCAGGGCTGGGCATCTATTCATAGCTGGGGGAGGAGTGGTCTGCACTTTCTAAGTGCACATGACAGTTTGGCAGGCCATCTTGGCATGTTCACCCGCAGGCTGTATTGCACAGCCTGAGTGGAGAACATGCATAGCCTCCCAGCCCCTCTTTGAGCGCCCCAACCACAGGGCTCAACCAATCACAATGCTGCTGTCACGCAGGGTCATGATTGGCTAGGGTATCCTGGGAGGCTGAGTGCTTCCTGCTGCAGGAGAAGAGAAGAGGACGGAGAGGCGGCAGGCAAGCTGCCGAACCCAGTTAAGGGCTTTTATTTTTTTTAATCCCCCCCCTCCACCTATGGAAGTACAGTTTTGCCGTCATCTTCCCCCACAAAACGGAAGCAGTTGTTTTTCCCGGTAGTGATAGTAGGGAACTTTAGGCTTTCCTTAAACCAGTGTTCCATAAGTTTACATCACCCCATTATTTCTGTGGTCGTGCATATTTATTTAATTTGCATGATTCCTCTGGATAGCACTTTCCTGGTTGTGGATCTCCAGTTGGACAAGGTCAGCAACTGAACACTGTGTCCTTGGACGTGGCTCTCATTCAAGAATGTGCGTGGCAGTGTTTACTTTGTTAAAGAATAAGGGCCAGATGTACGACCTTTTGCGACTCATAAAATTGCATAAATAAATTTGAGTCGCAATTTGCGAGTCGTAAAAGCAAACGTACAACTGTGTCAGAGACACTGGTAGCAATTCCCAATGGGGTCGCAAAAAGCGAGGCTCATGAATATTAATGAGCAACTCGCAATTTGCAACCCCATTGGGAATGGCTGGCCCTCCCAGGGATGGTGGTCTGCTGGGCTCAGCAGACCTCTATGTCTGGGACTGCTTTTAAATAAACCATTTTTTTTTAAATGCAGCCCGTTTTCCTTAAAAAAAACGGGATGCATTTAAATAAATAAAATGAAACGTTTTTGTTTAATTTTTTAAGGGCAGGCAGTAGTCCCTGGGACCACTGCCTGCCCTTCAAAAATATATTCCCATGCATTCCCAAAGGGAAAGGGGTACCCCGGGGACGCCATCCTGTTTGCGAATGCTGCCTTGTTTCTCTTCATTGAAAAAAAACCTGGAACGAGCTATGTTTCTCGTTCATAAAATCTCTGCTCATCCCCTTCTTGTTCACTAGGACTTACCTCAGTGGATAGGCCTGAGGCAGTGTGTGTGGGCAGGGTCAGGCTGATTTAGGGGAGGGCCAACATAGAGCAAAATTGGTTATTGTCTCCTTCTTTCTAGGAACTAAGGGGTATATTTATTGGAGGAGTTGCATCACTCTTGCACCACGCAACATGGTGCAAGAGCAACACAAATACAAATTGCGATTTATGAAGCAATGCAAGGCCATGCTGCGTGGCCCTGAGTGGCTTTATAAATCAGAGTAACGCAAGGCAGCGCAAATCGCTGTATTGCATTAATCTTCCATTGGCATTGAGTGGGTGTTTCCACACAACTCCAATGGATTTTGACGCATTCCCAGATTTACCAAAAGTGGTAGACGTGGGAATGTGCAAAAAAGTTACGCCTTCTCAGGGGAGGCATAACAAGGAGAAATATCTTTATATGTGTGCTGCAAGATGAATATACCTCAGGGGATTGTTTTTGTGCAGGAGAACGTCCCTTCCTGCATAAAAACAACCCTCCTTACAATGCAGGCACCCTTGCACCATGGTGCTAGGCAGCCAAAACAGGGACCAATGCAAGGAAAGATGCAGGAATGCACAATATTCTTTTAAATCTGGCGCAATCCTGCCCTTTCCCTGTCATACAACGCAGCAAGGTGACTTGCTGTGCTACTTGACTTTCAAGTAAATAGGCCCCATTGTTAGGACTTATTTAGGTCTGTCTGTAACCTGTAGGTCACAGGTTCTAATTCTACTGAGAACACTCTGTGGCCTATTGCACTGATGTCCTGGATCTGCATTAAACTTGTAGGTCAGAGGTTCTAATTCTAGTGAGAACAAACGTGGCTTGAGTTAAGTGTTGCTCTTGGGCAGTGGTTAATTTAAGTCGGTGGCTGCAGGTGGGGTCCACTGGCACTAATTTTTAGGTCGAGGACCATAGGCTGCGCTTGCGCAGTCTCGGTCCGAGATTTAATGTTTCTTAGAATGGGGGCTTTAACCCGCCCCTCTTCTCCATTGGCTGGCTTCCTAAACGGAGGCCATCCATTGGAGGAGAAGGGCATCACTCCGTTTAAGCCCCGTCTTTTTCCGATTTGGGGGCGTCTTTTTTTGCTTCTTTCTTGTTTTCTTTCTCTCCTCTTCCCATTGGCTGGATTTAACCTTCCAGCAATAGGAAGAGGAAAGAAAGAAAACCACGCCCCGAATCAGAAAATGCCGCTGCTTTCTCCGAGGCATTTCTGCCTCGCCTCGGAGAAAGATGGTGGTGCTTCAGCCCCTTCCCGTGCCCGCCCCCGTTTCAGCTGACCCCGTCATCAGAGGCTTGTTTTGTGTAGGCACAGGGGGCCATATGTAGGTGGCCAAATACCGGTCGGTAACGGCCGATTTCGGCCGTTACCGACTGGTATTCGTAATTCCAGATGTAGGGGGCCTGAAAATTACCGATTCTGTAAATTTACCGAATCGGTAATTTTACCGAATCGGTAAAGTACCGATTCGGTAAATGTACAGAATCGGTAATTTGGGATGTAGGTGGCACTGGAAACAGTGCCACAGGCCCTTAGAAATTCGTTATTTACCATGAAATACAATGGCATGGTAAATAACGAATTTATGTGTACATGCACATCTGTGCATGTACACCTGTGCCATGTGGCACACATACATGCCCTAAGGACATGTATGTGTGTCACATTGCACACAAGCCAAAATCAGGGGTGCAACAGGGTGTCAAAGTGACACCCTGTCCCCCTTGACAAATCGGTAAAATTACCGAATCGGTATTTACCGATTCGGTAATTGCCATTGATTCCTATGGGCCTCAAGGCCCATAGGAATCAATGGCAATTACCGAATCGGTAAATACCGATTCGGTAATTACCGCATATTACCGATTCGGTAATATTTACAGAATAATTACCTACATGGCATTTACCGAATTGTAAATACCGAATCGGTAAAATTCGGTATTTACGATTCGGTAAATGCCTTTTACCTACATATGGCCCAGGGAGATTAAGTGGTTTGCCCGGATTCACACATGTGGAGCCGGCACCAAGATTCAAACTCGGTTCCCAAAGTAGGCAGCTCTGGTCGGTACGCTACATCCTGTCCTCATGTGCCAAACTGTGAAATATTGGGCATAGCCGTGGTGTAACAGCGGCTACTCCGCTTGGCCGAATTGTTTGATCTTGTGCACATGAGGGGCCATTTCCATGTGCGCTGCAAAATGTGAGAGTTTTAAAGCTGATCCGCGTCAAGAACTTACTGCTTTTGGAGGGATACCCCCTCGGTGCCAGTGTCTTAGCCAGTACGCCAACGGCCATAGTGCAGGGAAGGAAATTGTCTTCTGGGCTGCTGTTTCACTTGGGATAACAGCAATAATCAATGTTCGGTGGGTCCCGCAGGCCAGTGGTCGAACAATAGCCCGGGGAGGTGGTGGGATCCAAGGGCCCCCTCCAACACTGCACTTGCGCTGGGGGCCATACAGCTCCTAAGTCCGGAACGTGGAGGGCCAACTCTGTAAACTATGCGGGGGATAAGCCTGCTAAGCATACAGAGTGCGTGTATAGTAGAACTGTGGTGTAACAGCGGCTTCTCCGCTTGGCCGAATTGTTTGATCTTGTGCACATGAATGGTGATGAAGGACCAGCATGCAGCGGGGGGAGACTCCTGCTGCCGCCGCTGCGGGGAGGCTTCTCTGCTCAGAAGTCTGGGAGAATAAATGTGTCTTTCGGAGGATCCCAGACCTGAAAATAAAACTCTTGTGTTTTCAGACGAACACCCCAAAGCAAAACCGTGCTCTAGTTTGTTTTTTTGGGTAGGCACAGGGAGATTAAGTGGTTTGCCTAGATTTACACATGTGGAGCTGGCGCCGAGATTGACCTCGGAGAAACATGGTTGCCTCCCCTGCTCCATGTTTTGTTTAGGCACAGGGAGATTAAGTAGTGTGGCCAGATTCATACATGTGGAGCCGGCGCCTAGATTTGAACTCGGTTCCCAAATAGGCAGCTCTGGTCAGTACGCTATATCCTGTCCCTATGTGCCAAACTGTGAGATATTGGGCAGAACCGTGGTATAACAGCGGCTTCTCAGCTTGGCCGAATTGTTTGATCTTGTGCACATGAATGGTGATTCGGGACCAACATGCAGCGGGGGGAGACACCTGCTGCCGCCGCAGAGGGGAGGCATCTCTGCTCGGAAATCTGTGAGAATAAATGTGTCTTTCAGAGGATCCCAGACCTGAAAATAAAACTCTGGTCATGGTTTTTGTGCCTCTGTTCCCGGTTTTTGTGCCTCTGTTCCCGGTTTTTGTGCCTCTGTTCTCGGTTTTTGTGCCTCTGTTCCCGGTTTTTGTGCCTCTGTTCCCTGCTTGTGCCTCTGTTCCCTGCTTGTGCCTCTGTTCCCTACTTGTGCCTCTGTTCCTTCTTTGTGCCTCTGTTCACTGCTTGTGATCCGGTTTTTGTGCCTCTGTTCCCTGCTTGTGCCTCTGTTCCATGCTTGTGCCTCTGTTCCCTGCTTGTGATCTGGTTTTTCGTGCCTCTGTTCCCTGCTTGTGCCTCTGTTCCCTGCTTGTGCCTCTGTTCCCTGCTTGTGATCCGGTTTTCGGGCCTCTGTTCCCTGCTTGTGCCTCTGTTCCCTGCTTGTGATCCGTTTTTTCGTGCCTCTGTTCCCTGCTTGTGATCAGTTTTCGTGCCTCTGTTTGTGCCTCTGTTCCCTGTTCGTGCCTCTGTTCCCTGCTTGTGCCTCTGTTCCCGCTTGTGCCTCTGTTCCCTGCTTGTGCCTCTGTTTCCCGCTTGTGCCTCTGTTCCCTGCTTGTGATCCGGTTTTCGTGCCTCTGTTCCCTGCTTGTGCCTCTGTTCCCTGCTTGTGCCTCTGTTCCCTGCTTGTGATCCGGTTTTTCGTGCCTCTGTTCCCTGCTTGTGATCCGGTTTTTCGTACCTCTGTTGCCAATGGCGTTACTGGGCAGAGAGCTGTGTGTGTGTTTGTGGCTTTCTGTGTGTGGCTCTGTCTGTGTGTGGCTCTGTCTGTGTGTGGCTCTGTGTGTGTGTGTGGCTCTGTGTGTGTGTGGCTCTGTGTGTGTGTGTGTGGCTCTGTGTGTGTGTGTGGCTCTGTCTGTGTGTGTGTGGCTCTGTCTGTTTGTGTGTGACTCTGTCTGTGTGTGTGTGTGTGGCTCTGTGTGTGTGTGGCTCTGTCTGTGTGTGTGGCTCTCTGTGTGTGTGTGTGGCTCTGTGTGTGTGTGTGTGTGTGTGGCTCTGTCTGTGTGTGTGTGTGGCTTTGTTTGTGTGTGTGTGTGGCTTTGTCTGTGTGTGTGTGGCTTTGTCTGTGTGGCTCTGTCTGTGTGTGGCTTTGTATGTGTGTGGCTCTGTGTGTGTGTGTGTGGCTGTGTGTGTGTGTTTGTGTGTGTGTGTGTGTGTGTGTGTGTGTGCGGCTCTGTGTGTGTGGCTCTGTGTCCGCTAATACTCTCTACTACTCTCTAAAGCTCACCTATTGCCATTGTAAATGACAATACCATTCATTTATGTTTAAAAAAATAAAAATGAAAAAAATGCCATTTGCAATACCAATAGCTCTAACTCTAATAAAACCAAGACCATTGCATTGTAAATGCTTGTTGGGATTGGCACTTATCTTTGCACATCAGAATTTGATCCCGAGCAAGAGAGTGAAAAACACACTAGGAGCAAAGAAGGAGGAAGAGAAAGGCAGGAAAATGTGACAAAGGGACAGAGCATGAACCTGCAAAAGTGAAGTGAAGGGGCAGAGAGTGGGTGGTGGTGGATTAAAGAGGCATGAGGTAGAATCAAGCCTACGCCATCTTGGTATTCAAGAGCACCAGCAGCGAGTATCTGGCCAAACTTTTCCTTAGTTTACAAATTAAGCCCTGTTGAAGATCAATGGAAGCCAAGTCAGTCTTGACTTAGATCAGCTCACACGTAATCAACAAATCAGCCCTTCCCGGATATAACTGGCCAACCGGGCAGGTGGCAGTGCCAGATGGACTGGTCTGACAGATCAGATTGTGAGCTGTTGTTTTAGTTGTTTGTGGGCATGTGATACGTCCTGGTGGGTCAGGTTTTGCTGTTGATGTCCCTGATATTACCACAGACATTGCCTGCAAGCACAAGTGAATGCAGTCTCACATACCTTGCAAAACACCTATGCAGTTGAAGTTTTCAAGTTCAAAACTGCTCCGAATTGAAATGTTGACCAACTTTTTAGCTATGTGATTCACTAATGGGGGGCCACTTTTATGTGTGTGTTCCTGGTTTATTTTCTGACCCATTCCTTTGCTAAACTCCTCTGCAAAACGGAGTCTCTTAGCTTGAGCTAACCCTGACTTTACTGCCATGTTGCCTGATTTTAAAGGGACACTCGTCTTCACAGCCACTCTGTGCATCTAACAGCCCTGCTTACTGATTGCCATTGAGAGTCTTAAATGCTACCTTTTATGTTAAGAGGCTTATATTATTATTATAATTTTATTTGTTTCAGAATTTTAAATAGCGCTAAACATATCTTCACGATTACTGTGCAAAACAGAATACAACATCAATATTTTAGAAAGCAGAAATCCAATCAAATGTAGAGTGTGGCCCCTACTCAATAATACTCACTTGCCACCCCAAGTCTGTGGTAAGGCATCAATTGCAGGACCAACGCGAAACCAAGTTATTATGCGCATTATCTCTTTAATTCCCACTCCTTCAGCAGCAAAATACAGGAAGTTAAAAACATACCATTAAATCTTCCAAACTTTCTGGCCCGAGGAACCAATCTTCTTTTATTGATGCTCCTTCAATATATACGTTCTCTTTTTCCTCTTCTTATAACTTTGGAGCGTTGTTTTCACAAACTTTTCCAGTGGCTTTAATCTAGGTAACGTTCAGTTCTTCAGCCACGCATTACTCGGAGAACCAGCATTTGCCTTTTGTATTTGAAGCAGAAATCTTGCCCAGAGCTGCATTTTCCTCCCAGTTCTGAACATGCTGCAAGCTGAGTGGCAGATGTTGGCTAGATGCTTCCCTCGGGCCGGGAGTGAGAAAAGCCGTGTCGAGCACGTTTCCTGAGTGATTGTGCAGATGGACAGGCGTCGGGGAAACATGGCGGGTCAGAAACCATTAGGACAGACTTCGATTGTCTGCCGGGAGGGATCCTGGATTCTGGCCATCCGACATCTTATTTTATAGCTCCCCTGTCCGCAGTGCTCGTTACTAAGATAGTTTTTTTGTTTTTTTGGTGTAGACCTGCTTTATTTAATTGGATTCCGATGCATTTCATTTGCGGCCTACACAAGGTGTCAGGCATGTCTGTTGGGTCATGGGCTGCGGGATCAGCCAGCAGAGACCTAAATGACCTGTCATGTGATGGTTTAATGATGGCTGTCAGCAGCCTTTCAGCAGGTCCCTACTGGGTAGAGTGGTCCAGCGGTAACAGCTGCTGTGTGAACTTGCATAGATCTCTGGCGGGACCATCCAGACCATTTAGATGGATTTGAAGAAAAATACTTTTATCCAGGTGGGATCCTCACTTACATCAGGACTGACGGCCTGGGATCAGATCCTTGCCAAGAGATGCCTAACTATCTTGTGGTCTCCTCTGCGTATGTTTTGTGCACTAGCTCTATAGGTGGGCTTAAAGAGCATTTAAAAAAAAAAAATTCTCTCCCAAAGGAATTTTCAAGCCAACTCGATCGTATGGAAGTAGGACTGCAAGAAAGAGAAACTCAAGCGGGACTCCTGAACAAACTTGTAGTGTTTTCTCAATCTTTATGCCTATGTAAATTATTGTCCAACAACTCTCTCTCCCAGCTTTGTTCTTTGAGCAGGGTCCTGTGTGTTTGTCTCTCTTCCCAGCCCCAAAAGTTTCCTGTCTGGATGCTGCTGGATGGATTTCAGTTCCCTCAAATGGATTTAAGGCTCCATGTGGAGTGTAGGCGGCTGGCTCGGTATATGGTGTACACCTAATGGTGAGGCATCCTTCACTGATTCCAGGCAACCCTTAGTGATACTTGTAGTGGTCCCTGATAACCAGTGTTCTCAAGGGGTAGCGCCGAGACACCTCCGGGTATTTGTGCGCTCAATAAATCTCTTAAAATAAATAGCTGTGGAGAGCAGGTAAGGCTTCTCCAGGAGGGTGTAAAGTGGGTGCATTTACCACAATAGTCAGTCAGTCAGTGAGCTTACATACAAGAAAGAACCACACCAGTGTTAGGGAAATACTTCTATATTTATTAAACACAACACTAAGAACTACTTGGTATATCTCCTACCAGGAGATATCAATACACACAAAGAAATACTTTAGTACAGGTAAGTAAGCATAAATAAAAAATGTGGTCCCGATAGAGGGGCCAAACCATATACTAAAAAATGGTATGTGAGGTAAGTAACCAAACGAGACTGATACCCAAGAATGAAGAAGCCAGAGGAAGCACAGAACCACCAAAGGTAAGTAGCTAGGGACCCCCAGGCGCCCGGGTGCAAAGGTGTTACACTGGGTCAAACGTCCATAGGATAACACAGGGAAAGTCATGGTTGGTATTTTATGGTTTCAGGACCTTTCCCAAAGGACCCTGAGGAAACCAGTTGGATCAACGAAGGCCAGGGAGCCCAGGTGCATAGGTGCAAAGTGGAGTCGGAAGTGCCCGTTGATGTCAATGGAGGATCTTGGAAGTCCGCAGCTACAGCGTCTCCTGGACCAGATTGGTAGAACCCAGTCATGGATTCTGAATGACTGGTACCTGAAAGCAGAGGGGAACAAGTCCAAACCACCTGCAGGTGTCCAGGAGGAGCAGGAGCATGATGCACCCCTTGCACTTGCTGTAGCATGAAGGTCTGGATGAAGCAGCTGTGCAGCCCAGGTGACGATGAAGGAGCACAGGAGCCTTTCACAAGCTATCCCATGACAGTCAAAGAATGCAACAGAGTCAATGCCCAGCAGGACAACCAACAAGTCTTGGCAAATGCAACAGTGGGGTTGCAGGAAAGAGTGCTTGGTTGCAGACCAGCAAGGTCTGTGGGACTAACTGTGAAAGGGTAAGTTAGTGCCAGTACTCAGCACGCAGGAGAGCCAGCAGGAATTGATGGAGGTCCCAGGAGGCCATTCTAGCAGCAGGCACAGGCGGAAAGGAGGCCTCAGCAGCACACAGAAGCTGGATACCTACATCGCAGGAGATGCAGGGAGGACGCCAATGTTGGAGCTGTATAATGCTTGAGGCTTCTTGGAGCTCAAAGATCTTCAGTCAGGAAAGTTGACAAGCCTCAACCACTACAAACATACGCGGTGCAGAGGGATGTGGTTCAGGTCGGCTGGAGAGGGATTACAGTCTCCCACGTTGCAGGGAAGACTGGTCAGGCCTATAGGGAGCCAACAAACTATTACCTGTGTTGCAGAGCCAGGAAGTGTTCATGGGTCCATGGGACAGCAGGATCAGCAAACCAGTCGATGTTGAGGTGCCTGTTATGCAGGGAAGTGACTCCTTCACTCTTCTTGCTTGGATGCATGCAGATATTTACAACAACGGGTGGTGAGGGACAGAGTCTCTGAATTAAGCAGAAAGCTCTCACCCAGTCAAGAGATCAGGGCTAGATCCAACACCGTTTTTTAGCTCACTGCACCATCCCAGTTTCAGAACCTGGCTGTATGCAAATTAGTCTGTTCCTGTCCCAGTGCATGATGGGAACAGGGCAAACCAAACTACAAAAGCCAATTCTTACACTGGGAAGGAAACAAGCTCCTGGGGACCGGTTTCTGGCATTACAGCCGTCTTCGGCCCGGTTTGCTTGAATCCTGATAGTGCAATGAGCAAGGGTCTCACATCTGAGAATACCCTTCCACGCTTAGGGTGGACAAAAATATTTACAACAAGGGGTGGTGAGGGACAGAGTCTCTGAATTAAGCAGAAAGCAGAGTCATCGGAGACTCGGGGGTTGAACAGCCACAGACTTGCAGAAGCTTGGAAGAGCACGGAGAGAAAGTTGCAGTAGGAGCTTCCTACCAGGAGCAATCTTGTCTTGGGTCCTTGCTTAATCTCGATCCAGCAGCAGAGTTCCTGCATCCAACAGCAGAAGTGTCTGCAGACAGGTGTTGACAAATCTTGACCCTCAGAGGAGCCCTTAAGTATCCCTAAAAGGGAGAAGGACACCTTTCAGAGGGGGTCAAGGATACTACAATGAGGACCTAACGAGTCAGATGCTTCCAGGGGCCAAGATTCAAGATGGCAGAATCTAGCGGCTACTTGGAGGTACTCTGGGGCCCTCCTGAGGGAGGAGCTGGACAAGGGAGTGGACACTCCCCTGTCCTTTGTGTAGTTTTGCGCCCAGGCAGAATTCAAGGGCTCCTGTGCTAGTGGAAACTGGTTTACTCAAGGAAGGTACCCAATGTGTCCTTCAATGCAGCCTGGAGGCGCTCGCAAACACCCCGGGCCCGATTCACAGAATGAACTTAAGACTCAATCCTAAACTTACTACTGTTTTGGTATTCACAGATTGCACTTACTACTTTTGGTATTTACAGAATGAACTTACTACTTTTGGCATTCACAGAATGCACTTACTACTTTTGGTATTCACAGAATGAACTTACTTATTTCGGTATTCACAGAAGTTAGTACTCCTAACTTTAGGACTCCTAAATGCCTTCTGCTAATACCGAAAGTCCTAAAATTACGATTTTTCTCAATTTAGTAGTAGAAAAAGTTAGGACTCCTAACTTTACTACTACTAAATTGAGAACAATCCTAATTTTAAAACTTTCGGTTTTCACAGAAGGCATTTAGGCGTCCTAAAGTTAGTAGTCCTAACTTTACTACTACTAAATTGAGAAAAATCCTAATTTTAAGACTTTCCGTATTCACAGAAGGCATTTAGGAGTCCTAAAGTTAGGAGTCCTAACTTCTGTGAATACCGAAATGAGTAAGTTCATTCTGTGAATACCAAAAGTAGTAAGTGCATTCTGTGAATGCCAAAAGTAGTAAGTTTAGGATTGAGTCTTAAGTTCATTCTGTGAATCGGGCCCCCCCACCTTACCTAATTCTAAAGGGGAGGTGGTCACACCACCCACTCCTCTACAGGAAATCATTTGTTCTGCCTTCATCAGGGAGGCAGAACAGTGTCTGGAGTCAGTAGCAGCATGAGCTGGCTAGTGGATCCTGCAAGGCCACACATGTAGGTATGGGGGGTCCTCCAAGGAGCCCTCCCACAGTACATGGTATCATGCAACCAGCACTGTAATCAGTGTAGTTGCATGATTCCAACATGTTTAACACCGAAAATGACCAGGTTCGGAGAAGCCATTATGTAGTTGGACAGCTCAAGTTGCCATTGTCCCCCACTTACAAATATCATCCTCCACTTACAAAGCCCAGAGATTGGAGTCTGGAGTCTGGGGTATGTAGGGGTACCTCTACTCATGCAAGGGTACCCACACACTTAGAAACATGCACCCTGCCTGTGGGCTGAAAGGCCTACCTTATGGTTGACTTATAGGTCTTAAGTGTAGTAACAGGGATATAAGAAAAACATTATATCTAAAGTGAAAAGTGCATGAACCATTTCACGCAGGCTGCATTGGGAGACCTGCATACCCAATTTGCATGGGCTCCCATGGGTGGCATTATACTTTGTATGACTGACTGGCAAGTTGCTGTAAAAATATTTTCTTGCTGCTACAGTATTGGGTCTGGTGGCTCACCAGACTAATGCATCTAGTCCAGGAATTCATGTTTGACCTCGTGGTACATTTTTGAGTCATGGTGGACCCACTTAAACATTTAGCCTTCTGAGGGCAATATGAGTACCAATGTGCTGGGTAACAATGAACAACTGTTATTTGGCACAAAGCAACCCCAAGCGATGATCGTGTGGTTTACAAATACCACCTATATTATGTTGCTCCATGACCCTTGGTGAGCAACATGTTCTCAAGGTGTTGGCTTTCTACCCATTTTAAATTCACTGTACCACAAGTATGGATTGTTTAGTTGAGACAATGAGCAATCTTGATATTTTGGCTTTGCTTTCTGCCTCACACAACAAAGAATAATGTATCCCCATTGAATATATTGGTTTAAAACTAAATTGCATCAAGACCCTCATATGTGTGGCCTGATAAATGGGCCATATTTTCCCCACTCAGGGGTTGCCAAGACCAGTAGTTCTGGTAACTTTAGATCTAGGGAAAATCAAGCCCATTCCAGGTTTAACCCTTAGGTGCTACTAAGAAATCAGGACTTACAGGGGAATCGCAAATTCTTCTCTCTGAAAAACTAACGCCATATGGATTTTTATTTTCAGCCAGGTTGCACCAGGAATATTGTTTTTCTGCTTGCAAACAAGTGTAAGACACTTAGAATTGCTCTCTTAAAGCTGTTCTTAAGTGGCCCAAAAGATCTGCAGAGTACAGACAAACAAAGGAAGAGACAAAGGGGGGAAGGGACACATATGGTTCAGCAATATGAGGAAATTAATATTTGTCATGTTTGTGCTTATACAAGGCATAGCACTGCCTTTAGCAGCTTCAAACCAATGCGGAGCATGAGTGAGAGAGAAAAAGGGGCTGTGAAAGGAGAAAGGCCGTAAACAGGGAGTTTGTACTATGCTTGTATGAATTCTTCTATCTGTAAGAACTGAAAGTGCGCAGATTAAGGGACAGATTTATCAAGGGATTGCATGGTAGGGTGTTGCAAGGGCAACGCAATTTCACAGTCAGATTTTCAAAGCAAGACAAGGCCACCTTACGTGGCTCTGTTTGGCTTGGTAAATCTGAAGTAATACAAGGTAGCGCAATTCGCTACCTTACATTACTCTGCCCTGGGAAGGCATTTCGTGTTTGGAGCAGGGGTGTTCCCATGCATCCACCCATGTATTTTGGCGCATTCCTAGATTTACCAACACTGTAAATGTGTTTGTATTTATATAGCACACTTCTACCCTGAGGTCTCGTAGCGATGCATTCATACCACTGTGGAACCCTTCCTGGCTTTCCCTGTGAGGCGTCCACTCCTGAGCACCCCCAGGGTGAAGCCAGGCATCCAAGCGCTGCTGGGGCCATTGTGGAGATTAAGCAAGCTATTGCCCAGAGTCACAGAGTGGGAGCCATGATTTGACTTGGCACCAAGGCGAGAATTATCAGGTCCAGGGAGATTGAGTCCAAGAGCCGCCGAGGCGGGAATTGAACCCTGGTCCCGGGTCAGACCTCTGCATCAGGGTCTGCCACTCTAACCATTGAGCCACGCTTCTCCACACTGGTAAAGTTGGGCATGCGTCATAAAGCTACGCCTTCCTAGGGAAGGTCCAACGGGGAGAAATATATTTATTTCTCCTTGTAGTTTCCTCTTGTTAAAAGTACTGCATTCTGCAGCACAGTTAGAAAGAAGAAGCACCCTCCGAGGATTGTTTTGTGCAGGTAGATATCCTTTTCGGCACAAAAACAATCCTGCCTGCAATGCAGACAACCTTGCACCAACGTGCAAGGGTGCCTGCAGTGGGCCTGGGCAGGAGATTGTGCACCAGCAGAGGCAGATAGCAGAAAAGCACCATATATTGGTTGTTATGCTGCGTTGCATTGCATGACACCTCATAAATCTGGCCCTAATTGTCTCACTTTGCACGCCCTGCAAAGAGCAGAGTGCGTATTTCTGGAGCCCTCCTGAAAAATTCTGACTTATTTTCAAGATCTCATGTGACTTACTGTGTCCACTTCTGGAGAACTCACCTGGAGAATTATGTTCGGTTCTGGATCTGTGTCTCCAAAAGCATAACAGTGATTTAGGAAGAGACAGTCAAGTGGAAAACACCCACAATGGTAAAGACCTTACATTGAGCGTAGTGATGTGACAAATCTTTTCAGGGCCCCTCTGCAAGGTACATAGAAGGGCCCACCTCCGAACTCACTCAGGAGCTCACAGGCCAAGGTACTGTGCAGAGGGGGCCCCCTGGACCTAGGGCCCCACGCACTGTGGGGGGTGCGGGGGGCATTTGTTACACCACTCCAGTTCAAGGGTTGAGTTCAAAGTCAGTATCAAAATCTAAAGGTTCCTGAGAGAGGAAAGGTAGTAGTCTTTGTAAGAACAAACTCAGCAGTGCTTTAAATGGGCAGATACTGTCCGGTACCGAGTACCTGCACTTCTTTAGTATGAAACAGAGAGCGCCTGTACTTTTCAGCACTGCTACAATCCATTTAATCTGGGAATTCCAGAACTTCTCATGAGCAAGCATACTCTAGGTAGAGTGTGTCAGGACTTCGCTATTTCTGTTTAAAGCGCTGAAAAGCAGTGCTACGTAATTAGGTAAGATTTACCTTAGTCAGTTAGGGAAACTGACAAAATATGATGGGCGTGACAGGTCTTATTACCAACTACTGATCTATGAGTATCCAACATGAACAACATTTTGCTCTCTTGTCTGCATAATCTTGAAAAATAAGACAGTTTTTGCGTAGTATTGTGCTAAAATTCTATGGGGCAGAGTTGCAAACCTTTTGCACTGGGATTGCGTCACTATTGTGATAAAACCTGAGCAAAATATTTTTTGTTAGATAACTTTCCAGCTTGACTCATGCAGGCATGTTTGTGCTGTGGTGCAAAGGTGTGTGCATGATGTTCGGTGGCATGATTGTGCAGCAGAGAAGAATAGTGCAGTTTTTCTGTAGATATGGCACTTTCCTGCTCTCTCAATGTCACGCAACACCGCTGTGTTGTGTCACAGTTTGGGAAATTTGGGCCTTCGACTAGTTTTCATATTGAAACATAATGCTGATGGGGCTGAGTTCCTCCCCACCAAGTTACTGTGGAACTCATGGTAGTGGATGTTTGTTGCATGCTGAGAAGTGTAGAGGGGAGAAATGATTAATTTAAACAGAACCACAATTTATTAGAACCATGACTCTGAAGAATCACAGACTTTGGATTTCAAGTTAGTGGTTTCATTACAAAGCCAAAAACAACTGGATGTACAAGCACCTCATTACAAGGTTGTAAAGTTACATGGGTACTAATACAAATCCAAACCTACGAGCTAATATTATGAGATGGATCATAAGCAAAATGATAATTTCCAGAAGCAGATTGCAGGCAATTATTGCCCCCACGTCAAGATCAGTCTTCATCTGCGAATGAATAAAGAGCATTAGTCTAGCCCTACACTAACACTATTGTGACATCCATACTTAACATTTCCCAGGCAAGATCAGGAAAAGGTGTCAGCGCACAAAGACTTCCTAAGAAATACACTCACATTGTATGGGTCAAGTAGCTAAAGTCTACTGAGCTCGTTCTAAGATGCTCCTTCTCTCTCCTTCGTTTTTCTCACCTCATCTCCTGACTCCCCCCTAATACAAAAACACAAAATGTAAAACATGCCAACAGATCACCTCATCTCGCTGGACACTTCCAATAGGTGATTTTCCATTTCGAGTCGGTGCTCCGAGCTCCTGGCTCAATGACCTTGATTCCCAGGCCTCCCTTCAGTGAGAAAGAACACCGTTACCTAATTATCAGCTCTCCTTGCTCATTTGTATCACATCCTCTCGAATTGTATCACAACAAAAGGTTCTTTTGGACTATTTGTAAGGACTTTAAATGGTGATGGCTATAAGCACTAAATTACATCTAGGTCTCACTCATTCAACTACACATCCGACATACACAGGAAGTATAGCCATATACCCCAGGTTACCAATATAGACAACGTTTTTATGAAAAAGTATTAACCTGTTTATTGTTTAAAAAGATCATAAAATACACAAATCTAAAAGTGTGTGAATGATCAATTATGCAGTTTTTTCTACGAGCATCTGTAATTAGTTCAGAATAATATACATATTGTGGACACATCGAAACACTTTCTTTACAAGCACTTAAAACACATTATAGGTTAAAAAAGAGAGTACATGTAACAGACAAAATAATATGTCATTAGAATAGCACACATCCATGATTACTTAATTTTTCGGGCTGAAACCCAGTACTATAATGTTGATAAGTACTCAGTGGTCCCAGTATCTTCACGGATTGTGTCTTTCTTTAGAGGTGTCAACGCGTTTCGATGGAAGCCTTATAACACCAACATTATCAAGACTAAAATTGTAACTCTCAAAGATAAACAGATATACACTGGAACTAATAAAAACACCTCTTAATGATTGAGAGAGCACATACGGGCGTCCAAGGACGTAGAATAACCGTGAAGGTCTGGGGCAGATACCTCTGTTTTCCTCCCTAGTGTCCAGATAGAGAGTGTGGGATGTATCTTTTTGATACCCTTTGTGGGCCCCAGGTTTGGATGGTGACGTGGTACTTGCCTAAGTCATGGGCATATTTATCGCTGGCCAAATTAGTGCAGCGGTTCTTCCAGATAGAAACTGTTGTAATGGGTTGGCTTTATAAATTTCCTGTTCCAAACTCGGAACTCCCTTTGATAATTAGGGTTTGATTAAATGCGCGCAGAAGCGTCACGTCATCATTCCGGTATCATCCTCACGAGCCTAACACTCTTAATCAAAAGATGATGTTCTAACTAACAAAGACGACTTTCTCCACCTGCAACAGAAATGTGAGAACATAACAAATTAAACAGGCACATGAATTTCACTAGCAACCCAACTCCTGAGCCCCCAGGAAAAATACATTTCAGGCCTACAGAAATCGGTCAATATAAGAGCAAAACACATAGGCCTTTTAAATACACACAAGTGAACATTTCATTTAGGCCTTTTTAGATTACTGCATTACAAGCACATCAAATTTATTTTTATTGCAAACAACTTATGCAATCCTACACATTAAACATAACTAATGACATCTACGTGCAACTTTGAAATGGCACACATTTTAATAAAAATGTGTTACGTCTCATGTGAACGATTTCGTTAGGTAAAGGACATCAAATGCTAAGAATTAATATATTATAACATGATTGCTACGTTGTCTCTTTACATGGCACGACACTTTTCCTACCATTCACACTTTCACGTGTTATTACTGAAAACGTTCTAATAGTCAAATGTTAACACAACAAAGG